>NW_024412376.1:20474319-20559015 GCF_014898765.1 Herpailurus yagouaroundi
GAAGGAAGGAAGGAAGGAAGGAAGGAAGGAAGGAAGGAAGGAAGGAAGGGAGGAAAGAAGGAAGCAAGGAAGGGAGGGAGGGAGAAAGGGAGGGTGGATCTGCATATATTTTGACCTAGCAATTTTAGTTCTAAGAATTTACTGTATGGAAGTATTTTAAAGACCCTCATCACAGCATATATAACTGAAAGAATGAAACAGCCTAGAAGTCTAGCGATAACAACTTTCCTTCTAGAGCCCCCAATTGGCTGTACTTCCTTCACTTGCTTAATTCCTACTCATCCTACCAGGGCTCAGTTTAAATTCCACTTTGAGGGAACCCTGTCCTGGCCCCCCGGATGAGAGAGAGTAGGGCATTCTGCTGGTGACTCAGATGGCATCCTCTTTTCCTTCGTAGCTCTTACCATAATAGTTAAGTAATCACATGTACAGTTCTTAATGTTTGCCTTTCTCCTTCTCTTCTCAGATCATAATTTCTGTAAGGGCCGAAACGAGGCCCATTTTCTTCACAGCTGTACCCTCAGAGCAGATCACAGTGCCCAGAAGATAGCATGCCCTCAATAAATATGTGTTAGCCCTGGATCTACTTTAAATGGATAAATTTTATGGTATGTGAATTACATCTCAATAAAGCTTTTTTAAAAAGATGTTGCCATTAATCTGTAAATTAATTAAACATTAATCTAATGAAAATTGTCAGTGGCATACAATGTAGTTAGAAAAAAATATTTGAGCTGTATGTCTACTGACACGGAAAAATCTTCAAGAAATAGTATGCAAAAGAGTTTTATAAAACAGTTTACACAACAGGATCCCATTGGTTTGGTTGACAAAAGGGTATACCCATATATTCAACTAATATTTATTGAATGCCCATATTTCCAGCCACCATTCTAAAGGTTTGAGATTCCAGTGAATAAAGATCCTCGTTATTGTGGAGCTTATATTCTAGCATGGCAGATTGGCCATAGGTAATAAACAGAATTAATAACATCTTACAGTATATTAGAAGGTAAAAAGGGCCATGTGGGGGGGGGCGGGGGGCATGGGGTTGGTAGGCGAGTATCTGGGAGTGCTAGACAGAGACATACTGCAGTTTTAAACGGGAGGTTAGCCTAATCCTTTGCAAAGGTGAATGAAGACTCAAGAGAGGGAGTTAGCCAAGCAGGTATCTGACAGAACAGCAAGCCCCCAAAGCATGTTTTGTTTTCTTCTGCTCAAGGAACAGGGTGGAGATCAGTGTGGCTGCAGTAAAGCAAACAAGAGGGAGTGATTAGGAGAGGAGGCCCAGGTAGCGATAGTCCCTTGTTACCATTGTAAGCACTTCAGTTTTCACTCCATAAGGGGCGGGGGTGAGGGGGGTATTGCAAAATTGTGACCAGAGCGATGATTCCCGTTTGAGAGGATGGCTCTGGCTGCTGAACTGGAGAGTATGGGAGAAGCAGGGAGGATGTTTAGAGTCCAGCACAGTAATCCAGACAAGAAAGGATGGTGGCCCACACCCAGGAAAGGGCAGAATGGGTGGCTAAGAGATGTTCAGTGCCCAGATTTCTAAAGATAGAGCCAACAGGATTTCCTAATGGACTGAATGTGAGGTGTGAAGAAAGGAATCAAAAATCAAAGTTTGGGGTCTAAGCACCTGGGGGATGGAGTTGACAATAACAAAAATGAAGGCAGAGGATGAAGCTAGTTTGAAAAGAAAGAATTGGAATTGAGCTTTGGATGTATTATTTTTGAGACGTCTACCAGACATCTGTGTTATACTGTTTTCAAATTATCCTAACTGGCACCCTCTGCTAAATTAGCTGCTGAGAAGAGGCCAAGACTACAATGCCCATAATCCCCTTCTCCATCACTCAGCCAGTGAGAGGCCTGAACTTTGAGGCACTTGTTCTCTGGAAGTGGTTGCAGCGGCAGTGAGGTTCCAAGTGGCATCTGGTTGAGCATTCTGAAAAATGCCCACGTGGGGATAGTTCATGGGTGCTTGTTATTCACAGTAGCTTCAGGACTTTACTGACTATAGCCTGAAAGATTTGGTGCAAGGATCCCAAAATGTGCCATGGCTTCCAGACATGTGCTTGCTGTAGGCTAAAACACACGTGACAATTTTTGACTGTCCTTTGTTCCAACCAATGGCCTTCTAACCATTGTTTAAACTTCCATTCGTAGTCAGCATGCATAGTCTTCTGTTTCCTTCACTGATGAAACATGCAAATGGAGATGTGCGGTGGGCAGTTGGGAATGTCAGTCTGGAGTTTAAGGTGGGAGGTTGGGGCCGGAGATGAGATTTGGGGGTCAGCAGCTAATGACGGCATTCACACCTTGAGCTTGAATGATCACCAAACAGAGAGAGAAAAGTTCAAGAACTAAGCCTAAAGCAAACCAACCTGGACAGGCTGCAGGAAAGAAGAGGCTAAGTCTGCTGAGGAGGAACCAATGAGGCAGAAACATCCAGACCAGCCTGGCACCCCAGAAGCCAGAGGAGAAAGAGCCACAAGGAGGAGAGAATGGCCAACCATGCCAAGAGCTGCTGACTGGTCGATTAGCTGACAGCTGAGAACTAACCCACCAGGTCACATAAAGTGGATGTTTTTGGTAACCTGGACAAAAGCAGTTCTGTGGGGTAGAGGGGGATTTTTAAGCCTGATTGGAGGGGGTTTTAGAGAGAATGAGAGGAAAAGAATTGCACACAGCTGTGTTCACTGTAAAAAGCCCAGTGACTTACATGAAAATGCCAACAAGCAATATCTCTGGGTCATGTTATTACAGGTGAGGATTTTTATTGATTAGCTGAAATGAATATGCACTTCTTCTATAATTAGTAAAAATAAAATTATTATCAACAGCTCTCTCTAAATGCTTCAATTACCTATCTGCGCTGGCCAGAGGCTGACTCTGAGTTCCAAGGGGCTCCAGTCTAAGAAACAGAAAGTGTAGACAGATACAAGTTCCTGGGTGTCAGTCTCACGTCCCAGACACTGTGCCACCTTCTCTTTATCCCAAGAACGCCAAATGATGCACCTACTGTCTACTGTTCCCAAACTTCAATTACTGAGCATTTTCAAATTAAATAGCACCCTGACAACTTCAAAATTCTTTTCAATTATTAAAATAAATGTTTATGGAACACTTCCCATATAGCAGGAATTTGCTAAATAAACATTGCATTTAAAAAGATGAATGTGGGGTGCCTGGGTGGCTCAGTCAGTTAAGCATCCGACTCTTGATTTTGGCTCAGGTCACGATCTCATGGTTTGTGAGTTTGAGCCCTGCACTGGGCTCTGTGCTGACAGTGTGGCCCCTACTTGGGATTCTCTGTTTGTTTCTCTCTCTCTCTCTCTCTCTCTCTCTCTCTCTCTCTCTCTCTCGCATTTCCTCACTAGCACACGCGCATGCTCTCTCTCTCTCTCTCTCAAAAATAAACAAACAAAACTTCAAGAAGATGAATGTGATTGTCAAGTGCTTAATTTACACCCTGAACACCGTTTATTCAGGATAGCCAGAGACCCATCTAGCAGATATACCTGTCAATCCCACCGAGGAGAAAAGGCAAACATGGGAAACTTCAGGCACTTGAAGTCTGTAGGACCTAAAAAGGTAAAAAAGAAACCTTGAGAGATCTAAATGTGACATTTTATAAGGAGTGTTAACTTGTTATTGGGATTTAAACAGTTGAGAGATTTTTGTGAACTGCTTCTGAATGGGGGCTCTCTTCCTGATGTTCTGTATCCAGCACCTTCCCAGTAGTGCATATGGTTAGCACTTAATTAACATTTATTGAACTAATTACCTCACTTAGTCTCTTTTACAGAAATAGTCATAATGATTATCCCCTCTTTCTAGCAAGTACAAAGTTAGGTTTAATGAGGGCAGACTAATTAACATACGAGGAAAGCTGGAGCATCTTCAAATGTTTGGAGGACCCATGGGGGCGTTTCTCTCCAGCCTCCAGATGATTTCTGTCATGTTAATAGTGATGGGCTCAATTTCTAGTCCCTGGGGCTGCAAAGTCCATCTGCCAGTGAAGGGGATCTTCAAAGTACAAAAGGAAAGAAAACAAGGATTTTAAAAAGTGGATTTGACAATATACTAAGGTGAGAAATAATGATGTTACATCTCGAAGAATCTTCTAACCATTGATAATAGACATACAGTAAAATCTTATAAGGTTAATGAATAATAATGAAGCTAACTGCTTTTCGTGCATTACCTAAATTAATGTTCAAAACAACTGGAAGCAGAATTATTAGCCTTATTTTACAAATGAGAAAACTGAGGTTTTGAATGGACTGAATGATGAATGACCTAAGGCTGGGCTCAGGGCTGCCCCGATGAATGAGGAAAAGCACCGGTGGGGTCCCAAAAGGGGACACAGAAGCATTACCAGTATGTTTGTGCCACAGTGATCAGAAAAAGAAGAGGCACAGGAGTGCAATTCTGTAGGAGGTTTAGCAGCATTTAGGGACCTCCTAGCTACAGATAGATTCTTGGTATATAATTGCTCAAGAGAAAGAAGCCAGAATCGAACTTACATTATATCAAAGACTCAGAAATACACAGCTGTAGATCTGTTATCAATGGTTATCAGGAGGGAAGAATAGGGACTCCTGGGGTGGCTCAGTCGGTTAAGCACCTGACTTCAGCTCGGTCGTGATCTCACAGTTCATAAGTTGGAGTCCCACATCGGGCTCTGCGCTAACAGCTCAGAGCCTGGAGCCTGCTTGGGATTCTGTGTCTCCCTTCCTACCTTCCCCCCCCCCCCTTGCACTCTCTCTCTCTCAAAAATAAACATCAAAATTTTTTAAAAAGAGGGAAGAATAAACATGAAAGCCTTGGGGGGATGACAACTGTTAGAATGTCAAGCTTCAATAATTTGTGACAACCTAGGAAATCTCAAAAGTGTGTATGCAGAATTGCTTCAAATTGTATTACATTCCCATGCTGTAATGAAAAATGTCAAATTTATGTGCAATGTAAAATGAAGTGATGAATCTTGACCAGCAGGTGGCAGGCTTACCTCATGATGTTTTTTAAACTTTGCAGAGGGATTACAGTAAACTTTTGATTTTAATATCATTACAAAAACTCATGTTTAGCAGGAATTAGGAGTACAATATTATTTGATTACACTGTGTCCTGGAACTTCATGACTAAGGTTGACTAAATTTGTTCATTCAATTAACTGCAAGAAGACAAGATAATACAGGTAGGTATTAAGTGAATTCATCATCAAGACATTTCCATACACTAGACATAAAGTACAATGTCTAGACAATTCTAAATCATGGGGGAATAATATATTTAAATATTGATTTCCTGAGAACCTGGGGGGTTCAGTCGGTTAAGCATCCGACTCTCGGTTTTGACTAAGGTCATGATCTCACAGTTAGAGTTCGAACCCCATATGGGGCTCTGCACTGACAGCATAGAGCCTGCTTGGGATTCCCTCTCCTTCTCTCTCTGCTCCTCCCCTGCTCTTTCTCTCTCTCTCAAAAAAATAAATAAATAAACTTTAAAAAACAAATAAATAGGGGCGCCTGGGTGGCTCAGTCGGTTGAGCCTCTGACTTTGGCTCAGGTCATGATCTCACGGTTTGTGGGTTTGGCCCTGCAATGGGCTCTGTGCTGACAGCTCAGAGCCTGGAGCCTGCTTCAGATTCTGTGTCTCCCTCTCTCTCTGTGCTCCTCCCTTGCTCACATTCTGTCTCTCTCTCTCAAAAATAAATAAAGATTTAAAAAATTTTTTTAAATAAATAAATAAATAAATATGTTAAAATGAATTTTAAAAAAGAGTATGTCTTTCTTCACCTTATTTACATTCAGATAACCTCTGGCTTCACTAACTAATGTAATAAGTTAACATGCATGACTTCCCCCAACAGTACGTTGGGCAGAAAGGAGGAAAAGAGAAGGTTCCTGCTTTCAAGGAACATATAACCATATAATAGAGACAAGAACAGTAGAATCTTATGTTCCTGGGAACCTTCTAAAATTCTGAAATACATGATTCCATATATATTCCCCTCAAAAGACCTACATTATCAAAGAGCAGGATGCCAGTTAGTTTGACTTTTGAGTAGGGAATGGTCAGCTAGGCACTCACTAACTCAACTACTCATTACCACCTCACCCCACAGCCCGATCCCCACACATTCGCACATCTTCAAAACTCAGGTGATTAAAATTTGTATGTCAGAAAAGCTTCATGTGCCTAGGTATCAAAGTTCCTTTTACCAACAGAACCAGAAAATGTTCCATCTACAAATGCCAGGTCTAATAAACACATGGCACAATAAAAACATAAAGTGATATCGGGGCACCTGGGTGGCTCAGTCAGTTAAGCATCGGACTTCGGCTCAGGTCATGATCTCGCAGTTTGTGAGTTCAAGCCCTGCATCAGGCTCTGTGCTGACAGCTTGCTCAGAGCCTGGAGCCTGCTTTGGATTCTGTCTCCCTTTCTCTCTGCCCCTCCCCCACTCACACTCTGTCTCTGTCTCTCTCAAAAATAAGTAAACAGTTTTTAAAAATTTAAAGAAAATGGGGCGCCTGGGTGGCTCAGTCGGTTGGGCGGCCGATTTCGGCTCAGGTCATGATTTCGCGCTCCGTGAGATCGAGCCCCGCGTCAGGCTCTGTGCTGACAGCTCGGAGCCTGGAGCCTGTTTCGGATTCTGTGTCTCCCTCTCTCTGACCCTCCCCTGTTCATGCTCTGTCTCTCTCTGCCTCAAAAATAAATAAACGTTAAAAAAATTTTTTTAAGAAAAAAACCATAAAGTAGTATATACATTTCGATGCCAGTTAATAAAAATCAGGTTAGTGGTGCAGGTTACAAGTATAGAACTGGGCAGTGTGCTGGTGAGAATACTTAAGGAAGATTTCCTGAAGTCAATAAAGGTGAGCTAGAGCTGGGATGATGGCAGAGAGTCAAAGAAAGAGGAGGGCCATTTGGGTTGGGAGAGAGATATGAGAAATCATAAAGGAGCTTTAATTATTACAGAACGTTTAGAAGACACTTCGTTTAATTTAATTTTTAAAATAATGTGCTCTTTACTGCCCACTAATCTCATAAGAGGGTTGCATCTGATAATTAATCTTCTAGGATCCTACTGGTGCTAACCCTCTATAAGTTGATTATCTTCATGCCAATTGCACTATTATGGACTGAATTGTGTCTCCCCAAAATTCTTAGGTTGAAGTCCTAACTTCAGATATCTCAGAATGTGACCTTACTTGGAAATTGGGTGGCTGCAGATGTAGTTGAGATGAGGCCACAATGGAGTAGGGTGGCCAGAATATGACTGGTGTCCTTATTAAAAGGAGACATTTGGACACAGACACACACCCCAAAAGAACGCCATGTAAAGACTGTAGTTAGGCTGCCACAAGCCAGTGAACTACCAGAAGCCAGGAGAGAAGCCTGGAATAGATCCCCCCCGATGCCTTTAGAGAGAGAGCAGCCTGCTGACCCCTTGATCTTGGACTTCCCGCCTCCAGAACTATGACACAAGTTTCTGTTTAAGCCACTCAGTAGCTGGTCCTTTGTTATAGCAACCCCAGCAAACCAACCACACGCATCAACCAAAACCCACTACCTTAACTCAGCATCATATGTGTACAAATGTATCCAGTGAAATCCAGTGAGCATTCAGATGTAGCAGTCTATTAGAATTGCAGATCAGGGGACAAACTGTGTCATGCAGAGGCTGTATAAATCCAAAGACTCTGAGTAAATCTTCTTTTGCCAATTTGAAATGAAGTGTAGCTGCTGGTGGAGGCCAGTGAAATAGCAAGAGAGGCCAGCTGAGGCTCCTGTCTGAGTTCTGCACCATGTGGAGGCGGGGGGGGGGGCGGGGGGGGGGGAGTGCTGTGCCACTGCTCGATTAGTCCCCATCTTGTTTGGAACATCAGGCTCTAAGTAGTCACACCGCCCTCCTTGAGTTACTCTTCCTGTTCTTGCTCGAATGGTGCATAGGTTGGCAGATGGACTACCTTGTGTGGCAGAACTGGGCTTTCAACTCCAACTGCCAACCTGAAAAATGATCCAGAGTGCTCCTGACCCTGATGCCCGCATCTATACCTCTCCGGCTTTAGTGGCAGTACTGCGCTGATTCCGGGGGATAAAATATGTCCATATCTCTTTGCTTATTTGGTGGCTTATTTATTAACGTGTATCTCCATTTCTGAAAAGGACTTAAGGTGACTTAAAAACACCTGTCCAACATGTACATTACAAACTGTATGATCTGGGGGCTCCTGGGCAGCTCAGTTGGTTGAGTGTCTGACTTCAGCTCAGGTCATGACCTCACAGTTAGTGAATTCAAGCCCCACACTGGGCTCCACACTGTCAGCACCAAAGCTTTCAGGGCAGAGTCTGCTTCTGAACCCCTGTCCCCCTCTGTCTCGGACCCTCCCCCACTTGTGTTCTCTCTCCCTTACAAATAAAACATTAAAAAAACTGTATGATCTCAAATGGATCATACACATTCTATAAACACATTCTATATGGATCATACACATTCTATATGATCTCAAATGGATCATACACATTCTATAAACACATTCTATAAAGTCTGTTTTTATGGAATTGTCAGGTCTTCCCAGATACCGAGGGCAAATGCATGCCTGTCTGTGCTGTTAGAATGATGTGTGCTTTCAAACTCTAAACTAAGTTTTATCTGCCATCATGTTACCTTTTACACATAGCAGATAATCAAAGGTAAATTGATCAATGTAAATGACAGAGAAAAGGGGGAGGGAGTTCCCATTTCTCATTGTTATCTGCTGATTACATTTCCCTATTAGAGGTTCAGTAACACAATGAACTCCTTATGCAAGAAAATTCACTTTGTGGAAAATGTTCTGTGTGTGTTTATAACTTATTCTCATATGTACTGTAAAGGTGATAGAGCTTCTAAAAATTAAAAGACAGAAAAAAACTATGACAAGAGCCTAATATACAACAACAACAACAACAACAACAACAAAAACCCAGGAGAAATAAAAATAAATTGAGTGAATAATTTTTTCTAGAGACATAAGCATTCAAGCACTACCACTCCTTACAAATTTTGTACACAGAGCACTGCAATTCCAGAAAAGAGGCAAGGGTAGGGAATGACTGACAGCATTCAAAATTTGTAAGCAATTGATTTTTTAGAAAATATTTAAAGAAGGGGCACCAGGGTGGCTCAGTTGGTTGAGCATCAGACTTTGGCTCAGGTCAAATCTCTTGGTTTGTGGGTTCGAGCCCTGCATCTGTGCTGACAGCTCAGAGCCTGGAGCCTCGTTAGGATTCTGTCTCCCTCTCTCTCTGCCCCTCCCCTGCTCATGCTCTGTCTCTCTAACATCAAACAACATTGTTTTTAAGTTAAAGAAAAAAATCAGAACCCAAGAATTTCAGTGACAGCAAATGATCGTAGACCTTTCCTGTAAGAGATGCTTTGAATTATCCTCAAGTATCACAAAACAACAAACAAACAAACAAAAACAGAACTGCATGAAACACAGCCGCTCTATCCTGAAAACCTCATGTAACTGCATCCTTACAAAAAAGAAAACTCGGGGCGCCTGGGTGGCGCAGTCGGTTAAGCGTCCGACTTCAGCCAGGTCACGATCTCGCGCTCCGTGAGTTCGAGCCCCGCGTCGGGCTCTGGGCTGATGGCTCAGAGCCTGGAGCCTGTTTCCAATTCTGTGTCTCCCTCTCTCTCTGCCCCTCCCCCGTTCATGCTGTCTCTCTCTGTCCCAAAAATAAAATAAACACGTTGAAAAAAAAAATTAAAAAAAAAAAAAAAACTCCTCAGGCCCTCATGACAGCAGCACACTGCACTAATATGGCACTAATGTTGGCTGATGCTGAAATTATCACTCCTTTGTCCTGCTGTAAGCTGATTCTTGCATATAAGGAGACATGAGTCAGTGTAAGACTATTACCCTGAGGGATAATGCTAGGTTCTAGATAAATGTTTTCTGGAAACACACCATCTTAGTCAGTTCTGGCTACTCTAACAAAATACCATAGGCTAGGCAGCTTACACAATAGACATTGCCTACAGTTCTGGAGGCTAGAGTCTGAGATCAGGACATCAGAATGGTGGGGTTCTAGTAAGCGCTTTCTTCCCAGCTGTGGATGGTTGCTTCCTCACTGTGTCTTTCCATGGCAGAGAGAAAGACCTTCTTGTGTTTCTTCTTGTAAAGGCACTAATCACAGCGAGAGGATCCTACCCTCATCACCTAACTACAACCCTACTCCTAACATCATCACAGTGGGGGAGAGGGTTTCAACATATGGATTTTGAGAGAACTCAGTCCATAGCACACACACACAGGATTTATGCAGTCTTGCCCATCTTTTGAGGTCCTCTCTCATGGAAATCACTCTTATGCGCACAGTACACAAACCAATGGGTTTTGAATCTGTACTTTGGGTTACGACGGTACAGCAAATGCACCTCCACAGTGACGGTGTGCTGTGCCCCTGTGTGTATGGAGCTTCTCAGTGTACATTCAAATGCCATATACAGTTAGTTAGCACTTTTACACACAAGATCACAGGCACTCGAAGGAAGGACCACTATTCCCATTTTGTAAATGGAGAACAACTCAAGTGGTAGGATACATCAATGGGAGGAGAGGAGCATCCATGGCAGTCTGGCCAGAGGATGCTGGTGGGATAAAGCAATATGTAGAAGACTCTTACTCCAGAGCAACTCAGCCTACGGAGGCCCAGCTACTCTGCTCCCATAGAATGCCAGGCCTGTTGGAACGGGGTTCATTATGTTCCACTCTGGGTTGGAAATATTAAGCGTGATTAAATGAGAAGAACACAAAGATTCGTGGAGCTCATGAAATCCACGCTCTCCATCATTCAGGTTTTATTCAACAACATGGCAAGTATCAGTGCCCTTGTGACCCCTGGAAAACCATGTTGTAGCCGAAGCTCTCTGTAGTACTGTCAGAAATATATCTCGTTGCTAAGATAAGCCATTGCAGCCACTGATATTTCAAGCCTAAAATTAACTCAGCATTCCTGGCATCTAAACCATCAAGTTATTTCAGGATAACCCTTGGTTCAGCTTTGATCACCCAGTTTCCTTAAGCAGGTTACGGAGTCCTGCATGGCACTTAAATTAGTAAGGATATCATTAAAGGAAAGGCTAAGAAATGTACAGTGCACTCACACAAATGGAACAGAAATAAAACATTATTAATGACTGACCTCAGTCATTTAATCAACTTCAGACTGCCCACCAGGCTGCACATTTTTCTTTAAATGATGACAAGTTGTGCTGATCCATTATGCCTCATCAATCTGCCTTGTGACCATCTTAAACATTGGACAGACTCCTCTAGAAACCAGTACAAGGTGAAATCAAATTCCAAACATAAATGATATCTTGGTTTCACTGGCATGCTGTAGTATGCTGTTATCTGAGAGCAGTAACCAACCAAACAGGCCTTCAACAAACAGTTCAAACTGGCTCAAAACCTCTCTGTGCCAACCTTGCTCCAACATGGCTTAAGCATGGAGCTGCGGCAACTCGCAAATTATTTCACTGAATCAAAGAATTGCCATGGACTTCACTTCACAAAACTCCTATTTATAGGACAAAAGGCACTGGAGCTTCTGACTTTAGCATCTGATCCTTATTAGATACAGAAAATGTGACTCCTTATTATGTTTAATCCTCATAGCATCATGCATCTCTTAGACGTTATAGTTACAGAGGTTTGATATTAAGACAGAATGGCATCAATCTTGTGGTCAAGCAGCAACCCTTACATGTCTCCCCTCTAGACTCCATTCACCTGGGAATTTGCTGGGTATCTTCCAAACAGATGGATCTGACACCCAGATAGTTGTATAGAGACTTTCCTTTCATCCCTCCTTTTTGGAAATAGATTATATACTCAAACAGGTATGTTAAATATTATGGTCAATGTAAGAAATTTTCTAGATTAATTTTTACTATATACTAATTTCTGAACCTGGATGTACAAGAGAAGCCACGTCCCCAAACGTCAACTTGCTTCTAACCAAATAATCATTCTTTATTTTTTTTTAGGCAAACAACTATTCAAAATGAATTTGTTGCCTTTTTCTCCATATACCTCTTTTCCTAATGGAGACTAGTTTATTTGAAAACTGTATAAGTCATTATTAAGTTCATATTTTATTCAACAGACATTTAGCAAGCACCTACTATGTGTAGAATAATACTGTGGATGCAGGCTGCAAGAACATGAGATGTGGCCTCTATCCTCAGGAGTTTTAATTAGTTTGGGTGCATAGGCAATGCATGTTAAATGTAGCTTGCACAATAAAACAGTTTTAATGTTGTACCAGATAAAAATGAAATCACTTAATTTGATGTTTAGGAAAATTCTTTGGACTGATTAAAAACATAAAATTCATTATATTTTTATTGTTGCTGATATGTATTCTTGCTGTAAGCCTGTCACTGAAAATTCATTCATCATGCTTAATGGTTTTATTAATCTTCCACTATAAATAACTCATGGGATAAGAGTCACTCTCCAATTTGTTTTATAGCTTACCAAAAAAAAACAAAAAAAAGTCACCCTAGTTCTTTTGTAAATGAACTGTCACTATAAATTATGCAATGTTCCTGAATTATAGACAAATCTGGCATATTTGTTTTATAATAAATTAAAATGCATGCATTAGACTTGATTTTTCCTCTTACCACAATATTAGTTTCACTGATCCAAAATATTACATCTAATTCATTCTAAAACTCATGAATTATATGGCTAATTTATTGTGATGATATTAAGAGTAAATCATACTGAAACTGAAAAAACATTATTCAACTTACCATGTCATCATATGTGTGCTGGTGATCCACAGTCACCTTAATGTTTAGGATGATACACCTTGACAGTTAATGCAACAAATAGAAAATAATCTCACTCTGAAACTATCAATATGCATTTACAGATATTAAAGGTAATTATTCCATTAAAAAGTTGCATTCAGTTGATAAGAGCATAAAGTGAAGATATATATACCCCCCTCTCAAACCCCTGTTTCTAGGGCACTTAGGTGGCTCAGTCGGTTAAGCATCCAAGTCTTGGTTTCGGCTGAGGTCATGATCTCACCATCATGAGATCGAGCCCTGAGTCTGGCTCCTCTCTGGGCATGGACCCTGCTTGGGATTCTCTCTCTCTCCTGCTCTCTCTGCCTCTCTCCCACGCATACACATGCACGTGTGTGTGCTCTCTCTCAAAATAAATAAATAAACTTAAAAAAAAATCCTGTTTTCTATCACTCCATGGCCCCACCTCTAGACCTTCCAAGGAACTCACAGCTCTAAACTACAAGTCCAGATCGAGCTGCAGCTCTGAGAGTCCTACTGGCATTTGAGGAGCTCTGAGGAAATCCCCAGGGGTGATCCACTGGATGCTAGATATCTTTAATAGGACTGAGTCAGGTGTAACAGTGCTTAGCACTAAAAACTAGCAGGGCATCAGCCCATGCTTGGTAAAGCAGAGCTGATAAGAGGATGGTGGGGAGTCATATCAGCCTCAACACCAAGCTTCCACCTGGTATCACTATAACGGATTGGGAGATAGCGGGCAGGGGGATTAAGAGCAGTGGCAAATGACTTCTAACTACATTCTTTTATCATCCTCAACCCTGATGACAGAAGGTAAATGCAAGCAAAAATAAGACAGGGACCAGGAAAGAGCTGGAGCAGGAAGCAGGATACAACACTCCTGATCCACGGTAACCTTGAGCACCCAGAAGATCCCCAGGACCCTGTGCTTTTAGACTTCAGCCTCTTGGCCCCCTTAGCACTGCCTGAAGAAAGATCCACTTAGACTAAGGCCTTCTCCTACAGGAAATGAGACGCTGGTGGAGCCAGGGGTTGGGGAAAGCTGAGGACGTTGAGCAAGGGAAGCCTAAGAAGGGATCTGATAATACATCAGCCTCTCTGAAGCTGCCGATACCACTCTCTTAATATGGTTTCTTAACAATTTAAATGCATTTGTAAGTAGATCTCAAATTTAAAAAGGTACATTTTTGTACTAAATGCAGGCATCAAAGAGTCAGTGACCCTTGAACTGGGTAACTTCTGTGTTCCTGATTTGCCTGTCATATCACATTTTGAATATTTTAGGTTAGTTAACAATTTAAGGGAAACCTATGCCTGAGCCAGAATCTTATAAGAAATCAATGAGTTCAAACATTGAAGCATGTGATCTTTGGGAACCATCCTGGAAGTCGGGTAACAGGGATGCTGTTGGACAGCTGCAGCCTGGCTCCTCTCTGAGGAGTCTCTTGGATTCTTCCCTTATGGGCTTGGGCTCCTCATTTCCCCATTAGTCTTCTCACGACCCTTCCCACAATATTATGAAAGGCAGGCAAAGAACACTCTCAAGAAAAATAGTGTGACGGTAAATACAAGCAAAAATAAGAGACAGACAGAAATCGAAATTAAGACTTCTGTAAGCAAAACACCCTAGTCCCCAAAGTTCCTAGTACTAGTCCGTAGTTGTAGTATGTAGGAACTTCAAAATGCCAGACCTCAAGCTATAAAATGAACTTATGGCAGGGAGAGGGAGTGTGACTTTCCCCTGGATGACTATTTTGGTGCTCTTTTTTAACACTAACACCTTCAGAAATCTCGTTCATTCTCTGGCTTTTCCGGTACCCTTAGGAGTGGGGGCCCAGGGCCAGGTAAATTACAGGCTGGTAAAGGGCTCACGGATGACAGGGAGCTGCTCTAGGTGAACTCATTATCTACCCTGTCTCTTATGAGCAATAAGCAATAGTAGACTTTTAATGTGATTAAATGTCATATTCATGTAACAGTAGAAGACTCCTAAAGACAGGCTGGGTATTCCCCCTTTCAAGCTTAGTCCATCTTCAGTAATTAGTGCTATGGACCAAAGCACACACACAGAATTATAAATCACTGAAATCAATCACATCAAGACAGATCTGCAGAGTCCTTTTATACTCCACTCTATCTTCTCCCTGTCATTGTTAGGCAATGTCATTATGCTTATTAATGACACTTAGCTGTATCTCTGAGCCACCTCACCCTACATCCTACCTTCTACCCTTACAAGCACCAAATCGTAATTTCTGCTCAGTTTAAGAAAATCGGCCCATTTAGTTCATAAATATAGTCACAAAATTCCTCCAGTTTTATGGATGGTTAATTTCAAAATCATGCCACCTTTAAAATTCCTATGAAAGCAAAAATGAAGACTCCTTGAAACTAATAGCAGAAATGCTATTACATATAATTAATAGCAGGAATTATGATAGGGAACCCATAAACTATGATGCTGAAAAATCAGCCACTAACTGTTCCTTAGTAACTTTCTCCTTCAAAATGTTCATGCTTTCAGCCATATACTCATTCACAATTTATTAGCAGCCTTGCCTTTCTGCCAGCTGACCCAAATCAAAAAGAAACATGCTGGTGACATTCCTGAAACACATCATCAGAAAGAAAAGCAGAATCAATATCATACAGACTGAGAGGCTAAAATCTGAATGGCATTTCAGACCAGCCAAGCAACTGATGGTATTTGTATTTTAAAATGCCTGCCTCCAAGATACTCCAATGTGCAGTTCTAACACCAATATCCAGCATGCAACTTAACAAAATTTATTGGCATCTATTATATGGCAGAAAGTATACTGGATTAGGTTGAAAAGACTTACTAAAGAGAAGTTTCAAAGTTCATATATGCCTGAAAAGCAGGTGGTCCAAATGGGAAACCTATTCCCTTAGCCAGATAACCACAGTTATGTCATAACCCCAACACTATCCTTCAGAGGAAAAAAAAAAAAAAAACTATTCATAAGCACACGCATCCATGGTGGAGAATGAACCAAACGCAGTGGTTCCATTAATTACATATAGAAGTTGTAGTTACTATTTGAAAGAGGTAAGGCAGGATCACATTGAAGGTTAGCACACTGAGCTGCATCCTTGTGATGGGAAAGAACAGTTTCAATCTGTTAGAAAACTTTATTCCAAGAGTTGGCTCAAACCACCATTGTAACATCATAAAAAGTAAATTTTAGGGCCCTCTCAGCCCTGAGCCATGGTGACAATTCACTTGTAGACGTCCAGAGCCTTCACGTTCCCCACTATGGAGCCTCTCAAGGAAAGGCCTGAGCTTTGGATGACAGCTCCTTGCTTTATGGAAACCTGGCCCAGCAGAGGGGAAGACCCCAAGAAAGGAAACCAGATCTCCATAGAATGAGGGGCTTCTAAGCTTTCCAGTGTCCTTCAAATCTTACCAAATGAAAGCTAGCTCTTTCTACCTACTGCTGGGCTGGCATCTTATTCCCCCCATTCTTGGTGCTGTAAGTACCATAAGCCCCCACAGAGAGCTAATACTTCCCTCTCCTCCACCTCATCCTCTGTCCTCTCTGCCCCAGCCACAGCTTGGGGCTTCTTGCCAGCCTTTGCCCTCACAGAAGTCCCTGTATCCACACAGAGACTTTTGGTGTCCCATTTAACCACAAGACAAAAAGAAAAAATATAGGATTTCCTTCCCTTCCCTCTGAACTCTAGTATATTTGCTACTCAAGAGAGAGATGCATGAAAATCACCAGAACAGAGATGGACAATTACTTTCAGAGTTTATTTTGGATTTCTCATTGCACAGACTTATCAGGTTATTCCAGTTGGGGTCACAGTGATGCTCCAGAGGCTCACCTGGGCTTGAGAGCCCTTGGTGCCTGAGCAGCATTCTGAAGCTGGTACTGTGACCTCCCCGTCAAGTGTTGGGGACAAAGGATTGTCCTCGTAGGACTCCTGGAAAATATGTTGGCTTCCTTTGGATGTTTGCTTTCCCACTTGTCAGACAGTGATTTGTTCATTTGATAACTTGGGTCACCCAACACCAATCTCCTCCACCCTATCGTAGGAAAGTGAAGGTTTGGCCTTCCTTCCTTCCCAAGGAAAATGTAAGCTGGAAGAACAAAACTTCATGCTATGCACAAAACAGAACTTTTCCAGAATCCAAGAGAGAGGCACTTGTGAAGTCAAGTTTTTACAAAGGGGTCTCCCTAGAACTCACCCCATGGCCCCAGTCAGCCTTTCCTTTTCACACCTCTCTTACCAAGGAGTTCCCTCTTCTGACCTTCCTGTGCAAATATCCATCCACCTTTCAGAAAGCTCCTACACAGAGGTGGTGATTTCTAGATTCATCTCTTCTCTGGCCAATAATTCATTTCCTTAAATGCGAGTCATTCTCCCCCCCCCCCCCCCGGGGGCGCGGGGGGGGGGGGGGTGGGCTCGACTACAATGCCCATTAATGTCCCAGGCTGGCAAACTGTCCAGGAGGGCAGGGCTTCAGTGTTGTCTCACAGGGAGGTCCAGGAAGGGTGTGACCCTATAAGCTGGAGCTTCTGCTCCCTGTGAGTAGCAGGCACGCCATCTGCTGCCCTGATTTTTGCAGCTGGCTAACTGGTTAGACCACAAACATGCACACACACCTCCAAAGGACCAACACAAATACTCAGTCTAAACCCACGACGAGGAAGAAAATATTTTTCTAATGTTCATTCAGACTTCTCAGGAAGCTTCCCTCTCCTTGGCCAGCAAATCACAAGACTGTGGGGAGACATATTTGTTTTCTTTCATCCCTTCTGCTGGCCCCTCCCTAATTGCATCCTTTCAGACTCCCAGGAACAAGAAAAAAGCCTAATGTAGGTTCATAAACCTCTTATTGTCTCTTCCAGGAAGGGGACAAGGTCAGACCTTCTGCTGTCCCAGTCACCCTTTGTCAAAGAAGGCCGAATTGAGGGAAGAGGTGCTGGAGAATAATACCTACATGGTCATCTGGCCTACATGGTCACCAAGTAAAACCCCTGTGGTTCAACACACAGAAAACCAAGAAGCTACTTTGCTACGTACTCTCCTATATTCTCCAGATTCTAAGTCAAGGCTATTTAATAAGCACAAATATGGACAACACTTTTTTTAAATGGACCGATTCCCTTCCCACTCACATATATCTCTCCGCCAAAGAAAACCAATACTGGGGATACTTGAAGTTCTGGACCGACAGTTATTACATGATGTAGAACTACAGTTCTCAAATACAGTGTCTGGAATCCCCTTCAGGGCTTGCTAAAATTGCTGCCCCATAGACCATTCTATCCAGGAGGTCTGTAATGTGTTCCTCATCCCGTGGAGGGTTCTGAAGCCAGTGGTCAGTCCCCTCCATAAGTTAGCTGTAGGAGCTCTGGGAAGACAATGGGAACTGGTAGAACCATAAAAATTATGTTCATTCCTAAAGGGTTAATCTGCTTTCCAGAGGTGCCATACTTTCAACAGAAAAAAAATAAACAAAATCTATTCTAAGGACTAACTATATAATTAGAGGATTATAACAACCCCAGGGAAGGAAACACAATGATAGAGAACAATGGAATTTGTGGATTAATTAGCAATACAATGCTGAGCTTTCAGCAGTTACAGACTGATAATACAAGAAAATCAGATTGGCTCACAAAACGCTTCCTGATTTCCGAAGCAGGTAAAAAAATTCACTGGGTTTAAGGTCAAATTTGAATCTTGCTTATATTGCTCAAAAAACATAACCATTCAGCAGGTTGTATGTGATGTGACTTTGTTCTGGTACTTTTTCTTTGCATTCCATTTACAATTTCAGGAAGAATTTTAAAAATTAATGAACTTTAAATATCGCAAGGGTACAAACGTCTATCATTCATTTGTTAAGTAAAATGTTACTAAAAACTGAACATAAGGATACAAAGATGGTTGAGACAAGCCCTTGCTGTCACATCGCCTACAATGTAGTGGAGAAGTTGAAAAAATAATAATAAATCAAGGTTAGTATCAAAAATGAAGACAAAGTATATGATACAGGTGAAGTATTCAGGATGAAGTCATCTTGTGGAGGTCACAGGGGAGTCAGCCTGAACTGGACCTTGAAGGCTTAACAGTTGCCAAGGGGTGAACAAGAGGAAAGAAGAAACAAAAGTACTAAAAGAACATGGAGGCAGGAATTCCCATAGCAAATAGGTTGCATCCACTAGGATATGGGACATGAGGAGACACTGGCTGGAGACTAATCTGGAGAGGGGAAACAGGGGCCAGTTCATGCTTAAAACTTTATCCTGAAGGCACTATGAATCAATTTAAGATTTTTAGCAGATATGCTGAAATATAATTTGCTTAAAAGGAAAAGTCTGAGGAGGCAAGAAGGCTAGATTGGAGGCAACACAGAGAGAGAGAACCCATTTAGAAGGGATGATGGACCCGAGAAGGCAATGCAGGTGGAGGGTCTGTATTCAGAGATGTCTAAGGGCAGTGACTCACTGGATGACAGAGGAAAGGCAGATGGATGAATCTAGGATAGCATTCATTTTTATGGGGCACACACCAGTAGCCAAGTTAGGACATTTAAGTAGAAGAATAACTACAGCTCATAAGTTCTGTTTTGAGACATATTTGGCTCAAGTTTCCCGAGGGTCATAGCAATTAAGATTGGTAGATGACATATAAAGGTCTGAACGCAGGGAGATTTGGAGAGGAATATAATGTTAGGAGTAAAGATAATATTCAAAATATTAATAACCAGTAGAGACAAATAGTGAGGCATAGATACTGACCAATCAGAGCAGGTACCTGATGGACCAGAAACAATTGGACAATCAACAGCTACCATGGCCCTATATGCACACACCAACTGAATACCACCTTGGCACTGACAGTCATAGCACTGGATGAGCACCCTTAGGGAGAGCCGAAGAGAAGAGGGCATAGGACAGAAAACTTACAATGGAGTGGTCCAAAGGAAAAGAACCTGGAGAAAGAAGAGGAGAAGGAACAGTCAGAAAAGTATTAAAACCAAAAAAGGTTTGTGTCATGGAAGACTGGGGACCAGGAAGCTTCATTTGTTCCCCCATCTGAATAGCAGTATGGACTGTTAAAGAGATGTCCTACCCATCTTTCCCCCAACCAGACTATTTGTGGTGTGGATGTCTATAGGGATCAACAGCAGTGCTCAGAAGGTACCAGCAACAATGGAGTCTCAAAGTTCAGGGATAAGGGTGACCTGAGCACAAGTTAGAGTCTAGGGGGAGACAGTGAGGTTCTTCCTAGGAGTGACCTTCCACCTAAAGACGGTGCCTCCCATCAGGCCAAAGCTGAACCAGAGCTGGATGAGAGGGAAAGGTTGAGATGAAGCCAACCCTTAGTGAGGGTATTTCCCACTCTCAAACCAAACATCACCTGCCTATCTTTCTCCTCCTCAGATAGAAAACAGAAAACAGAAAAGTATCCCACTCCCCCACCTGGCCTTACTGCAAGGCTGTCTCTGGGTTCTTGAGTTTATTCACCACAAGCCTGTAAAATCTCTTCCCTCTTATCCCTCTGCACTTCAGTGTTCTCTTCTGCAACGGAGGATTCAGAGCAAGTTTCCCACACTTGCCTCAAGCCTATCTAAGACAGCAAGAGAGTATTCTACAGATTCTCTGAGACTTTGAAAAGAGGTGGGCAGGAGCCTCCGAGAAAAAAAACAATCCCCCAGGGGGGGGGGGGGATATAATCCTGCGGAATTATTTGAAAGTGAGGACAAACATTTAATCTTTGATAAAACAAGTGAGAATTTAGGGTTCTACTACAAATGTAAAGAGTTCTTATTAAATACTTGAAAAAAGGTTTACACTTCTCTAAAGAAAGGTGGGTTGAAAAGTTCTTAGAGCTAAAATATGTGATTATTGGAGATGCCATAAAGCTAATGTTAAAATATGATTTCTAATTTCAATCTTTTAGGGAAAAATCAGGCTTTGAGTCACTTATAAGCCAGATCCCACGCACCCTGCCCCCGCCTCCCAATTCAGCCTGGGTAGGGGCGACGTGTCCAGGTGTCAAGGCAATATCCGCGGGGGGGGGGGGGGGGGCCCGGCGTGCACCCGCCTCCTGACCTTCGAGGTCGTGACTAGCGAGCGCAGCTACATCAACCTTGGGCAACGAGATGCAGCCGCGTGCGGCATTCTGGCACTGTCCTGAGCATGCTCAGTCGAGTCCTGACCCACTTTGCAGGTCCGAGCTCTGGGCAGGGGGTCGGAGGTGCTACTTTGTTTCGTTCGCCAAGGACAGAGTGAAGAAGGAGGGAGATTGAGAGTTGCTTAAAGACGCCTCTCTCCTGTCAGCAGTCCCTGACCCGGCGGCGGAACATGCCCAGTCTGGCTACAAGAGCCACGGGGAACGTCAGTGTTGAAAATCCACCTCCCCTAGTTTTCGCGGTAGCCGAAGGAGAAGGGGGCGGTACTGGAGTAAAAGGATCGAGGTGAGGCGTGGCCAAGGGGGCGGGCCGAAAGGAGCCGGGGAGGCGGAGCCTGGCCCAGCCCCCAGAAATTGTCTCCCTCAAGTCTAAAAAGAAAACGAGGAGGGCGGGGGGCGCTGCCTACGTCGCAGGGTTGTGCTGCTGAAGTTCTGCAGGCGTTACTCACAAATAATTTTAGAATAACATACCTTCTTTAAAAAGCACCATATCGTTCATTAGAGAAAACATAGAAACCTACAAATAATCGAAAATGAGGAACATTTAAAATCCCTGGAACCCCACCTCTCAGAAGCCACCAGTGAACGTCCTGCTGTGTTTTCTTCCAGCTTCTTCAGTGTGGGCTTTAGAACTAACAGCAGAGTCACCCGGGGAGACAAGCGAAGCTTTTAATTGCAAAGTGGCTTGACAGGTGGCCTTGGAGACACGGTAAGTTCAGGGGCTGGACGTTGGCTCTCTCCGGTATCCCAGGATGGGATCCTAGGAAACCTGTTCCCGGGTGTCCCTAAACAACAAGGCGACGCGACGCTCAGAAAAGTTGCGCTGGAAGCCCTGGGAGCGCCCTGCCCCCTGACAATTATCAGTCACGCTGCCCAAGCACCACAGCGTCGGAAATAAGTGCCCTCGGCTCCAGCAACACCCAAGACGTGCTTGAGCGGGGCCCCGGGGCCGGCGGAGTCCCACCCCGGGAGGCTGCGCAAACTGAATGAGGGACTCCGCGCCCCCAGCCCGCCCCACTCCTCTGCGGGCGTGTCCCCCGGCTCCCACAGGTTCGCCCGGCGCCGCCAGCTCCGCCCCGCGCCGGTGGCTGCAGCGAAAACCCGGCGGCGACACCCCGCCTGGCCCCGTGCCTCCGCGCCGCCCGGCGAGCCGCACTGGGCATGCTCGGCACCGGCAGGCTCCGGCTCCTGTAGGTGGGAAGCTCCGCACTCTCGGCCGCCCGCGGCGCAGCCCGCATCGCTGCCAGGCGCTGGCGGAGGCGGCTCGCCTGCAGTCGGTGCTGCCGGGCGTCGGGCGCGGGGCGCGGAGCGGCGACAGCTCGCAGGCTGGCCATGGCGAGAGGCGCACGGCGGCCACCTGAGTGGGGCGGCGGCGTCAGGTTAGCAGGGGCGCCGGGACAGCATGGGGCGACTGGGCGCGGGTGGCAGGGAGCCCCGCACGGGGTGGGCGGCCGGGTCGCTGCGGACGCTGGGGCCGCGGAACTTTCGGGAGCTTAGGCTGGCGAAGCCCAAGGCGTAGGCTGCGCACTGGAGGCGCCGCGAGGTCCCAGAAGCAGGCTCCTGGGGGGTCGCAGGATGCTTCGAGATCCGTGCGGGGCGGGACCCCGGGGGCCGGTGGGTTGGGGACAGCCACCTCTTGGGCTTGTGCCATAATCTTCCTACGGTGAGGAGCGCGGTGTCTACAGTGTGCTGCCGAGGAGCCTCCCAAACCTCCGGGGCCACTGGAACGCCAAGCAGCGGCGGGGGCCTTCGCCAGACTCCAGATCGCTTGGGTCACCGTGCCTCAGTTTCCCCGGGACGGGGGTAGGGTGTACTGTCCCGTGGCCGGGAGGCCCGGAGTTTGGGTTCTGCGCCCAGAGCCGAGAGAGTGCCGCGTCCTGATGCTGCAGGAGTGCGGGAAGCTGTGGGTGCAGCAAGTCGCCGCCTCGCGACTGGAGCTCTCGGAGTTTGTCGCATTTGACTCCATAGCAAGTTGACATCGAATTGCTTCATGGCGTGGAATGGGGAAACGTGCTTCGTTGGTTTAAAAAAAAAAAAAGTAATTGCAAAGCCTATTTATTTTAAGCTCGACCATTAACTTGCCTTCGCCTCCAAAAACAACTTGAGCTTGCAAGTTGCAAGATTTATAAAGCAAGCCAGCAAAAAAGGAAGACTGTTTGTAGGTCCATTATCTGCTCACGCTGTAGAAAATAATCTATTATGGTTGAATTGTCCTTGTTTTTAAGGATACTTGGTAGCAGAAAAGTTTGGTTACAGTGGCAGTCTTTATTTTGCGTTATCTTAGCTTATATTAAGAACTTGGAAATCTAGCGTTGGAGAAGCTCAGTGTTTTTTGTAAAGGTTTCTCACTTTTGCTTCTAGATGAAACACATTTTTTTTTTCAGTTGCTACTATGCTGAACATAGTAAGATTGTTCAGGATGAAATGAAAGATGGAAAAAGATTTATATTAGGAAAAGAGAACGTTAGAACGATGCAGTTCTACTGGCATTTTACAGAAAAATGCGGTTTGTAGATCCCACTGGAGTTTCTACTGTTGGTTCTTCCTAAAACAGTTGGTACCATTACCACTCTTTGGATTATTGGATTTAATAGGAGCAAGGTAAACAATTCTTGTTCTAGTGGGAACCAGTTCTACCTCTAAGGCTATATTCTCAAGCCTGTTTCCATAAGTACCACTTAGTAGGTCAGTTGTTTTCTTTATTAAGCTTATTATAAAATTTGTTTGCATTCTTGACAGACCTTAATATGCTTTGGAGGTGCATTGACTTTTCATTGGTTTGTGAATAGCCTTTAATGTTTGTTTTGGCCTGAGATGGCTCCAGCTCTAATTCCAGATACTCTGAGTGATTTCCCCAATGGGCTTTATGCTTTTGCCTATACATAAGCAAGATTTAAGAACAGGGAAGGCTTGAAATGTCCAGACAACAACAATAGCAATATGATTAGTATTTCTACCAATTTCCTCCATTTTAGCCAAAGAGTTTGGCTGGTGGTGTTCATTGCTCCTAAATGTACTTCTAAATACATTCATAGAAAAATTTAGAAGTTTGAAAGAAAACAGCGCAAATATTGAGAATTATACTTCCCTTTTCTATAAAAATGCATCACATTTAAAGTCTGCCATGAAGTACTGAGTATATGTGCAACTCACCCAGTACACAGGTCGTGTTCTCTGGCTGCATTCCCCAATGGAAGTCGGTCATGTCTCCCCTTAGCCTTGGGCTCTTCTTGACCTAGAGGAAGCAGCAAGGTTTTAGTTTTCCTCTTGGTGAATGTAAGCTCTAATGCAGATCAGTAGGACTCTTCTGGATCCAAACATCTCATTTTTTCAAGGTTAGAAAAAACAATGAAATTTAACAAGAGGCACGTTGAAACACTGCTTCTGGCTTCAGGGATTCCACCAGAGGACGGAGTCCCCTAAACTAAAATGAACACAGCTGACAGGAGTTAGGTTGAAGAGGGGTCTTATTAACGAAGAAAATGAAGGGTTTTACTAATGAAGAAAAAATAGGAGGGTAGACTTTGTATCCCAATCAGGAAACAGGTGATAATTGCTTCTTTTTTGTCCCTGTTGGGTTCTTCCAGCTAAACTGTTAGGCACGTCATTTTTCATTTTATTTCCATGTCTTCAGATTTCTATACTGTACTGTGTTGTTAGTGACATTGGAGATTCACAGCAAACTATTGGCCTTTAAAAATAGATATCCCACTCCCCTCCTTCCCACCCCCCCAGTTGGTTCAGTCGGTTAGGCATCCGACTTCGGCTCAGGTCATGATCTCACCGTTTGTGGGTTCGAGCCCTGCATCGGGCTCAGTGCTAACAGCTCGGAGCCTGGAGCCTGCTTCGGATTCTGTGTCTCCCTCTCTCTCTGCTCCTCCCCATTCACGCTCTCTGTCTCTCAAAAAATAAATAAAACATTTTAAAAAAATAGATATCCCCCCATTCGTGTGACCATAATTTATTCAACCTCTCATTTGGCTTGCAATTTAAATAAATGAGGCTATTTCAACTTTGCTTAATTGGAGCTTTTTGTTCTTTTTTTTTTAATGCAAGAGCTTCCAGATACTGAAATACCAAATAAATATTGTGGCAAAGTTGCTTTTAACCTCCAACGTAGTACAGTCAGGTTTGTTAGACGAGTGTCATTTTTTTGGAATTCAGAAATCACTCGGATAGCATCACTTCCCTAACCTGACCAAGCACTGGGGGTGCAGCTTGCCCTTTTCCAACCATGCCCAGGAAGACACTAAAAATTTAACATTTTGTGATCCATGTCAATTCACATTAAAGTTAGAAATATCCCTAGATGCAAATGGTTTAAGTTTGCTACAGTGCCTCCCTGGAATGGTTAAAGGATTAAGGGGTTTGGTTGATGATGTGATAAGACCCAGTTCAGAGCTGTCAGAACTAGTTTCTAAGCTGTACTCCAAACATACTGTCTTGCCTCTGCCTCCACCCAAGGTCTTCACTCATTAAAATATAACATTCATTTTTCTTCCCCACAGCCTTTAATAGGTAGGCCCCGGGAGCTGCAGAAACAAATAAGACTTAGTGACTCAGAATCTAGTCAGAGACACATACTGGAGGACAAATAAACTCTAGAGTGAGGTAAGTGCTTCAGGAAGAGGTATTTGTACATGCGACTGAGGAGACCAGAGAAATGAGCCTCTTGGGTTGGAGGAAGAGAGGCCCCCATGAAAATAGTGACATTTCCACAGGAGCTTAAGGAATTCCTGAGGAATTTGGGTGGAAGTCTTCTAAGCAGACTCATGAACTCTACAGGCAGAAGGAATACCAGTATGGTAATTAGAATAATGCCCCCCACCCCAAGCTGTCCACTCTGGGACCTTGCAGATGTGATTAAGTTGAAGCTTTTGAGATGGAGAGATTATCTGGATTATTCGGGAGGCCCAGTGTAATCACAAGAGTCTGTATGGGTGGAAGAGGAAAGCAGAAGTCAGTGTCAGAGGGATGCCATGTGCAAAAGATTTGACTGGCCATTACTGGCTTTCAAGGTGCAAGGGAACCACAAATCAAGAATTCAGCCACCCTCTAAAAGCTGGCAAAGGCAAGGAAACAGATGCTGTTCTAAGGCTTCCAGAACCCAGCCCTGCCAACTCTCTGATTAGCCTAGTAGGATCCATCTTGAACTTTTAACCCACATAATTGAAAGGTAATACATTTGTATGTTACAGTCACCAAGTTTATTTATAACTTAGTGTCATAGAAAAGAAGAAGACTTGGTATGATGGAATAATGAACAGAGGCAGGAGAAGGAGAATGTAATGGTCCTTTCGTGGTGAAGTTGATGCCATGCAGGGGAGTTTGGATTTTATCCTATTACATACAGATAAACAATGGGACACCAGCTAAGCATTTTTAAACAGGAACATGCGGGGCGCCTGGGTGGCGCAGTCGGTTAAGCGTCCGACTTCAGCCAGGTCACGATCTCGCGCTCCGTGAGTTCGAGCCCGCGTCAGGCTCTGGGCTGATGGCTCAGAGCCTGGAGCCTGTTTCTGATTCTGTGTCTCCCTCTCTCTCTGCCCCTCCCCCGTTCATGCTCTGTCTCTCTCTGTCCCAAAAATAAATAAACGTTGAAAAAAAAAATTAAAAAAATAAATAAATAAATAAAAAATAAACAGGAACATGCAAGAACAGACTACTGCCAGATTTATCTTCCTAAAAAAGCAATGTATGGCTAAACCCCGAGTTTCATACAGCCGTTTAACAAAGGTGTCTAGCCAGAGGTGGTCAGTGACAGATATCGGGAAGTAGCGTGTTCTGTAATTCACTTCTCTGAATTGACCTACAATGGCGTGTGTGTGTGTGTGTGTGTGAAATCATTAGCTTAAGAAACTTTCGTTCAGTCTGTGATGGAAGGTCCTAAAGGTAAAAAGCAGAAGGGCTAAGTCACATTTTAACTACTTTGTTTCCGCCCATTTTCCTCTTAGCAGACCGCTGCTCTGCTGGCTGTGTACCATGCAGACACCAACAGAGGACTAGGAAAGCTCAAGTCTAATGCAGTGAACTTGAGATGATGTACTGTCTCAAGTCACCTGGGCCAGCTCTGACCAGTTGCTAGTAGCTTGTGGGGTGTTGTGGGCTTTTGCAGGCTTAGCGGGAAAATGGCCATGTTTGGCCATGTTTCGCAGTGTTTGCCATGGGCTCCATATTGGCCAGGGTATGGATGATAGTATGATCCTAGATGACCGAACTTCTGTGTTAAAAATATAAGAAATTCAGTCATTCCTTCCAAGCATATTTATTTATTCACTCTCTCTTAAGTACAAGGGCTTAATTTCTGTCGTATAAAAACTTCTAGTCTGATTCAGTTGACATCTCTATGTGTCTAGAAAACCTAAACTGAAGAAATCCACCTTAGTGTTACAAGAGTGGCTCTGAATTCAAACTAAACTATATGTTAGAAAAAAATTGATAAGAGGGGGTGCCTGGGTGGTTCATTTGGTTTGGTGTCTGACTTCGGCTTAGGTCATGATCTCACAGTCTGGGGTTTGGGCCCCACGTCGGGCTCTGTGCTGACAGCTCAGAGCCTGGAACCTGCTTCAGATTTTGTGTCTTCCTCTCTCTCTCTCTCTCTCCCTCTCTCTCTCTCTCTGTCTCTCTCTGTCGCTGCCCCACTTGCACTCTCTCTGTCTCAAAAATAAATAAACATTAAAAAAAACTTTTTTTAAGGAAAAAAAATTGATAAGAGAAAAATACACTTTTCAGATAACATGGTAAGGGAAAACAGTGGGCTGGCAAAATCTGAAACTGGAAACAGTGAGACTTGATTAAGAATTATCTTAAGGGGCGCCTGGGTGGCGTAGTCGGTTAAGCGTCCAACTTCAGCCAGGTCACGATCTCGCGGTCCGTGAGTTCGAGCCCCGCGTCGGGCTCTGGGCTGATGGCTCAGAGCCTGGAGCCTGTTTCCGATTCTGTGTCTCCCTCTCTCTCTGCCCCTCCCCCGTTCATGCTCTGTCTCTCTCTGTCCCAAAAATAAATAAACGTTGAAAAAAAAATTAAAAAAAAAAAAGAATTATCTTAATAAAAACAAAACTGTGTCTATATTGTGTAGCCTCCATTTGCATAACTTTATAAGATTTTTACCCACATGTCCTTATACAATGATGTGATAATTATCGTTTACCACTGTAAAGGACTAGCTCAGTGCAAACCATTCCCTCTTTCTTGAATCTCTTCTGCCTTGGTCTCTGGGATACAAGCCCCTAGTTTTCTCCGTGCTTTTTAAATTTTTTTTTAGTTCTCTTTCCCTGAGGGTTTGTCTTTCTTTTCTCCAAATTATAACCTTGGTCTTTTCGTCTTGTGGTTTTCTATGTTCTTTCTGGGTGATTTATTTTCCCTCGTGACTGTACCACTGGCCCATACACCAATATCTCCAAATCTGTATCTTCAGAAGTTTCTCTCATCCACTCATTAATTAATTCATCAATCCATTCAACAAATACTGATGACCTGAGAGTTTATCTAATTTTGGGACAGATGTGCACAAAATTGCAGAAAAAATATGAAGGTATGGGTAAAGGTCAGTGAAAACAGGGGTGTCCAGGGCTATCTGGGGTGAGTCCTGGAGGGATCTTGAACCAAGACTTGAAAACCAAGTTGGGGTTTGCCAGATGTGCAAGGATATGAAAGTATGGCCAGCTGGAGGCACAGAGGTGCTGTGGGGAATACAAGAAGCTCAGGAAAGGGGAGGGCCAGGGGAAACTCCAGAGGTACAGTTAAAGAGTGGATAGGAGTCAGATCATGAAGGATCATGTATGTCCTTTTGAGGACATTAGTTTTATACTGCTGACAAACACATCAAATATGTTTTAAGTCAGATCTTTTATAGTCAGCTGATTTCAGCAACAACATAGAATGTGGATCGGAGGCAGGTGAGACTAAAGGCAGGTCAGTGAGGAAGGAGTCTGCTAGGGTGGTGCCTGTCAGAGATGATGAGCACATAAACCTGGGACAAACCAGGGATGTGATAGTCATGTGGGCAGGGAAGGAAAGGAGGCATCTGAAGCAGCTCTCACATGATTGCGTTATCTGTGTCAAGTACTGCAGAAGTGTGGGAAGGCATACTGTCTCAAGGGTTCTCCTGCTGAGCACCAGACTTTGCAGGACCAGAGGGACTGACTGCCACTGCGTGTGTTTAACCAGAGAGACCTAAAGCCGAGGGGAGCAGGAAAGCCCAAACGCAGAGCTGTGTGTGAAGGAAGAAATCAGAATTTCTTTGCAGGGCACGTACTTTGTAAGGGAGGCATCAGAGAAAGAAGAAATTGATTCCTTGATGGTTCATCAGCTTCTGGGCAGAAGGATTTGGGGATGCTAATGAGACTGAAACCATGTTGACATGTTGACGTGGGGTAGACTTCCCTAATTCTGCATTGGAAGGCAACTGTCTTAGAGGCTGGGCTGAAGTTGACTCTGTAATCCATGCAAAAGAGGAAGTTTGCTGAGCAGGTGTTTAAATTTAATTCAAGATCTTTCCCTTCCATTGAGGATTTGAGTTGGCTGATGGCACCAGGAAGAGTGGAAGGGAAAGCTGGGTGCTCCTTAAGGAAATAAATGGGTTGGAATAAAGTGCTCCAGAATTACCCATTGATGGGTCCCTTCTGGTTCAGGACTGGAGGGCCCAGACTGGGGATAATTCACATCATTCTCATCAGCTCATTAAAGCAGCCCCTCTCCTAGAGAAGATGGGATGTTCTGTTCTGGGGTCTACACCTTTCTGTACCCTCTTGGAACTAGCAAGAGCTCTATAATATTTGTGAGAGTGGGAACCATCTGAAGTTGACCAGTTAATTCCTTTCTTCTCAGTGGCCAAGCTCCCCCGTAAAAAAGTAAGTAGATGTATAGGGACTATGTTTTCTTAAAGATGCAAAACCCACTTTCCCTGGTCCTCAGCGTGGGGATGTATTTGCCTAAAGACTGCATTAGTGTTTGGCTCTCAGTTTCACCCAGGACTTCCTTCTGGGTCTTCACACCCCAGGATGGCCATGGGAGGGATCAAACATCTGGTAACCATGGAGCTTTCTTGCTTCTCAGCTGCTATTGTTAACTTCACTTAGTTGATTTCTGCCTCCCTACCAAAGCCAGGTGCTGGGCTGTACTGCTGTTACTAATCATGCCTGTACTTCTGTTCTTGCCCTGTCCCCACCCACCTTTTTGCCATGCCCGATATCAGTCCCAGGTCAGAGGGAAGTTTTTTTTTTTTTTTCCTTCAAGGTTTGAACAACCCTAGATTACTTGCTTTTGTTAGACCTCCCAAAGATAACCTAGTTTTCTCCATCTTAAAACACTTTTGAGGACCTTGAAGTTAATTGCCAGAAAACATTTGAGTATTACCAATACTTTACTGAGGGCAGAACATTACTCCTTGTGCAAATGAACCCTGGACCTATAGTGTATTTTTCCTTCCTTCCTGCCCTCCCAGGGCAGCTCATCCCTGTCTCCATGCTCTGGCTGTCTCCTCTTCTTTCACTTGTGTTTAGATTTACTTTATAAGTAATGGAGCAACTGTCCCAGAGCCCTCATTATCATTTTTCCTAATCAGACCTAAAGGCCCCTTTTTAATATAATTTCTGGAGGAGCACCCTAATATTCGAGTTCTCGAGATGGGGATGCACATCAGATCCATTGCATGAGCCTTGTGAAAACATACTATAGCATTGATTTTTGTTTTTAATTGGCATGCCATGTTTATTTCCATTGCTGTTTGTCTAAACTAAGCCATTACTCCTGCTGAGAAAACTGTCCTGTCTCCTTTTTTCATCCTGCAGGATTTGACCAACCCCAGGGAACATTCTGTGACCTTTCCAGCTGCCCCTCCTCTGAATTTCTGTGGTATTTACCCAGTTTAGTGCTTAATTATATATTGCTTTGTATGCAAGAATCACCAAGATTCTGAGCACCATTAGGGTAAAGAACTGGCCTTTAAATTTTTTTAAATCCCCACAGCAATTGGTACTAAACTGATAATAGTGGCCTCATAAATACTTTGAGTTCAGCTTATTGATATAACCGGCCCTTAATTTTTTATCACTTAGATGAATCTGACTTCAGAGGTGAGAAATCATTAAGGACATCTGGCAAGTGTGCTCAGGGCCTCTTTCCGTCAAGGCTGAGAGAATGGCAAAGCTTTCTTCAGAAGTCCCGTGTGGCAGTCAATGAATCCGTATTTTGAACTTTCTTCTGTTTTTTTTTGTTCGGGGGCGGGGGGGCGCCCGCGGTGGTTGGTTTGTGTGTTTGTTTAGTTAAGGTAATTTTCCATATTGTCACACTGAAAAACACTTAACTTTGAAGGAGAAAGATTGATCTTAGGATATGCACTAAACTCAACTAGAAGATTATTCAAATTCAACCAGATTTTGAAAGATATTGCTCTTACGTCCAGACTTTTTAAATAATAATTTTTAAAACAATTATCAATATTTTGAAAGTATTCATTTTAAACAACCATGATGACCGTTTGGGCACTTATGGCATTTAGACAGTTTGGCCAAGCTGTGGTATTCACTCCTGATAGATGCGCATGGGTTACCAGGGCCCTGGAGTGAGAGAAGATGAGGTCCTGTGAGGGGCTTCCACTCGTGGGCTCTGCCCTTGCACTGTCAGTATGGAGCTGCCCATGTCCTGGGGCTGTGGGAGACTCCGATGGGATACCTTCTGTGGGACTGTTTCATGAACCATGAATGCTAGATGAGCATAAGGGACATTGTTGCCGCGCTCTTAATAACAAATCAAATCGAGTTTGAATTACAGGATCTCTCCCGATCTGTTTTTCACTAAGATCCAGTTCTTAGTGTCTATGAAACACACTTGGCATACGTGATTCAGAGAAATAATTCATTATGCAATTCCACTTTGTGTTAATAAGCTGGTAAAGGAGGAAAGAGGAAAAGCTTTTTTAACCACCTTCTTCAGTTATTGAGCATATTTTTTCAAATAGATGAAATTTTACTCTGCTGAAAGAAGAAACCCTGGGTAATCCAGTTCCTACACTGTGAATTTGAATGGACTTAATCAAACAAATGGAGAGATAAGAATTGAGGGATGGTTTCGACATTTTGAGGTATAAATTAAGTAGGCGTTTGCTTTTCATCTCCACAATAAAAAGAATATGTATTTCAGGCATAGAAAATAGTCCCCAGAGGGGCACCAGGGTGGCTCAGTCGGTTAAGCCATGACTTCAGCTCAGGTCATGATCTCAGGGTTCATGGGTTCGAGCCCCACATGGGGCTCTGAGCTGTCAGCTGAGCCTGGAGCCTGCTTCAGATTCTGTGTCTCCCTCTGTCTCTGTCCCTCCTCTGCCCACGCTCACTCTCTCTCTCTCTTTCTTTCTCAAAAATAAACATTAAAAAATTAAAAAAAAAAAAAAACAAAACAGTCTCCAGATACATTACTCATGTCAGACAGTGACTCCAGGTCCTCTGACAGACCAGATTCCCTCAGCCTCTGCTCATAGGCTGTGTTTGGAGCAGCTCAGCCTCTCAGGGCTCTGTGTAAGGAAGGATGTGTTTCTGAAGATTGACCGACCTTTAGAGAAATATTGGTTTATATTTTAAAGTCAGTTTCATGGTGAGGAATAGACCTAGTTACCCACAATTTCTAAGAATGGGTAGAGGGGTGCCTGGCTGGCTCAGTTGGTTTAAGCATCTGACTCTTAAGTTTTGTTTTGTTTTGTTTTTTAATGTTTATTTATTCTTGAGAGAGAGCATGAGCGAGGGAAGGGCAGAGCGAGAGAGGGACACAGAATCTGAAGCAGGCCCTAGGCTCTGAGCTGTCAGCCCAGAGCCCAATGCAGGGCTAGAACTCACAGCCTGTGAGATCATGACCTGAGCTGAAGTCGGATGCTTAACCAAATGAGCCACCCAGGCGCCCCGCGTCTGACTCTTGATAGTGACTCAGGTCATGATCTCATGGTTCATGAGTTTGAGTCCCACAGTGGGTTCTGTGCTGATGGCATGGAGCCTGCTTGGGATTCACTCTTTCTCTCTCTCTCTCTCTGACCCTCCCCTGCTCGTGCTCTCTCTCTGTCTCTGTCAAAGTAAAATAAACTTAAAAAAAAAAAAAAAAGAAATGGGTGGAATTTGCAGGAAATGCAGGGCAAATGTAGATGCCCAGTAAGTTAGTAATATGTCTAAACGAGAGGGCACATAACTAGTATAAATTAACTCAGCAGATCTCCAAGCCCTTGCTATGAGCAAAGCATGTTTTCAGACACAGGAGTGCGACAGTGAACAATGTCAACCACAGAAGCCTGTCCAACCAGGAGCTCACATCTTAGTAGGGGCAGACACGTGCATACATACAGGGTAGTTAATTGTTTGAAGAAAAAGGTAGGGTAAAGGTGACAAGGAGTGATGGGGGTAGGGGCAGAGCACACTAATTTTTGTAAGATGACCAGGGAGGGCCTTGTTGATGAGGTGGCACTTGAGAAAGAAAATGTATGGAGTGCACGTTGCGGCATCATAGGGACTTGTTTCAGACAGAAGGAACAGTAAGGGCAAGGGTTCCGTATACCTGGCACGTTCCAGGATTAGCAGGGCCCCCTGTGGCTGGCAGGGAGTGAGAGAGGGGTGGAGAGGTCAGAAATGAAGATTGCAAGGCTGCTAGGAGTCCAATATTGTAGAGGCTCTGGGAAGGCCTTCTCTGGCTATTACTTGAATGAAGAACCCTTGGAAATGTACATGGTAATAACTTAAAAAGTGTTCATGTTTCACTCTAATTTTTTTTGAAGCTTCCCCATGCACAGATTGTTAGTAGTCATTTAAAAAGTGGCGGTGGCAGGGTGGCGGGGGGAGTAATGAATGCCTGGTTTCTAGGGCAGTCAATATATATTTGAGCACAATCACATTTTGTTGTGGTGGAATTTTCATGATAAAGATTACATCCCCAAATTGCGAGAGCACATAGAAGACCTTTCTATAGTGAATTATCAAGTGAAATGAAGATTTCAAGGCCCTAGATGGGGACTCTGGTCTACCTCAACCAGCCCCCCCCCCCCCCCCAGTGGTATAGCCCTACAGGAGTCTGAGCTGATCCTCAGCAGTGTGGGAAGGGTGTGGTTGGAAGACTCAAAGGCCCTGGGAGCTTGAGTCTGTTTCTTTTTCATTATATTGCTTAGGATGTGAGAAACACTCAAGAAGTCACATTCCCTACGGAGAACAAGTTACGGTGTGATATATGACACACAAGCTGGTATCTGAGCCGTCACCAAGTCACAAATGGCATGGCAATCACAGTTCTTTGCCCTGATTGAATTCTCTGCGGTGGGATCTTCATCGAACACAAACACTCCTTGCTCTTTCCCTCTTCTCTCCACCGCTCATCATTCCATCTCTTGGCCAGCCCCAGTCCCACTTCCGGTTGTCATGGTCATAGACTGGTAGACAGGAAGGGACCTAAGAGGCAGGTCAGAAGCTCAGAGGGATCAGCTGACTCCCAGAGGTCATCTAATGGCAAAACTGAGGAAAGGAGTTTGTGGGTTTTAATCAATCCTAAAGTGCTTAACTGGTGCGTGCTTCACACCTCACCCCAAAGTTTCCGTTCTCAACCTTAACCGCAGGGCCCATCCCATTTCTTATCCTAGGAACCTAATTCCACCCCTTTGCTCAGTATGGGCAAAGTTATGATCTCAGTTCTCTGGCTATCAGGAGACCAATGGGAAGACGCTATCACTTGGACACTGGATGTTTTCCTATTAGACATCACTCTGTGTCTTAGTTGGGTCCTATTAATGCTATCCTTCACACTCATAGTAAGTGAAATAGCTTTATCATTGGCTGTCCAAGCACAACATCATCAACCACGCTTTGTAAATATCATGTCTATGGAAAACTGCCCACAAGTGCATTACATTTGGCCAGGTGGGAAGCTGTCTCTGTACTGTCAAGTGGGGAAACTGAGAAAGGTGCTTTCACTGTCAAGGCCTTAAGAGTTTACAAAGTATACCAGAATCCACAAGAAAATGTAATTGTTTGCAATTGCCTCTAAGTGTATATCCTATTTAGGAAAGCCCAGTAAGAAGATTGCCTCCTGATTGATGCAACAGTGTGCTGTGCAGGCTGCATGGGGACATGTGTCTGCTGCCTCTGTTCAGGTGAAGTGCTGGCCAGCCTGGATCTGCAGGCAGGCGGCAAGGGGTCAGCACCTTGATAAAGTATCTCCCTGGTACCATGGATCCCCTGGTCAGTTTTCCAGGCCAGAGAAGCGTTCGCACTCATTGATGTGTCCGGGCTACCAAATGCCCATCAGCCCCTGCCTGGCTTCTCTCTAGCTTAATATACTAATATATCAGGAACTTCTGAGGAAATGGGCTTGAGATGAAATGAAAACAAGAATTGAAAGTTGGCAGAAATAGTGCTATAGATTAGCAGTGACATAAATTAATTGTACTAGAAAGAAAATAGGAATCTCTGTATATACACACTCCAAGTGAGTAGGGAAAATATTTTGAAAGGATACATTTTTTTAAAGGGAGAAGATACTGGAAAAAGTAGTGACAGGGACAGGAAGAAAAAGACAGAAACAGGTGCTTCTGAACCAGCTTTGGGCTCTATATGTGTATAAAATCTGATAATGAGTGTGTCAGAGGTTGAAAAAAACAATGCCAAGACAGTGTCTTAAACCTTTCATCGGTGTTGTAACGTGTTTTTGGTATTGGGCTGGTAGCACAAAGACACCATCCACCAGTGCATCTGTCCTATTTGTATTCATCTCCCAGGTTGGGTTTATTCCCTGGACCATCAGATTTTGGAGGAAATATCTCTCCGGTCAACTAAGGATTTGCATTCATTGGGCCCAAAACTGTTTTAGCCCATTCACTTAGAATGAGAATTTGAAGAAACTAAATATTCACTGAAGCATCAGTAAACTCTTCCAAAAGATATACTGTGATTAGAATAGCGCTCAATGCAGGTCTCGACCACTGGGACAAGTCAAACAGTGCCTTTTTGGAACCAAGAGACTGTGAGGTCATTCAGGCCCATTCTGGGCATGAGCTTTTTATCCTGGTTCTGAGCCACTCAATCGTGTGACCCTGGGCAGTCACTCATCCTTTCTGGGCCTCCCTCATCTTGTATAAAGGAAAACCTTTATAAAAAGACATCTAAGTTTTTCTAGCTCTAATATTCTAGTGATGTGAACAAATATGTATAATACACCCGTTTCTATCTTGCCTAATCGTATCTGTGTAGGAAAACCTTTACTGTAGTTCTTTCCCTCGTCCTCTTTTTTTAAACATTATATTTCCGAGAACTTTATTTTATATCAGCCTTGCCTTTAATCAGAAAAACATACACGTAGGAAAATTGTGATGAAGATCCAAGAGTGGTTTCTTAACGTTGCGCACCACCAAAAATAAAGTGTTACAAAGACGGCATCTCTCGGCATAGAGTTCATTTTCAGGTTTGAAAAACTGTGATTTAAAACAGATCAGTTTTTGAAAAGTATGTGCCTTTGGTGTATAGAAAAAATAACAAAGCATAAAATCCTATAGAGACCTTATCATTAGTGCAGTTGATAAGACAGGATTGAGACCTTTTTGTTCTAGCTCCTTCTGAATTGTTCCAGTGAGCTTAAAGAGCTCATCTGGTGGCCACTCACAGCGGTCCAGCAAGTCAGGGTATATATCTTGTTCTACCCAGTAAGTAGCTGTAAATTATCCTAATGCCACACAGTTAATAGACAAAGGGTGTGCCAAGAATGCCATGAAGCCTCTTGTCTCTTTTTCCTTCCCGGGGCCGGCTGCTTTCATGAGACAGCCTTACTTCTTCCCATGATATGCAGCCGTGTAGCTCTCAGTTTGTGACAGTTCGTAAATTTAAGTGTCACTGCTGTCGCTTGCCTTCACAGACCTTCCATCAGCCAGGACTTGCAAGGCCAGGAGAGAGAGAAGGCAGGAGGAGAGGTTAGTGGAACAGGCAAGGGCCACCACGGGCTCCGCTCAGCCACACAGCCAGCAGACAGGCCTTCATCCAAGTGTAAAAGCGACCGGGCATTGCAGCCCCAGGGAGTTGTTGGTTGAAATTCCTAACTCGTGTGTTCATGTGGATTCCACACGCAGTGCCAGGCACTGGTTCTTAGCAAACGAAACACTCCTTTCTTCAGAGAGCTGTTGGTGTGACCATAGGCACTGTTACTCCACAGGGCTGGGGGTTACTTTCACCTGCTGTGTAGTCAGGCAGTCATTCAGTCCCGTACTTTCTAATTCCTGTACTTCCTTTGGATCTGCCCACGTCTTTCCTTCCCCACTGCTTTTAGTCCATGGCCCTATTCTTTCTTCCTTCCTGGATATTATAGTAGGCCCCTAGCCACCTCTCCATCATCAGCCACACTCTGAGCAAAGTGATCTTTCTAAACACAGAACTGGCCATGTCACTTCCCCCTTCCAAAACCTGTGAGTGCACCCCATCCGTGGTATTACATACCGTTCCCTTCATTATTTGGACCAGCCGACCTTCCCCCTGCTGCATACCACCAAGAGGTACCTAATTCCTTGTATTTCCCCAGTTGTGCCAGGTTCTCTCCGTTCAGCATTTCCTTGAATATGCTCTTCCTCCTTTTTGGGTCAGCTTCTCTCCTTGCCCTACTTAGTGAATTCTTCTGTGATTAAACTAAAGGGCCACTTCTTTAGATTATTCTTCCTGGCCCTTCCAGACCACTTGGGTCTCCTCTCTTGTACCCCAGCAGATCTTTGACCTCTCTCCGATGGGGCAATTATCACATTGTCTTTAACTGTTGCCAATTTCTCTCTTCCCCCACTAGATTTGTGGATGACAGGGGGTAAGGACTGTGTCTTAACTTTGTATTCCTCATCCCTAGCAGTGTGCCTGGCACAGAAAAATTTCTCCATTAATGTGTATTGATTTGGATTGAACTGACCTGTCTGGGTGCTTCTAAAAGTAACCGAAAGACAGTGTTCTTACCTACTTTCATGTAATGATCACATTTGCCACCTGAGTCAGGAATTATCTAGTGTTATTAGAGGCATGAAGGATCTCTACACAAATAGATTTTAGACCATTCATAAGGAAGAAACAAAGACAGTATGAATCTTTTTGCAATATGACTGGATGGACATTGAGATAAAACTTAGTGGATTTAGCACTTAAGTGATTTGATCCTGGACAGTAGTAATTGCTACAGGAACATTCTTTTTCTACAAATGGTTTGGACTTTTTGACTTTGGATTCTTATAGTCCATACTCAGACACCACCTTAACTACCTAAAAACTCAGTATATGTTGATCTTTAAAAAAGTTAGGGGAGTCCAAAATTGGGCCATAACCAAAATGGCCTCAGTTGGCTACCAGTTTTAAAAAGTTATTGTTTATGATGTAATGAGTATATTAGTGTCCCTCTTCATTTCACATGAAGTTGGGATTTCTTCTTGCTTCATGAGTAGAAACCTGTCAAGAGTGTGCTTTAAACTAAAAGGCAGCCTTCGTGCCTATGGCCTCACTTGTGTACAAATGAAAAAAGTGATAACTCTCAGTAGATGTTGTTACAAAATCCAGTTATGTAACTATAAAATTACTCATCGTAGTTGATGAGGAAATGCCAGCGTGAACAGTGCCAAGAAAAAACAATAATGTATATTCATTTAGTCCAAAACACCCTTAAACAAGGGGCCCTTTTCCTCCCAACTCCAGAAATACACGGTCAATAGTCATGTTTTATTATAGGTGAAGAAACAAAAATAAGATCCAACAAAGCATTTTATTACACGTTTTTAAGATGAAGTACAATCGGGAAGTAGGGAAGAGGTTGAATTAAAAAAGGACATTAGATGTTTGCTAAATATTTTCTCTTTTGTTTTATTTATAGAACATAAGTATTCTATGAAGGTTTTCCCAAAGGCCATGAGCAAACACATGAAGCTTAACAATTTGTCCATTGTAGCTTTTGTTAAACCCTGGTTTTGGACTCTGTGGCCTTTGTTCTTGTATTTTGAAGGACTGACTGCATTTTAAGCTGCTGGATTATAGTACTCATGGTTTATTCTTTGGTGGCTAAAATGTCTTTCACAATGTTATAGTGTTATTAACTGAACTTTTCGCCATGCTGTCTGTAAAATCCAACAAGCTACACAGAGTACATTTGTAGAATATTTCTCCAGTGCCCAAAGTGACATGATGTCTTTATGTTCTTCTGGTAACACATTGTGAGTTTACTCTGAAACAGTTGCCATTGAATTTCAAGAAAGTGTGGCCTCATGCAGCACATGTGTGCACATTACTGTGGGTGCCCAGTATTAAGGATACTTTACAGAGCTATATGCCAGAGTTTCTGCCATGAAAGAGCTCTCCTTGCAATTGAAAAGAAGTTTCCTCAACACAGAACTAAAAAAATGCAAGATCATATGCCAAGGAGGAGTGTTGAAAGTTTGGTACAAGCTGCAGGTGCAGTGGAAGATTAGAACTGGGAAGGCTGTGAGAGCCATGGAGGCTTGTAGGAAGGGGAAGGTGGGATTTGGAATGCATGCTGGGCAGGCTATCAACAAACATCTCCTCCAAGCCTCCTCACCCAGATCAGCCTTCTACCTCCTCTGCCTACCCACCCCTAAGCTCACTGCACCTGGAGAATATACTGAAATCAGCTGGATCTCTCTCCCTCGTAGATTATAAGTGGACATGGCCTATGGCTTATTGAGCTTTGTAGCATTCTCACACCCTACCCCCTGTCCCAGACCCCTAGCAGTGTGCCCAGCTATAAATACTCAAGTAAATACCTAAAAAATACTTAAAAAAAAAAAAATGACCTGAAAGGGCATGGTATGAGATCTGGTGAATTCCTACTAAAACCTTTTAAATCATTAACGTTGATGAGTTAAACACTCTGTTTTCAAAAATAAATGTTCACAGAGAGTTTTAGAGCAAAAATGCACTGACACAAACAACCTACAAATTACACATTGTACTTTCTGTGCCTTGGTAACTTTTCAAAGTGGGAAAGGATGGGAGTGAGATGGGGGAGGGAGGAATGAGTTTGTTAACTGAAATCCCTGCAATAAAAGCAAGACCTCTGCCCCCCACCCCTACCCCCACTCCATGCCTGCCAGGGTCTCTGAGGGAACTAGTTAAGCTTTGGAACAGTTACTGTGTTTCTAGCCCAAAGTGCCCACAGACATTATTAAAATATAGAAGAGGAGACTGTTCCATCCTGTTCATTCTTGCTGGCACAATGTGTGTGAAAGTAGAAAACCACAGCAGCCAGCCTTTGTTTGAAAACAGTTCTCAAGTTCTGTATTTAAATTTTTTTTTAATCTTTTTTTTTTTTTTTTTTTTTTTTTGAGAGAGAGAGAGAGAGCAAGTGGGAGAGGGAGACACAGAACCCAAAGCAGGCTCCAGGCTCTGAGCTGTCAGCACAAGGCCTGACATGGGGTTCGAACTCACAAACTGTGAGATCATGACCCCAGTTGAAGTCGGAGGAGGCTTAACCCACTGAGCCACCCAGGCACCCCTCGGGTTCTGCATTTTAAACCTTAGTGTGATCCTCCACTTGTTGCCTTCTTCCTATTTGTGGGGGAAAAAAATGTTACAGTATATTTACTACACACACTTATTGGAAACTGCTTCATACTTTGTCTTGTCTCTCATTCTCCCCTAAGCTATTTAGTCAGGCATCTGCTCTGGCGTAGACATCAGGGGGTCAGAGAGGAGTGACTCCAGACACTGTCCTCAAGATGCTCAGTGCAGTGTCTGCCCAGAGGGACAGCTCATGTATTTTTAGACTCAAGTCCCTGCCAAAGGACCCAGTGCTGAAAATCATTTGTAATTGCTTCTGGTGGTGGGAGGGCACCCAATAATATATTAAACAAATCCAAGAACAAGGTATGCCCTTTAAATGCTATAACAAAAGTCAACTTGAGAAGCACAATTTCAGCAAAGGATGCTATTATATACAGTATCCTAATAATTATTGTTTATCAAGCTGAACATTATGTAAGTGCTTTATGTGCATTTGATCATGAATCTTTATAATTGTCCTGTACTTGGTGAGGTCTTGGCCAGAAACACGTAGCCAGTAAGAGTGTTTAGATCCCAGATCTTGAGCCAGTCTACCTACAACCTGAGGCCATGCTCTTAACAACCATTCTGTACTGAACAGATCAGCTTTACAACTTCCCTGTTAAAAGGAAACCACAAGTTTAGCCAAGAAAACATTTACAAAGTCATAACAGGGTGTGTGTCATGCTGGTGCAACCCATGCTATCTCCCTTAGACCACAATTCTTGCTGGTGGAAAAATGTGTTGGCCTTCCTGGGGCAGGAAGGCACTCAAGTCCACAGGGGAGTATGGACGTCTCCAGCACTAAGAAAACTCTTTTGTCTTTCCCACTGAAGAAATATATGGCCTGAAGCTGATTTATCACCCCTAATTTATTTACCTCTTCAGTTTTATTGTCTACAGAATTAGAATAATTATTTCTGCCTTTAGAGAGAGATTCATGTGTTCAGTAACTTATAGTCAGGGATAACTTCAGGCAGTGCAGATGTAAAGATAAATGAGGCAGACAGAAAGTTTAGTATGGTATTGGCACAAGGGTAGACATAAACAGTGGAACAGAATAAAGAGTTTACAAGTAGATTCACTGATTTTGACAAGAAGGCAAGATAATCCACTGAAGACATGATAGTCTTTTTTAGAAAAAGAGCTGAAACAACTGGATATCCATACAGGGAAAAAATGAACCTCGGTCCTTATCTCATGCCATACATACACTCAAAAAAAAAAAAAAATACTGGAATGGATCAGTGTAAAAACTACCATTGGGAAAGGGCACAAGGGAACTTTTGGTGATGATGGAAACATTCTATATTTTGTTTATTGTGGGAGTCACCTGGGTGTACAAATTTGTCAATACTCACTAAAATGTATACTAAAATAGGCACATTTTATTGTTTGTAAACTATACCACAGTAAGCTGATTTTTTTTTGAGAGAGAGAGAGGGCGAGCAGGGGAGGGGCAGAGAGACAGGGAGACACGGAATCCGAAGCAGGCTCCAGACTCTGGGCTAGCTGTCAGCACAGAGCCCGATGCAGGGTTCAAACTCATGAACCATGAGATCACGACCTGAACGAAGTTGGACGCTTAACCATATGAGCAACCCAGGTACCCCAAAGCTGATTTTTAAAAATAATATTCTGTCACTCCTTTGACAGTGAATGTTAGGTAAAATCTAAATTCCTTACTCGGTCCTACAAAGTCCTAGGTGATGTGGACCTGTCTACTCCTCTGACCCATCTTACAGTGTTCCATTTGCTTTTGTTGTTCTTTCTGGAATGTTCTTCTCTCAGATCTAGGTGCAGCGATTCCTAAAGAGGCTCCAGCTCTGGGGCCATCTCCTTGGTGAAGTTCCTACCTCCTCAGTGAAGTTCTCCTTGGTTGCCTAACTCAGCACTTGACTACATCATCGTGTGTTTTCCAAAGCATGCATCATTAGCTGAAATTCTTACTTACATGGTATTTATTTATTGTCTGCTTCTCCCCACAAGAATCTAATATCCGCATCACAGGAAAGATCTGTCTTGTGTACTCTTCTATCTCTAGGACCTAAATAATGTCTGCCTAATAGTTGGTGTTCAGTAATTATTAATAATATAATAAGGTAATAAAAAGAGTGAGGATTCTATCATGGAGACAGGGCAGAAACACAGAATGTTGCTAAGTAAAGTAACGGCACCATAGATTTTGTGTTGCAAAATGGTTATAGGATTGGATTGCGAACTGGGGAAGACTGAAGGCAGGCAGATTATATAGAAGACTGCCACAACCATTTCTGGTAAGGAGAAGATAGGGAGGCTGAACTGAGGCTCACTCGGAGGAGACAAGGGATGGAACAATAAGAGCAATATTTAAGAGGTGGAATCAGCAACCTGTATTTACGTTCTGAGGGAAGGAGGGCAGTAGTCAAATTGAAGATTATATCCATGCACATCTGAGTTAATGGTGGTGCCCTGAACTGAAACAAGGGATGTGGGAGATGTAGCATAGTTAGCAGATGAGTTTGGTTTGGGAATGTTAGCTTTGAGCTACCTGCAAAACATCCTGGTAATGCTGTTCAGTGGACAGTTGGTAATACCAGTCAGAAATTCGGGAAGGAGTCAGGACTGAGGGCGTGGACTTGAGAGTTATTAGGTTGTAGGTGGTAATAAAGGCATGGGAATGGAACTTTAGCAAGAGCTGAGGGTAAAAAGAAAGGAGGGCCAATGATGAAATTCTAGGGGTTGACTAACTTTTGAGGACTGGGAAGAAGAAAAATCAGTAAAAAATAATGAGAGCAGTTGGGAGGAGCAGAATGTGGAACCCATGAGAAAGAACAATTAATAGTGGCAACTGCCACAGAGATCTGGCAAGAGAAAGACTGAAAACTTGGCAACTAGGAGTGACTGGTGACTTGAGCAAGAGCTGTTTGTTTCAGGCAAAATACAGAATGTAGTCATTTGAGGAGTAAATGGCAGGCATGGGGAAGGGACTTAGGATAGGATGCCGAGGATTCTTTCCAAAAGGTGGGAAAGTAGGAATTCCTGGCTGCACACCCTAGTAGGAGAAAGCTGTCTTTTAAGAATACAGCTGGACTAAAGCATTTGATTCAAAAGCTGAAAGTGTCTGTAGGCATTGTGTGCAAAGGATACTGAACTACCTGAGCACTGATACACAGATTGCCAAATGTCACCAAGGGCCTGGCTGGGGTTGGAGATGGTTCCTTTAGTTTGGCAATAATGGCATGGCTGTATGATTCTCTCCAGTGGTCTCCAGCCTCCTGGGTGTAGGAGCCAGGATGCCAAGTGACTGGCTTGATCACAGTTGTATCCTGGCAGGGTAGTTGTGGCAGAAGGACAAGAGGTGAGGATATTGGGGATTGTGGTCTACAGGATTGGATCTAGACTGAGACAAAGTAGAGCAGGCAGGTCGAGTGGGGAGGGGGTGGAGATAGAGAGAGAGGGAAAATAGAAGGGCTAGAAAGTCCAGTGAGATCTGAAGAATGGTAGGGTGCAGTTAGAGATGGTTGTGTAGAACTTCAGAATTACTTGGAATTTCAGAATTTAGAATTTGGAAAGATGAAAGATCCAGGGTGTGCTTATGTGATTAGTGGATGAAATGGAGGATAGAGACATAGGTGAAGGTTAGATCTTTGAACTTAAGAAGTGTAGCCACCATAATGTCACCCCATTCATACTGATGTTCCCCTACCTCTGGGAGACAGATGAAGATTGAAACCAGGGAATCCAGTGAGTAATCAGGAATTGATAGATAACAGTTACACGGAGCAGAGAGAGCTGGATGTATGAAGCTCAAAGGAGCATGGGCATTGCATGAAAGGGGGAAGGCATATCCTGAAGGCCATAATGGTGAGTTAGGAGAATGCCAGACTGATTCTGGTGGAGCCCTTCCAAATCCTGGCAGCATCCAAGCTGTGACCACTGGAATAAACTGGAAGTCATGTGCACTGGAAGAGAAGAAGTTAACAAAGGCCCCAGGGGAATAGTCGGGTCATCTGCAATAGCGATAGGTGATGGGGTGGAAAGAGACCTCATAATGCCTAATGAAAGAAGCCTGAATTGGTTTTGGAACTCTCGGAAGTAATGCAATATAAATTTAACATACAAAGTGTATATTTGTTCCCACTAAGAGCTATATATTTCAGTAGCAAAAATAACAAAATTATATTGTTATGATTTCTGTGAAAAATGTAATTTAATATTTGGAACAGCTTCTGAATCTGTGTTTAAAAATTATGTAGGTTTGTATTTTAGTTGGGTTTCTAGCATTTTATAAATAATATTTTTAAAGTATGAATGCTAATATTTATGTGTGTGGGTTTGTTTTCTTTTTTAAACAGGTTCTTAATCAAGAACCAACTCTATGGATCCAGGACAGGTTTATCCCATGGCCTGCTCTGAACAGCGTGTTGTCCAATAGAAGATTCCATTGGCAAACCGTCTCTGTTGCCTTATAGAGCAAGCAAAGAAGATGGATCGACTGAAGAACCATCTGCCTGTGTGCTTTCTACCTACTGTGCCCTTTTTAATCCTAGTATCCACTCTAGCGGCTGCTAAGAGTGTGACTAATAGCACTTTAAATGGCACTGACATTGTCTTGGGCTCTGTGCCTGTAATCATTGCCAGAACTGACCATATCATAGTCAAGGAAGGGAACAGTGCCTTGATTAATTGTAGTGTTTATGGTATCCCTGAGCCACAATTCAAGTGGTATAATTCCATTGGCAAGCTGCTGACAGAAGACGAGGAGAAAGGAGGAGGTAGGCTTTCAAGTTGTATCAAATATCATAAGATATAAACATGGACTTTGGAACCCGCACTCTGAATGTTAGTTGTTCCTATTCAAGTGATTTAAGGATCTCATTTTGTCTTCTTTCTCTAAGGCAAGAGGGAGAAATATATATTCTTAAGGATTCGAATCGCTAATTACTTCATAGTTTGCACTTTTTGACTTGGAAGACAGGGCAAACAGAAGTCTTAAAACGCCTCTTGGAATTTTGTAACATAGTGCATACAAAATGTTATAGGGACGAATGTAAAATGGATTTTCCATAAGTATAAGTTCCATTTATAAGGGAGTTTTATTTTGTGTCATGGAGCTGGGTCCAGTAAACAATATAGCAGGTGTTTATGGTTAAATGTCAGTTTAATTCATTGACTGTGGATTTAAAGACCACACTTCTTAAAACAAGTCTCTGTGCAAGGTTCTCAGCCACGACTTGAGATCATTCTGTGCTTCTGAAGACCTGGCTGAAGTTTCTAGATTGTTGCTGCTGAGGCCAAGACAGAAGATTCAGTAGCAAGAAATAACATGTGGCAATAGGAGAATGCTTAGTTTTTAATGAGTGCATTTCTGGCCAAAAAATGTGAATCACCTACATAAGCACTGAGCCTGCTTCAGGAAAGACTTCGGCCAGAGAGAGGATTGACTGGGTCATTGTGAATAACTACACTTCTTGTTTTAGGTGTGAGAAGTACTTGTCTGAAAACCCAAGCCTGAGCTAATTGACCTGAAGGAGTTAATGTACTTTCTAAAGCATTTACTGTGTGAAGTAAGGGTGGGGGAGTAAAAAGATCATTGTTCTGAAGTAGCAGCTTCCTAGTTTCTGTCACCTTTCATTCATGTTGTACTTCCCATCCACAGCCCTTTAAGCAATGAATAATCCCCAGAGAGTTTCTGCTCCAAGAAAACCTACGTTTTTAATCTCTTTCCTTCATTTTATCTCACTCTGGAAAAGAATGGAAGCTAATACCTTATGTCTCCTTAGGAGCTGAGCAAATGGAGTTTTCTTGCCATTACATACTTGTGGCTCACCGCTGTGTCCCTCATGGTTAAGGCCACTAGCAGTCCAACTACCTGGGATCTGGGGTTTCATTGTAGCACTCTCACATTGCTTTGAATTAACCATTCAGGGATGTACAACATGACAAAGCTTCCTCCCTCCAGTGAAAATACATGTTACATGTATGTCTGTCTGTTTAATTTGGTAGAGTGGACCTGTATCCCCACCGAGTAAAATTTTGAGGCCATAGAATTTTTAAATTGGAAGGGACCTAGAGACAGTGTAATCCAAATCTCTTCTTCCACCCACGTTTTCCCGAAGTCCCACTGTTAGTTAATGGCTGTGACTAGAACCTTCACTAGTGACAGTGAGAAGAAGAGACACCACCCCCCCCAGCCCACAGTTGGTTTCCATCCCTACCATTCCTTCCTCACAGACTCCAAGTCAAAAGCAAGTGATCCCACACTTGTGAAGGGGGCAGTAACCATGGTAACATATACACACTCAAGTCCCCATACTCCATCAGATCCTTCTGCGAGCTGGGCCGCCGCGGGAAATAACAAGGGAACTGAATTGAGGGGAACAAGGACTCCAGACCTGAATCTACCTTTCACATGGACACTGAAGCATGGGTCATCACTGGTACCAAGGAGCTGGGGCACTAAACCCCTGAGTCCTAGAGAGGGAGACACTGTGGGAACCACAGTGCTGGGGCCTGAATTTCAGTTACCACATTTTGATTGCAGTCCTAAAGTAGGGCCTTTCTGCTTCAGAGAGATCACATGTTGCCTCAGTTGAAAAGGTCGTTCTAACTATTAACGCGGGCTTGGCAAGCACACTCTGTACCTGCCTTCTCGATCTGTGTCTTAGGAGGCTGGACTAGAGGGAAGACACATGGCTCGATTTCCTTTTGTTCTGTGGCACTCAGGTGGTCCATAGTAGCAGACTGCAGAAGCCCAGAACCCTAGAACCAGGGGAAGCCAGCAAAAGCCTTTGTGGCACAGAGAACTGCTCCATCAGAACCCAGCATTTGTATTGTGTTTGCAGCCAGCAGTCTTGCTGATAAATCAGTTAGCCGTTTTCAAATCTCATAAGGAAGATGCACTGCAGATTTTTAAAAAGAACTCATATGATACTAGTACTTGATGTTCCAGCTCAGCCTTTGTACTGCAGTGCATAATAATAGTGATTCCAGAATGTCAGGAACACAGGGCAATACACAAAACACTGTACCTCACAACCAAGCAAGACATAAGACATAGCAGAAATGACACTCCTCGTCATGAATTATTAGAACTTCAGTGTTCAAATGGCCTATCAGAGGATGCATAATTCTTTAACTCTTTCTTTCTGATGGGGAAGATGCCCATATTATAACCGTGGGCAAAATTTTCAGTTGTCAGGCTAATCGTCTAGAAGTGTAAATGGAGCAGTGTTTCATTATAACTCAACAAAGAGGTGATTGAATGAATATAGTATGAAAAATGATGCTAATATCCCAGAACATTACCTAGATACAATAGACTACTGTTAAAACCAAACTAAAAAAACTAATGTAATTTTCATTAACGATCCCAACCATTGATTAAGCCCTCGTATACCAAGTTACAGATACCATTTCTGATCCTTACAGTAAGCATGACGGGTAGATATTATTAATCCTCATGTATACGGATGAGGGACCAAGTGAACAGAGAGGATATTACACGGCCAGAGTGTGGACAAGCTAGTATTTATTCTCCCTCTGTGTCCAACCAGCATCTGCTCACTCTTTGGGTCTTGCTAGGTGAAAAATGTTGAAGAACATCCAACCCAGACTGAGCGAATGAGAGAAGCCTTCCTGGATGGAAAATGCATGGTAATCACCCACATCAGTTTCAGTGTCAGGATATGTGCTGTCACGTGTATATGTGACACACACACACACACAGCATCAAAATCACCTGGTGACTCGATCTAGGAGCACATCACCATTCATTGTGTGATTAGGAAGGACCAACTTCATTTCTCGTTTATGCTGACAAAGTGAGCGAGCTATTCATGCCAGCCCTGCCGGTCCTGGAAAAAGTGGGGCTACTGCCTGTCACTGGTGAGAGCGTCAACTGCTTCACTGCCCTTCCCTGCTGTTCATTCCTTCAAGTCCAGAGGATCGAGACAGGCTAATGTGTAATCTGTCTCTGGAGGAGGACTTTTCTTTTTCTGGCTGTTCACCAAAGGACATGTTTTGGGGGTAGTCCACCACCCATATTACAGAAATAGCTCAGAATTCCAATAACATGCATAACCACAAATGACCACAAAGTCCTTTTGCTTGAGGTGAGTAGAAATAAACAGTTGTCAGAAAGTATTATGAAAAAAGTGCCAGTTATTTCAGGTACTAATTATCCAGCGTATTTTTGCCATGGCTTCCTACTCTGACTTTAAGCCATTTAAATGCACATTAGCACCTTTGATGATAAATAACGAGCATTTCAGGAAAGTCAGCCAGCAGAGGCCTTGCCAAACACCTCTGCCTTGTTAGCGATTAAGTTGGAAATTCTTCTTCCAACTTAGGTTTGAGACTTCTGTGGATTGGTTCTCCACACCCTTACAGCGTTCTTCCACCAAAAATAACTAAAGACTGTCTTTTAAAGTAAAACATGCACAGAGTAAATGGAGCCAAAGTGCACAAAGTTCCCAATTGTCACCTCTGCTACTTTAGCATTGTGGAATTCATTATTACAGGTTTTGGTTGGTTTGTTTGTTTTTGTTTTTAAGAGAAAGAGCACTCACATGTGCAAACCAGTAGTGGAGGGGCAGAGAGAGAGGGAGAGAGAATCTCAAGCAGGCTCCACACTCAGCTCGAAGCTCCATGGTTGGTGGGGCGGGGGGAGGGGAGGCACGATCTCATGACAGTGAGATCATGAACTGGGCTGAAATCAAGAGTTGGTCACTCATCCCCCTGAGCCACCCAGGAGCACCATAAGTTTTGCATTTATTTATTTATTTGCATTCATCTCCACTTTTCACATTTTTGGAATAGACCATAAAATGCCTGTTCACTACTTCTGCAAGGGACAACAGCCTGTGCCAGCCCTGTTTTCAGACTAGTTAGTATATGACCTCCTTACTTAATGCACGTCTAAGAAGGGTCAGTTCCCACAGTAAATATAAATCGTCCTTTACCTCTGAGATCGGCGTGAAGTAGTGCATTAACTACCGAAAATATGCTGAATTCTTCTTTTAGTAGATTAAATATCTGAGATGAAAAATAACTTACCAAAGGCATGAAATAAAATTAGTGTAATTAGGAATACATTACTGGAAATCCCACAATAGCCTTTCCTTGAGTAAGTGCCTTAACTCCTCTGAGCCACAGTTTTTGTGAGATAGAGAAAATCCTTTTTTACTAGCAGGTGGGGCTGAGTGTCTTGAATAAACTATTGTGTATTAAACATTTTGCACAGTGACCTGGAACATGTCCAGCTGTCAGTAAATGGCAACTGCTGCTATTGTTATTGGTAATATCGCCCTATATTTTGGCAGCCATAGATTCCAAGTGCCTAAATCTCTATTTCATAATCTAGTGTGTTTTGAAAAGACAGGAAATAATTTCCTGGGTAATTTCTTATTCTCTATCTCAATCTCTCAACCTTAAAAACACTGAATTAATATAAAAAAATTTATAGCCCTTCAAAGTTATTTGAAATTGCAGGCTGCCTGGGCAGCTCAGTCAGTTAAGCATCTGACTCTTGATTTCGGTCAGGTCATGATCTCACGGTTTTCAGGTTTGAGCCCCGTGTCAGCACAGAGCCTGCTTGGGATTTTTTTCTCTCCCTCTCTGTGTGCCCTTCCCCTGCTTGTGCTCATTCACTCGCTCTCAAAATAAATAAATAAACTTAAAAAAAAAAGTTATTTGAAATTTCAAAACAATGTTGAGACTGCCGTGGTAGCAAGTTTGGAATCCTTTCCTTCATCAGAGGCTTCCCCTTGCCCCACCATCACTCTTGAGTACACAGGACCTGTTGATATCCAACATGCTTCTATCTCTGAATAAGCAGTGAGCATATGTGGACATTACTAAATGTGTTATACACAAGATGAACTTTACATCTGCCTAACTCAGTGGTTCTTGGTGGGAGCCTGTGTTCCACCCAGAGGACATTTGGCAAAGTCTGGAGATAAATTTTTGGTTGTCATAACCTGGCGGAGGAGGGAAAGGAAGTGGGGGAAATTATGCTACTGGTATCTAGTAGGTAGAAGGAAGGAATGCTGCGACACATCTTTCAATGCACAAGATAAACCCCTACAAAGAATTACTCGGCACAAAATGTCAATGGTGTCAAAGCTCAGGGACCCTGATCTAACCCAAAGAAGCACTCCTCTGCTAACTAAAGAATCATTCCAAAGTAGATCTTGAGGTCAGTTGTTTGAACCCATTATGTATTCTTTCATAAAAGTAGTTTAAGTTATTATGGCTCATTTTCCAAATTGATCCATGTCAAGGGCCAACCTGATAACTAACCACCATTTATAGTTTTTCTTGGATGAGTTATGCTCCATTTGGGATATGAACTCAGAGTGCTATAGTCTTAGCTGTGAAAAGACCCTTCTGGATCCACCTCAGATAAGGATGACAGCTGAAATTCCCAAAATGGAAGTCATTTATATGAACCCAGCGTAGGGTGCCCTTGTCTTGGAAAACCACCTGTAGCTGTTCTCAGAAAAGACTTGCTAGCCTGCGTGGAATTACTTGGCACTAAAAATTAAGATCACCAGATCCAGTTAGCTAGAGGGTCATATGTTTCCTTTGCCAGGAAGTGAAAAGACAGTAGGTAATCTTTTCAGATATTATTTATACTTTTAAGCATAGCATAACTCCAGGCTGTGAACAGCATAGCCTTCCACCCCCACCTTCCTGAGCTGAAAGCTGAACTAAGCCTGTATTATCCCAGGCCACCTTTACTCCACATGATGTAGGAACTAGCTTGTTAGAGCTGGCCTGGTAGCCTCTGAAGAGGTCTCTTGGGAGGATTGGGGGAGTGGTGCATAAGAGCCCTTACGGCTTGCAGTGTTTATAACCAGAGTCTGCAGTGGCTTCACGGAGCCATCATCTACTGCAGAAGCCTGTAACAGGTGCAGCCATGCAGTGCTAAATTTGTTTTCAATTATGTTTTGTAAAAAGGCATGGATCCTTTCTCTTCAGTGGTCTGTTTTTCACATATTGGAGGATAAGTACCACATTTATAGACACCTACACACACGTGCATCTAGTTCTTATTTGAAGACTCGATTGATGCGATATTCAGGTAAATCTTGTACTTCATTTATGTTTACCTAAACATTTATTGGAACTCTTACCACATGAATTTTTTAATTTATTTTAATTTTTTAAAATGTTTGTTTATTTTTGAGAGAGAGAGCAGGGTAGGGGCAGAAAGAGAGGGAGACACAGAATCTGAAGCCTCCAGGCTCCAGGCTCTGAGCTGTCAGCACAGAAGTCGAACGCTTAACCGACATGAAAATTTTTAAAGTTGGCTTCAAGAAAATAATGTATTGGGGCACCTGGGTGGCTCAGTCTGTTAAGTGTTGACTCTTGATTTCAGCTCAGGTCATGATCTCGCGGTTCGTGGGTTCAAGTCCCATATTGGACCCTGCACTGAGCCTGCTTGGGATTCTCTCTCTGCCCCTCCCTCACTTACTCTCTCTCTCAAAAGAAATAAATACACTTAAAAAAAAAAACAAAAAGAACCTACTTGTTTTGGCCATTTGAAATCTCCTCCTTAAAAACTATAGGTATGTAAAGCTCAAGAGCCTAAGTACCTCACTGGGATTTTGAACAGAGTTTTAATCTTTCATGCCACTCACTGGGGACATAGACAAACCATACATCAGCTTATTTACACATTCACAGAAAGGTATCTCCAAAGAAAAAAGAAATCCTTATCTTCGAATAAGTAATTTGGGGGAAATTCTAAGAGCTTCGTATTTGGGCATAATTTTAATTTCTAATGCTCCATGATCCTCAGGAAAAGCTGGAGAAATTTAGGATTATAGTAGACATGGTGTTTGAAGGAAGCTGTAATTATAGTATCTTTGTAGGTTGTGTTCTCACTTTCCTTATGATTCTTTAGTTCCAGAATGTATCAGTGCTGTTCATTTCTATACAGCAGTAATGTGGTCAGAAGTCGTTTGCATGAGCCAGAGTTCTGATCTAGTGCCATACACTGGCTACACACTGAGCCACAGTGACTCCCATCATATGACTGTAGACATATGAGGCTGCTGATCTGCTTCTCTCATTACTGGACAGGGTCTACCTGACCCTGACACTGTCCTATTGACATGACATCGTAGTGTCTGGAGCAACTTCCTCTTCCATGTGTGTGTGCCCCACAGTGAGCATGGTGGTACCAGGTCAGCCACCTTCCTGGCTTGGGACCAAGGTTATGGCTTCTCCCAGAGAATGTTGGCAGGAGGGGAAAGTTCTGGAACCGTGTCCCTGTAGAAAAACTATCCTGAAAAGGAGATTTTTCTCATTACCTTGATTTTCTTATATTCGTTAATATTTTTTCAGTCAATTTAGGCTTGTCTGATTTGAGAAATTTCAAGAAGTCTACAAGTAGGTCATAGACTACATTCATTTTGAATTTTGACAGATGCCTCCATATCAACCTTCCAAAGGTTTTACCAACCTGACTCCCCACTGCCACGTGTGTAAGCATCCCTTACCCTGTTCTCTCAGCAACATAATATATAATCAGTGTCTTCCCTCTTTTTCTGGCACTCTGAAAGGTTGCAAGTTATGTTTTGGGGGGCGCCTGAGCAGCTCAGTCAGATAAGCATCTGACTTTGGCTCAGGTCATGATCTCATGGTTCGTGAGTTCAAGCCCTGAGTCAGGCTCTATGCTGACAACACAGAGCCTGCTTGGGATTCTCTGTCTCCCTCCCTCTACTCCTCCCCTGCTCACACTGTCTCTCTCTCTCTCAAAAATAAACTCTTAAAAAAGTTATGTTTTTTATAGTTAGACACTATTCATATTTCTTTTTCTCTGTGATTTATCCATTCATATCCTTTCCCCATTTTTTCTTTTATTTGTCTTGATTTATAGGAGTTTTTTTTTTATTTTATACCTAGTAAGCATTTGTCTGTCAAATATTCATAATTTTATCCCACTCTGTCATTTGCTTTTACTTTTACTTAGTATGACATATTTTATAGTGTAAAAATTTTAATTGTGGAGAAATCTAATCTATTATTGTTTTCCTTTATAGTTTCTGGGATTCTTGAAATGCCTAAAAAGACTTCGTATCCCTAGTTTGTAAAAATGTTTTTATATCCTCTATTAACTTTATACTTTTTAAAAATATTTTTTAATGTTTATTTATCTTGAGAGAGAGAGCATGTAAGCAGGGGAGGGGCAGAGAGAGAGAATCCCAAACAGGAACTGTGAGATCATGACCTGAGCCAATATCAAGAGTCTGACACTTCACCAAGTGAGCCATCCAAGCACCCTAATTTTATACTTTTAATTTACATTTAGATCTTCAGAATACTTGGAATTTATTTTTATGTATCACATCAAATAGGAACATAACTTCATTTTCATTTTTCTTTTAAATGAATGGTCAGTTATCTCAGTATTCTTTCCCTGCTGATTTAAAATATCTTCCTTATTTTTAAAATCCCCATGCTTACCGGCATCTGCTTCTGGACTTTCTGATTTTCTTCACTGGTTTAGTCAGGGGTCAGAGAAGGTTTCTCAGGTAGCGAGGTGACAGCAAGGTGGTGTCTGAACTGGGCTGAGAAGGGGTGAGGCAAGGCTTGGAGGCGGGAGGGAGGAGAGCTTTCCAGGCAGAAAGGAAACCTGTGGGAAGGTCCTATGGCAGCTGTAAGAAATGAAATAAGGCCTGTTTGTCAGGGGGAAGTCCTGTAGGGTGAGGGGTTCCTGTTCCCCCACAGGATAAATACAAAGCTCTTGAACATTCTGGCCCTGCATTCCTCTCCGGCCCTGTCGCCACCCTAGCCCTTCTTGGTTTTGGACGTAGTTTGTCAGCTGCAGCAGCACAGCCTGGGTTCCCACTATTGCTCCTATGCCACCTGCACCACCCAGCCCGCCCTCATCCTGGCCCGGTTCCCCAAGCCTCTCCAAGAAGCTGGTGCTCCCACCCCACTGCCCTGGGCCGGCACTTTGCCAAGTGAGCCACGGTCCTTTGTTGCCGTCTGCGTCCCTCCTTGGGCCGGATGGTTTTCTCAGTCGGGGATCCTGTCTAACTCATCTTTGTATTCGTACAGTCGAGCGTGGAACCTGCTGCAAACGCAATTTACTCAATAATGTTTGTTGACTAAACGCTTGAACAAGATTAAAAAAAGATCACTGCCCTTCTAAAAATGTCAGCTTTTGTGTGTGTGTGTGTGTGTGTGTGTGTGTGTGCGCAGCATAAAATACACACTGCAGTACAGCTAAGAAATAACATCTGTTAGCTTTTCTCTTTGCAAAGGAGAGACTGTCACCACACTACTTCTGCTCCCACGTGGGAGGTTTTCATGTGCGATTCTTGTGCCTGGAGTTTCTCGGGGAGACTGTGACAGATTCCTGGGCAAACTCTAGCAGCCCTTCTCCTACTGCATGTGTCAGTATTTTAGGGTGAAGCCTTCAGGTGAGGGTCACCTTACAGGACCAGAGTGGATGACGGGAGGTGGAGGAAGGGCTTTCAAAGGGTTACAATCTGAGCAAGGCACAGGGCATGTATTAGTGAATAACTGTCAAGGGCATTAGGGAAATGTTTTACACGTAATCTTTGGTAATATATTCAGAAAGTCACGGTTTAACATCCGCCTCTTTATTTCCTCCAGAATCGTTGCATGTAGATCTGACTCGGCATCAGCTGCCGACATTTTAGGTTTTTATCTGTGCTAAAGTGATGCGGCTTAGTGAAAATTCAGCACAACTTTGACATGCCCAGTTACCATCTAAAATACACGAGAGCAGCACTGTATACGCACTTCATGAAGAGCACTGATGGTTTCCTATGACAGTCATTGTGGGTGTTCTTGTTTTCTTAAGTAAAGTTAAAGCTAAAGCCAGGACCCTTCCAGAATGAGTCTCAGGGCAAGATATTTGTAGACTGAGGCGAATGGTAACGTGCAAGACAGAAAACGTTCTCAAGATGATCCCAGCTGGATGGGTTTTATATGGAAATTCTTCGTGAGCCTGGGTGCAGAGCTGATGTGGGAGGACCACAAAGTGCAATCTATGCCATCTTCATTGTTTTCAGGGCTGCATCTGGTGGTAGAACACACAGAAATCTTTATTTTTCACTAACCAGCGGTCAAGCTGAGACTGAGAGGAAATATGTAGAGTCTTAGTATCAGCCTTTAAAAAAGAAGTGATATAGACTTACATCACCTTTGAGGTGATAACCTTAGCTCCTGTGACATTATAGTCTTTGGAAGGGGTGTGTGTGTGTGTGTGTGTGTGTGCGCGCACATACGTGTGTGTCTGTTGGCTACCAAAGACTTGCTTTGTGACCCATAACAGAATACAGTGATCACTAAAATTATTATTTAGGTGTGAAGAGAAGCTGTTCATAATACCATCAGATACCTGCCTTCTTAGTTTAGTGGTCTTTTCTGCTCTCCTGCTACTCCCAGGTTCAGACTACTTTGGAGGTAATTCCTCCATAAAAGGAATGGCCATGGGAGGTTAGGAGTTGAACAATTTGACCCTTACCACTCCCCATATAAATAACCTCACCTCACCTTCTTCCATCCTAGTTCCTGTTATATTTTCCAACAAAAGAAAGAAGGTAAATTTGAGAAACTCCTACAAGTATAGTCTGTAATTTTCTGGAACCAAATACCTTCCATATCCGTAATAAGTTTCCAGTCAACTCGAGTTTGCCTATGCCCGCTGTAGTCCACCTTTATGAAACATGCACATGTTAAAAATATAAATTGATAATACATTGATTCCCTTGCCCCAGATTATTTCTACATTTGGACAAACCTGCAGCCGAAGTATCAAAATCCACGTTCGGGGAATGAAGGGAGTGGAAGGCCTGCCCAATCTAAACGAGAGAAGATTTCACAGACTGGGTGCTTAGGTTTGTCGGTTGACACACATTCACAAGAAACCAAAAATTCACTAGATTTTCCAAACCAGTGTTTTCTACTCTTGGGGAAAAGATACTGGCCGAATTGTTAGAAAAGGGTTACTCAGGGACACTAGGAGCCACTCTTCACAGATGTTCTTTCAGAAAGAGTAATAGGACAGCACCTACAAGAGGCATCCTGCCAGATCCAGCGTGCCTAGCAGGTAGAAGGGGCCGCAGGTCCCCAGAAGGCACCTCACGGCTCCACCCTAGCTTCCTTAAGGATGTTCCTAGGAGTAGAAGATGCTGGAATGAAGAAGGCCCTCTCTTGCTTCAGTCCATAGTGCCCTGAGACTGTAGTCACTTACATGTTCACAAGTTTAAAAGGGGGGGAGGAGGGGAACAAGTTGCTTGTTGCTTTTGGGAAATATCAGATTTTTAAATAGAATTAGAAGTCACTGCCAGAAGGAGAAGAAACAAGTGAAAATACAATTCGATAATAGGTACTTAAAAGGAAAACTACATGTTGAACTGCTCCATCTCTCAGGAGAGGCTCCTCTAGTTGGCTTGTGGAGCCGGAGTGCTTTTATGGAGAAATATCTCCCTGTCTGCTCCTCAGAGCTCCCAAGAGAACTGTCCTGGACCCTTCCATCTCTATAGGACAGTATAGGTAGGCTTTCAGAAAGCCTCAGACCCAGGACCTAGAAGCCAAACCTCTAATGATCTGTGGGTACAGAGGCAGACAAAGAATGAATCCCAATGAAAGAGTTTCCCCTGATTCAGAACTTCATCCCTGGGGCAACACTAGCTCCTTTCCAGGCCAGAGAAGGAAATAGAACTGCACTTATCAACATGCATTCTCCATTATGTGAGGCTTATTTTCGACTTGATGGGTCTATAATTTATTTGCAAGGCTAAAACATTAAATTGGTATTAATTCATACCCAGCCTCTGAATGTTCACATTGTTAGCTTGTAACTTTTAAGTACTATAAACAATTCATCATAAATTCTCAAAATTAATGACATGTTATGCTTGAATTAACTGAGGTCATACAAGGATAACTTCAACCTCAAATATGAGAAACCCAGGTAAACAATTATAATTTAATTGGCTTACTCCAGACTTTATGTTGATCCTAAAATACTTTATATTCTTAGAAGCATTAAACTCCCTCAATGAACATATATATTCAATAGCGTCATGCTCGTGGGCAGGTTAGAAAACCAGATGCTATGTTTAAGGAATTCTTTAATAAGAGCACGGTATTTTCCAGATTGTTTATTTTTCCTACTTTTCACGAGGCTGTAGAATTACATAGCATGGCTTGGGGGTTCAGAGTATAGCCTTTCGACCCTGAGTTCATCTGCTCTCCCACTTCTTCCAAACTGGTGACCTTGGGAAGGTGGGCTTATCTAACCGTGCCTTAGTTTCTTCATCCTGTGAAATGGAGCCAGTATGAGTACCAACCTCACAGAGTCGTTGTGGAGATGAAAAGCATTAACACACGTCACTGTGTCACTGGCTGGCACGTAGTAATTGTTCACTGTCGGTATCAGTAGTAGTAGTAGCAGTGGCGGCAGTAGATGTTTTTAGTAATGTGAGAGTTTGTAGACACTTTAATATGACCTGTGTGTCCTTGGTTGAATTTTCCCCCCTTCCTTCCCACAGGAAAATGGCAGATGCATGACAGCGGCCTCCTGAACATCACCAAGGTGTCTTTTTCAGACCGAGGTAAATACACATGTGTTGCTTCTAACATCCATGGCACTGTGAACAACACGGTGACCCTGAGAGTCATCTTTACCTCTGGAGACATGGGCGTCTACTACATGGTCGTCTGCCTTGTGGCCTTCACCATTGTCATGGTCCTCAATATCACCCGCCTGTGCATGATGAGCAGTCACCTGAAGAAGACCGAGAAAGCCATCAATGAGTTCTTTAGGACAGAAGGCGCAGAGAAGCTGCAAAAGGCATTTGAGATTGCCAAGCGGATCCCCATCATCACCTCAGCCAAAACTCTAGAGCTTGCCAAAGTCACCCAGTTCAAAACCATGGAGTTTGCACGCTATATCGAAGAGCTTGCCAGGAGTGTGCCTCTGCCTCCCCTCATTATGAACTGTAGGACCATCATGGAGGAAATCATGGAGGTGGTCGGGCTTGAGGAGCAGGGGCAGAATTTTGTGCGGCACACTCCAGAAGGCCAGGAGGCCTCAGACAGGGATGAGGTTTACACAATCCCAAACTCCCTGAAGAGAAGTGACTCCCCCACTGCTGACTCGGATGCCTCATCGCTGCACGAGCAGCCTCAGCAAATTGCCATCAAGGTGTCTGTGCACCCACAGTCCAAAAAAGATCACGTGGATGACCAAGACGGTGTGCAATTTGAGGTCAAAGATGAAGAGGAGACAGAACCGTCAGCCGACCATTCCCCGGAAACTGCAGAGCCTTCCACAGATGTAACATCCACAGAGCTAACGTCTGAAGAGTCAACGCCTATCGAGGTATTAGATAGAGTCCTGCCACCAGCTCACCTGGAAACTTCAGAGCCAGCAGTGGCACAGGACAGAAACACCTGCATTATTTATGAAAGCCATGTCTAATATCAACCATGAAAAGCTATGCATATCAAGAAAATCAGGGGCTGCTCCTTGTAGTGCAGATGTAGTACGCACTCGCCGCTAAGCCTTACCAGGAGACTCTCATCCCTTAGGTAGGAGTGACGCCATTTTAAAAGGGGAAACACCTGAGTGCAGTTTATGACATGACTGGAATTTCCCCCACAGTAAAGGATGTGAGAAACATCAGGGTGCAGAATTGGTCATACTGGACGGAAGGTGTCTGTCCATGCGATACGAATTTTAGAGGCTCTTCTCTGCCAAATAACCTTAATGGGTGATGCCCTTTTGTCAAAGAGAATATTACTATAAGATATTCTGAGTTCAAGAGCCCTGTCCAATGCACACCGCATTGCTTTTCCTTTAAAAAAAATTATAGGTCTGCTACAATAGCAAATGCACGTACATGGGTTTGTTGCACTTTCTTCTCAGTTTTATTCCTTTCACTGTTCCTTTATAATGGAGTAGTTGTTGTTACATTAATACTAATTGCTCTTTCCAGTTTGGTCCTCTTTGCCACTTTGTCCTTATTTTCCCCCTAGAATACTTACCTCAGAGGCTTTGGTATCAGTCACTGGTGCCAGGGCTGATACCTACAAGTCACCTGTAATGTTCCCGAGTAGTTACTAGGCTCATTATTTTTGTCACTACCCAGGCCTATCTTCATACATCACTTTTTTTGTTTCCAACGAAGCTGCTATTGTGAAACTGAGAAAAATTTTGCCCAGGAATAGCACTTTATTAGCCAAAAACAAATGTGTTTACCTGTCTGATTCTGAGAGCCTTTTGGTGGAAGGAAATTATAAAAGGTCGAATATACCTGTATTACCCATGAAACCTGCTCTCTACGTATAAGTAACATCATCTTACAAACAAAAACTGATTATCTGGAAAATGTATTGCTTCTGAAGACAGCAGCATATGATGAATCCCTGTAGGTTGTAGAATATTGACTTCCCAGAAGGGCTTGAAGGGCCATATGCCATCGAGTGACTCAAACACTTAATTCAGGGCAGCAAAATAAAGATCTGTGAAGTTGTGTAACCAGGTCCGCTTTGTGAACCACGTAGCTAACTTGTTGGTCTTGAAAGGGAAAGTGAAAGGTTGGAGTAATGACCTAGGGAACTGTGTCATCAAATTTCACGCCAAATTATTGAATTGGTTTTTAGTCTCACAAGAAAGCAGTAATATGTGAGGCTGAATGATGTTATGGAAAGGAGAAAAAGTCAGTCTATGCAAAGGTCAACACCTTACCTGACTGTGCCAATAACTAGCTGCCTGGCTTTGATCAGGTATGGGTCTCAGCTTCCTTATCTGTCAGAGGGGGCAGACTAGATAGGCTCTGAGCACCATTTAAATGGTCTCTCTCACAGAACCACATCAATATCATCGTGCTTGCTGTCTTTCCAGTGAACAGATTTTCACTTTCATCTCTGGGTTCAGCTAACATTTTTTATGCTGCCTTACTCAAGGAGGATCAGTTTTAAATAATCATAGCATTTTAAGCAAGTTGTGGATCTTCTCTCCCAAAACATCATTAGGACCACTTCTATAGTTTAAATTTAACCATAGTGAGAATGAGTGGTATTTCATTGTCACTTAGAAGCAGGGGGAGTAACCTTAAAGTTGTTGTAGGGGTCATGGCCACATCAAGTGATGGGGTCGTGATGTTGAAGGTTACATGGGCCACGTTGGTACTGAGGGAGCAGACCCAGATGTTTAGTCCTCACTCTGTCACTATCTAGTAAGTGATCTCGAACAACTCCCTTCCCTTCTCTGGGGCTTAATCTTTTCCATCTGAAGAATATGGGGGTTGTGCTTGATGAGTCACAAGGTCCCTTCTAGCTCAGACATGTATTGTTTTACAGAGTTTGTAATCTCCCAAGATAGGTCCCTGCTGCAAGAGACAAACAACATTGGGAGCCAAAATGGGTACAGGAGATTGGATGCTTTTTGCTGTCCAAAATTTTACAACAAATGTGTTTGGCTATGCAGCTGAGGGCAGTGGGTTTGGCTTTAGGGGTAGCCTGACAGGCTTCTTTATTCGTAGACAACCAGTGTGGAAGGCAATCTAACAAGACATGGAGTTTGGTTAGACAAACTTGTCCAGGAATGAACTGCTGGCATCTAGTTAGAAGGGTCTTGGCGGGGAGGGGGCCCCCCGGGGTCACATAAAGCAACTAGTAGTACAGCAGTCAAGAGAAAGCATGACTCCTATGTGGGCTCTCTGGATTAGGATTTTATGTATTTGGGTTGCAGAACACCTTTATCTCCAACTCTAAGAATATAAACATTTTCCACTTGCTATGGAGGCCAGCAAATTCTTACTACGGATCTATATGCCCAAAACAACAACAAACAAATTTAAGCTCATTTTGTGATATTGTGTGAACTTTTTTGCATTGTGTTCAGTTATTCCACCCAAACCCATGTGCAGATTTCCACATGGAAAGGCATCAGTTCTATCTAGACATTGATAAGAAATAAAAACTTTAAAATCAGCAGATTTTTAATGAAGCAGGAGCAGGAATTTATGACCAAAGAATGTTCCAGATTGGTCTTAGCTTCTTAAGACTGGGGAGATTATTATTATTATTATTATTATTATTATATAGATTTTTCCAAACTTTTCCCCTCTTAGGGCATCAAAAAGCTCTTGATAGAATCATAGCCAACCTAAAAGGAGGTTGGTTTACAATGGAGATTTCTCCTTCCAGAAATTCTACACTCTTTCTATCCATCCTACATCTTCTTCGTGAAATGAGAAAGGCTCTCTCCTTCTAGAATATAAAATGTAGAAGACCTGTGACTTTCAGCTGATTTTTCAAAGATAAACTGCTCAGCTTCATAGAAATTCATAGACGTATGGCTGTATGTGTGTGTCCTTGTGTGCACGCATGAGCGTCAGGCTGTTTGGGGCAGTTTTAAAAGCTTAACGCTAAATCCCAAGCTATGTCCTTTGGGTCTTATGTAGTCATTCTCAACATCAGTCTCTGGTTTCTGAGTCATATCTCTAGCAACTTCTTTCCTTGAAATTCTGAAAATGATTCAGATACGTGTGCATATTTAATTCACTTAGATGATCTGTAAACTTGGATGGTATTTATTCTAAATGGAAAAAAACACAATTTTATACTGAAAATCTATGTAATTTATAATGGTTTTGTTTTATATATTATATTTTCATATCTTTAGGGCACATCTACTGTTCTCATCTTTTTGTATATCATACTCAGCAAAAAGAAATACTAATACTTGACTAAAATCTCTAGGAACCAAATGTGATGTATAACGTATAGAAATTGCTCTAAAAATAGCTGAATGTTCCCACCCATCCCAAGCATTATGGTGCCATTACATCCAGAATGAGTTGTCTCAGATGTTTATGAGCATTCCTTTTTTCAAAACTAAGGCTAAAAGGTCTTGACATCCCACACAATGGATTCTGGAATCTCCTTCCTATCTTTATCTTTTTTATTGTTTGTTTCATTTTTAACTGTAGAAGTCTGTGTTGTTCAAGCTTGCCTTTGAAGGGCAAATGTGAGATAAGAAAGCAATTTGATGAGAAGACTGAATTGAACTCTGGCTATGTAAATTATTTAGTGGACTGCTGACATGTTTTAAGTCTAATGCTTAGATTGTTATTTATTGGTGATCTAGGGTCTGCTCAGCTCTTTAGCACACGAAGTAAATGTAAGGCACAAGAATATTTGCATGTTTTGAACAAGCACTCTCTCAGTGTAGTGCAGCCAACACAGATCTGCTTACCTGCAAAAACACCCATCCCAGCCATTGGAGAAACAGTTTGGGAGAGGCAAATCAGCCACCTTTTATTCGTAGATTGAAATCCAGTGTTGTTATCAGTGCTAACTCTTAAATGGCAGCCCCTGAGGTTCTGTTAACAGGGGATTTCCTGTCAGTGTTTCATTTGGTAAGAAAATGAGCATTTAACTTATCTTTCAGATACTGTATTTTATATTCGGCACAGTTCAGCTACTGTTCTGTACCTATTTCACAGATCCTTTTGGCATTCCGTTAAGATTATAATCCCTGTTTCTACTCTTGCTTTTTAAGCTAATTTACTGGTACTCTTTAAACCTACCAAATCTCATTGTATGTTCACACACATCTTTTGAGCACCTGACATCTTCAAGACACTAGCCATTTTTACATTCACCTATTCATTTAAAAATCCCTCAGTAGATAACAAAATTCATTTTCCTAATGACTTTTTTAGGGTTTCTACAGTGATTAATCAGGTCTGGATTAAACAAATCAATGGTGGGGGATTGGAAATCAAAACAATTGTTTAATACGTTTTCCAAAGGACTGAGTGCATGTCTGTTATACAAGAAAATATCATATGAGGGTGGTAATGATCTTTGAGATAGTTTAGAGATACCATTTTGAAGGGGGCTAATATTTAGAATACCACAATCAAAATTGAAGCTCTCAGAGAATGTAAAAATAGAAAACAAATAGTTCTAAGAATATTCTGGCATAAATTGATTTTATTTAACCAGTAATAAAAGCCTTCAGATGTATCTGTCAGACACCATAGAGCTGCTTACAGTGAGTTAGAGTCAAAGAAGATGTTTGCTTGCACTTATGTTTGGCTTGCTATATCTCTAGTTCTGGATGTCCTTTGTTAAAATTGGAAAATAAGATGAAAAACTTTATCTGGGCAGAAATGTCAAACTGGTGGATTTGTGAACTATAAATGTTCACTTTTTAAAAATAATTTAAAGATATAAACAAATGGCATTTAAGTTGATGTTATAGTAGCAAAACAAAACACCATGTGCTCCATCCTGTGTTTTGATCATTGCTTTAATAAAGGATTTGCGCAGGAGTGTGGATTTTGTGTCATGTCCCACCTGAAGGGCATGTGATTGTGGCATGTGATTTATTCTTTCCAATGATAGGAAATCCGTTACTCATTCTTTTTTTTTTCTTTGTTTTTATTTTAACTTGTTTTATTTTTTTAAATTTACATCCAAATTAGTTAGCATATAGCGCAATAATGATTTCAGGAGTAGATTCCTTAGTGCCCCTTACCCATTTAGCCCATCCCCCCTCCCACAACCCCTCTAGTAACCCTCAGTTTGTTCTCCATATTTATGAGTCTCTTCTGTTTTTGTCCCCCTCTCTGTTTTTATATTATTTTTGTTTCCCTTCCCTTAGGTTCATCTGTTTTGTCTCTTAAAGTCCTCATATGAGTGAAGTCATATGATTTTTATCTTTCTCTAATTTCACTTAGCATAATACCCTCCAGTTCCATCCACGTAGTTGCAAATTGCAAGGTTTCATTCTTTTTGATTGCTGAGTAATACTCTATTATATATATACACCACATCTTCTATATACATTCATCCATTGATGGACATTTGGGCTCTTTCCATACTTTGGCTACTGTTGATAGTGCTGCTATAAACATGGGGGGGTGCATGTGTCCATAAGAAACAGCACACCTGTGTCCCTTGGATAAATGCCTAGTAGTGCAATTGCTGGGTTGCAGGGTAGTTCTATTTTTAGTTTTTTGAGGAACTTCCATACTGTTTTCCAGAGTGGCTGCACCAGCTTGCATTCCCAACCAATTCTTTTCCCTACCTTTTGCATCCATGACGTATCTTGGGAGAAAAGGAAAAATCAAATAATTTTTTTTTTAACGTCTATTCATTCTTGAGACAGAGAGAGACAGAGCATGAACGGGGGAGGGGCAGAGAGAGAGGGAGACACAGAATCGGAAGCAGGCTCCAGGCTCTGAGCCATCAGCCCAGAGCCCGACGCGGGGCTCGAACTCACGGACCGCGAGATCGTGACCTGAGTTGAAGTCGGACGTTTAACTGACTGAGCCACCCAGGTGCCCCGCAAATAATTTTTTTTTTAACTACAAACTTTATCCAAATTCAGAAACCTTAACTCCATCCTAACAAACTTCATAGCAATGTATTTTTATCTGTTTCAGGAAATGATTTTTAACATGTAATATAAAGCATACTCTGGAAAATCCAAAAAACCCAGGAAACTCACATACCCAGAACATTCCACAGAAGGTATAAGTAACAGATCTGCGTAGACAATACCAAATCCAAGCCAAATTCAAAAAATGCTAAGTAGGTCCCTTTGACAATCAGCTTCAAAAACTGAATTCCTCTCAGATGAGATATGGGACACGTAAGCAAAACCAGATGGGACTACCAAATAGGAAAGCAAGACAAAAAGGGCAGAAACTAATTTACTGCAGACTAAAGAGACAAAATAACTGAGTTTTCCAATAAATTATACATGTAATTATACATGTAACCACAGGTTCTCCCAAGCAAAACAAAAAACAAAAAACCAGACTGAGTATTATGCTGGCATTAATGGAAAAATTAACAATCATATCATTATGAAAGAGAAAATAGGAAAGTTTCATGCTAACCAGGTAATTTTGACTGACGCCTATTTTCAGAACCAGAACAAATAGTTGCTAAATTTTTTTTTGCAGGTTTTGGAATGCCATGTTCTGCACGGGCCTTAATCAAAAGAGCTGTATACGGATTAATATTAATCTGCATGATTTTCAAAGAAGCCTACAGTCACAGAGTTGGAAAATCAATGTGAAGTTAATCTAATTTACATATCTTCTACAATGTGCCTACATGTAGTAGTTCAGCTCTGCTTGAAAATCTCTGACAAACAGGGAACTCGTTCCTTATGTAGCAGCATATTCCATCGTGGCTGGGTCTTAAGCACTGAGGCAAGAATTTTAAAAGTGCTACCACACTGGTCCTTGAGCTCCCTGAAGCCAAAAGTGTGAGTTAGTCCTGCCACAATAAAATTGTCTTTTTAGTGTCAACACAAAACTAAAATTGTAAATGTATTCATTTAAAAGGATTGCAAAAATGCAGGATGCTCCTGATATGGCTAATTAACATGCCATGTGGCACACACCCTTTTGAGTGAATGGTTTCTGCCAGTGGGGGGGTGTTAGAGGCAGATTTCAGGTGAATCAGGTGCGCTCGCCTTCCCAGCCCCTGAGATGTCCTAAGGCTACAGCTCACTGAATAAAGGGTGGTTCAGCAGCGAGAAAAAAAGCAAATCAACCAGCAGATGAATTGCCTCATTATATTAGTACACTTTTGAAAGACTATTAGAACAACTGAAAGAAGTGTATATATACGTTATTTTCAAAAAGCAAATCTCTACCAGTGGAGTGGGTTTTCTTACAATTATTCATGTTTTAAGATTCATTATGGAATAGGAGTCCCAGTAAATTATGCAAAAAAAAAAAAAAAAATCACTCTAGCAAAATTAGAGGACTTTTTGTTCAATGCAGATGCTCTATAACATCTACTTCCTGAAGTTCTCCATGATTCTTATGAAGCTGATGTGTTAATAGAGACCCCTGAAGCAATTGGCACCTCTGGTTTTAGGTCTGATTGATTATTATGTCTACTGATGTCACACACTTCTTCCACTTAGGCATATGGCAAGGTGAACAAAGTTCCCCAAAGCTTTAAGAAAAGTCCTTTTTTTTTTTAACTAGGATTTTATTTATTTATTTTTAAGTTTATTTGAGAGACACAGAGACCGCGAGAGTGGGGGAGGGGCAGAGAGAGAGAAAAGAGAGAGAGAATCCCAAGCACAGAATCCCAAGCTGACAGCACAGAGCCAGATGCCAGTCTCAAACCCATGAAACTGGGAGATCATGACCTGAGCCGAAACCAAGAGTTGAACACTTAACCAACTGAGCCACCCACGTGCCCCAAGAAGATTCCTAATTCTAACCATCAAGGTTTTTACACCAAAGGCAAAAATGACAAGTGTGTCTGGACAAAGAGGTAGGACTCTCTGTCTTAGCTCTACAGAGGGTCCCTATTGTTGGGTGATGTTTCCCACGCTCCTCCCTGTTGGCATTACCTCAGCTGTTCTGCCAGAGGACGAAGTTACTATGCTTGAAGTAAAATGCTGTATTACAGAACAAATAGAGTCCATGAAAAAAAGCATCTACCATGAAGTAGACACTTATCAGTTTAACATAAAAGAAGTAAATTTCAATGCCGGTTATGTTTGAAATTATTTTAAAACTGAAACATTACACAAATTATGACTTGGCATCGTATTTGTAGAAATGTCTTCATCTGAAGAAGAGATTTGAAAGTGTTAACACCTTCAAAAATTGCAGAGGATTTAAATACATTCTATTTGTAGGAAATACGAAAAATGACAGCTGATGTGGAGCATCTGTGATCATTAATTTTTTTAATATGCTGATTATAATGTTCCTAATTTTTTGGTCATCACAATAATTACTGTGATTGATGATACTTCTGAAACCCTGCCAGATCTTGAAAAAAAAAGTTTAACCCCAAATTAAAAATATATATGTATTATTCTTTTATCATGTTAACTATTCATTCCACAATGAGTTGTAGATGACTGAGTTAAATACACTTTACTGTCTGTGAGTCCTTTGAAATTGGAAATTGCTATGTTTCATACAAGCTCACTAACTCTGGATAATGAGACTACTTTATTAATCAGACAGTTTACTCCCAATCATTTGGAGTCAATGATAGATTTACAGTGTGATTAAAAAAGCAGAAAGCTGGATGATCTATAAGTGCTTTTCTTAATCTGAAGCAAAAAAATGGAAGACATTCTGTTTATAACACAAGAATAAAACATTAATATGCTATGCTTCCAACAGACTGAATATTTGTGTCCATCCAAAATTCCTGTGTTGAAATCCTAATCCCCAATGTGATGGTTTTTGGAGGTGGGGCCTTTGGTAGGGTATTAGGTCATGAAGCATGACACTCTTATGAATGGCATTGGTGCCCTTATAAAGAAGACCCCATAGGAGCACCTGGGTGGCTTAGTCATTTGAGCGTCTGACTTTGGCTCGGGTCATGATCTCACGGGTTGTGAGTTCAAGCCCCACCATCAGGCTTGCTGGTGTCAGCACAGAGCCCATTTCAGATCATCTGTCCCTCTCTCTCTGCTCCATCCCCACTTGTGCTCTCACAAAAAAAAAAAAAAAAAAAAAAAAAAAAACTCCACAGAACTCCCTCATCCCTTCTGCCATGGAAGGACACAGCAAGAGGACAGCTGTCTATGAACCAGAATGCAGACTCCCACCAGACACTGATCTTCCCCTCCCTTAATCTTGGACTTCCAGCCTCCAGAACATTAAGAACTAAATCTTTAGGGGTGCCTGGGTGGCTCAGGTTATGATCTCAGGGTTCGTGAGTTCAAGCCCCACATCAGGGTCTCTGCTGTCAATGCAGAGCCTACTTCAGATCCTCTGTCTCCCTCACTCTACTCCTCCAGCCTCTCTCTGTTCTCAATAGAAATTTAAAAAATAAAAAATAAATTAAAAAAAAAGAACTAAATCTTTGTTGTTTAAGCCACCCAGTCTATGGTATTTTTGTCACAGCAGCCCAAGTGGACCAGGAAAGGATGAATAGTGTAAAACAATGTAAGAATACCTAAAACATGCAACTCGATTCTTCCAAGTCCTTACATATGGATTTGGACTGCCTTTTTTTTTTTTCAACGTTTATTTATTTTTGGGACAGAGAGAGACAGAGCATGAACGGGGGAGGGGCAGAGAGAGAGGGAGACACAGAATCGGAAACAGGCTCCAGGCTCTGAGCCATCAGCCCAGAGCCTGACGCGAGCCTGACGCCGGGCTCGAACTCACGGACCGCGAGATCGTGACCTGGCTGAAGTCGGACGCTTAACAGACTGCGCCACCCAGGCGCCCCTGGACTGCCTTTTTAAACATTTTCCTTATAAGATTTTTTTCAACACTTCAATATAAAAATCAATGCAAATATAGAATTATGAACCTTCAGATTATTTTCCTTCTTTATTAAACATTTACATTCACCAGGATAGGAAAATCATAATATAGTCACACTTGTCCTCTTTATATGAGATCTAAAGAGAATGGCTATGCCTTATGACATCAAATTTAGATTCAGTCCTGTGCCTAAACACAAAATTGTCTCCAATTGATAGCAAAACTGTCTGTATCCACTGAGTGGGGGCGTGGGGGCGACTGAACCTTGACAATATATTCTTTGTGAACATGTGTGTGTGCTTTTATGTTGCATGTATGGATTTTATCTTTCAAAATACTCTGAGTCTAGAACATGAAACACATTTTACTTAGACTTTATTTTGATATAAAATTGTAGATTCACTTACAGTTGTATGAAACAATACAGAGAGATCCCAGGTACCCTTTACCCAGTTCCCCTCAATGGTCACATTTCACAAAACTGTATAGCACACTGTCACAATAAGGGTAGCAACATTGATCTTCATCAGATTTCCCCAGGTTTACATGTACTCATTTGCATGTATGTATTTTGTGTATCTACCACCACAGCCAAGATACAGAGCAATGCCATTACCACAAGGATCACTCACGTTGCTTTCTTACAACCACATCTGCTCCTGTCCCGCCCCAGAACACATTTTTTTTTTAATCCATAAACTCAGATAACTGAAACGTGTCTGGAACTAATTCTAATAAGTGTGTTTTTTCCATAGAACTATGTTCAAATCTGTCAGTTACTTCCTATCTGGTTTCCTGTCCCTCTTGAAAGGACACAATGAAGACAGAGAGATGGCTTCTGAAACATGAAGGAAGAGCACAGCCATATATTTGAAATTCTAGAAAACACTTGAGAAGTATGGGATCTGAAGTACCAATAGGTCACAGTATCTTTGTGGGGGAGCTCTTGAACATCCCACTGGCACCCTAAACTATTCTTGCAACCAAAAGACACTGAACATAGAACAAGGGCATGGTTTTTCCATGTCTTTAAAATCTCAAGGGAAGCGGTGCCTGGGTGGCTCAGTCAGTTGAGCATCTGACTCTTGGTTTTGATTCAGGTCATGATCTCACCGTTTCAGGGGATTGAGCCCCACGACGGGCTCTGTGTTGGCAGCACAGAGTCTGCTTGGGCTTCTCTCTCTTTCCCTCTCTCACTGCGCCTTCCCTGTTTGTGCTGTCTCTCTCTCAAAATAAATAAATAAACTTTAAAACAAGTCTCAAGGGAAGAAAAAGTAGTCCCTCCAGTATCTAAAATGTCTGGTACTCACCACCACCCAAGAAATCCCCAAACTAAGGGAGGTAGAAGGAAAATCAACAGTAAAGATTCAAACAACCTCTGTGATACTGGCAATCTTGTCAGCCTTGTATCCTTCCCTCTTGGACAGGACAGGACTTAGAATTTAAATGCCGAGCACCTAGGCCATAATATTGATTCTGATGTTATATTAAGCATCAAAGGCCATAGTAAAACCCTAATAATGCCAGTGACATCTCAAATATTGAGATTAAGACCATGGGCCATACTGTTGAGGGAGAAGATCCTCTGCCCACCCAACTCAAGGGAATGTGCAGGAGACAGACTCTGGAGCAGGGTCACTTGAGTCTTGAAAGGTCCTCACTCAAAGCCGCTGAAATGGCATCATGAAAAATTCATTCTTTCAGAGTACCATTTTTCTCTTATTACACGAATACCCTAGACCCTAGTAATCACCTTAAGCCTCTGTCAGGCATCGTGATACAGAGTAGGAATTGGTTTAATCCTATGACTCTACCCAACAACCAGATGAAATCTGAGCACCGAAGGGGCAAGGAGTGTTGAAAGGGTAGAAGAAAAGAATGATGTTGTCTCCAAGGAGACTTCCAGAAGGGCATCCTCCCTGGATGGAGGGCCAGAGAAGCCAAAAAGCTGCATGCTGACATCTTAGAAGCATAAGAGGAGTTGCATAAGGGAAATATGAGAAAACTAAAAAAAAAAAGAAAGAAAGAATTTATTTCACACTGTTACCCAAGATTAGCCATGCCCAGATCATCAGTGAATTTTTAAAATATGGAAAATAGTATATGCATTAGCTTACACAAATCAGTCATTAAAATCATATAAAATTATATTCATCTAATTTCTAGTAAAAAAAAAATCCCTTCAGTTTTAATCCTTGTTGTCTCCTCAATGACATGAGCTTCAGCGCTTAAAGCATTGAGTTCTAAGCTAATCATCAGTTTCCTGTTTTAAAAGAAAAATTTTTTAATGTTTACTTATTTTTGAGAAACAGAACATGAGCTGGGGAGGGGCAGAGAGAGAGGGAGACACAGAATCTGAGCAGGCTCCAGGCTCTGAGCTGTCAGCACGGAGCCTGATGTGGGGCTCAAATGAACAAAACTTGAGATCATGATCTGAGATCATGACCTGAGCTGAACTTGGACATTTAACCAACTGAGCCACCCAGGTATCCCAGCAGTGTCCTGTTTTAAAAATCAACTTATTAAATCATTTCTAAAAAATTATTCCCAGTGGTAGTGGAGGGCAGGCTTTCAGTTGAGTAGCAACATTAAAGCATCTTTCAAATACTTGTTTATTTTCAGAATGATGTATTAATTAGGATGCTTTATTTCAATCAAAGTTCAAAAATGTTCTTTACAATTGCCATAGCAGTAACATTACTATTCTGTATTTTCCACTCAAACCTCAGGATTAAACACAAAATCTACATGCCATACTCTGACTATAATGCTCAATTTTATTCTGTTCTAAGTTTTGCTCTTTTTCTGTGCACATGCTGTATTTCACAGTCTTAACAAAATTGTTTCTAGTCCTTAAAAAACAGTGGGATGTAACATTTCCTGTCTTTTCTTTTTATATTATTATTAAAATAGTTAGATAAAGCAGAGTAAACCCTTATGACTTTTCTTTGGTTTCCCCTCCATAACAATACATACTCTTCCTCCATCTTACAGGCAGGTTAGCCTAATAGATGATACCATGTTCTAAAAAACAAAAAAAGTGAAGTAATTTTCCCAAGACTATACTAAATTCTTTAGCTACTAGACTGTGAATGCTATACAAACAGGACCTGCACCCATATTGCCACAGTGCTTCCTATAGAACCTTAAGGATTACTGATGTTTAGTAAACGTTAATTAAGTAAAAACTAATATGTCTTCTAGCTAATTAGGGTTTATTGGGATTGGAATAACTATCTTCATTTATAGGGCCTCATGAAGGGCAAAAAGTGCATTTTGAAGAATCTCTTTGAACCTAAAACCTACTTGTACAGACTCCCCTGTTCTCAGGATGGTTTTTCTGGGTAGATTTCTTTTCTCATGAATAGAATATAACTTTAAATGTCTTCCCATTTTCTTCTCTCTCACACTTTAACCTCATATTTAAAAGAGTTATTTAAAAGTCTTTTGTCCACTCTACTGGTGTCGTGGTGAGACAATTTTCCACAATTAAAATCTGCAGTGAGTTCAAGAGAAATGAATTGTGACATTGAAATTACTTCTATGTCGTTACATGTCATGTTCTCCACAAGAACTTTACAGTCACTGAAAGATGGAACAGAATAAAACCATGCCTTTTCTGCAGTGAAGATATTGGTGGGGACAGTCAATGCATCCCTGTTATAGGTTAATACATTAACTGTTCAGATCGCATTGGTTTTGTTCTAGGTTTCTTTCACCTCAAAAGAAACCAAAACTCTAGTGAAAAATAGGATTAGAGAATCCAGTTCCTGGAGCTTGCGCTACCCCCTCAGTAAATCTTCACCAAGGCAGACTAGCTCTGATGGAAATGTAACCCCAAACAGCTGCTGAGTTTCAATTTTCCTTTCCTACATGATCAGGTCCTTATCTTCCCTGATTTGCTCTCAAGGCACAAACAGGGTGACACCGCACATTGACCTCATTGTAGAAGCAGGAAAATGGGACTCATTAAGTGAGGGAATTATTTCAAGATTGAGAGGGCGGAGGTTATAAACATAACCGGCACACCACCCAGCTTATACATATACTGACTGCAAAATAGTGAGCCTGCACATTCTGCTGCTGCTCGTGCGCATTTCTCCTTACACAGCCAGTGCCTATGCTTGTGAAGGGCCACCGTTCACTCACACCATTCATGGGGAGATGGAGGCCTTCTGCAGCTTGCTGCTGCTTCATCTTCTCAGTCACCACTTCTTCCCCTACCTCCTCTTTCCTCAGAGAAATCCAATCTCCCCTTAGCTTTGCATGCCCCTTCATCTTGGTCTTCTTACGTGGCAAGTTGGACCAGTTACCCAGCTCTGGCCTCAGCCCCAGTGGGCAATGGACACTTTTGTTTTCCTCCTATTTGAAGTTAGCCAGCTGCTTCACAGGCCGTGTGGTGCTCAAATTTACGCAGGCAACTACTGAATAACCAAGAGATACTGGCATTTATTCATATTTATGCCTTAATTATCTCTGGCCCCTCCACCCATTCTTGGTCACCGTATGTATCCGCTAAGACACAAAAATGCCCAAACATTAATTGCTTTCATTGCTATGAGTTAACTTTTCCTCCATATTTTACAAAGGCCTTTGAAAGATAAGCCTGCATATTTCCTTAATTCCACCTCTCTTTCCAAACTTCCTATTTGATTAGGCTTCATTTATCTCCACCGGCCTGACTTCCTCCTTAGTGTCCTCATCCCTGGACCTTACAAACTGATTCTCATTCTCTCCTTCTTGAGCCTACCCTCCACTGACCCACACCATGACCATTGTTACCAGCTTCAGAACATTATCATCATTGTTCACCCTTGTTCTCTGGGACACTCAGCAAACTTGTCTAAGAGGCCTTGAGTTATTAGGCCCTGAACCGCTTCCCTATGTGATAAACTGCTTATGTACCTGTGTACCCCACTTCCCCATCACACCTGCACCTGTGTTCATGTGGACACACACACATGTACATACAACCCAGCACCCTATTGGCGACCAGAGGCAAGCAAGGAAGACAAAACAGTGCCAACAGAGATCTGAGCCATTCTGGTCATTTTCAGAAACAGTAACCATAGATAATCAAAAGGATAGGTCTTATAATGGCAGAACCACACCACAATACAACACACATGTGATCTTGCAGTAGTGGGACTGATAAATGCCACCATGAAAATCTACCTATCCCTTGTCACATCTTCCATGACACCCCATCCAGACAGAAACACACTCATAACCAAATCATCCAGTTCTTCGTCTTGGTGCTAATACTACCCTCCATCCTGAAGTTTAATAACATTCTAGAGGCAGTAGTGAAGGCTGAATTCAGGACCAGATTCCAAACATTTCTGCTAGAGTACATTTGCAGCCACTCTTCACGCTCCCCTGAATGGCCTAGATCCATAATCACTGCTGTGTGAATCTGAGAAAGTTCCAGGATCCCAGGGTGCTCCACTGACCTGGCATCTGGCAGGGTGGCTCAGCTATTGCCTTCTTATGTAACATCAGTCTGCCCAGTCTCACTGTAAATCCTCTTTTCTAGCATTTGCAGAGTCACGAGAGGCTGGACCCTAGGTATTATTTAATGACACAGTAGAAATCCTTTTGAACCCTCTTTGTAAATCACTTCTCTCTACTTATTTGCTGTGTTTCTCTGAGCTCCACTTGACCTCTTTATCACCACTTGATAAAGGAACCATTAGATCCAGCTATGGATTGAAGTTAGGCCCAGTTGGTGTGTACTGTTATGAGACTATTATACAAATAAAATCTTAATTGTTCTTGCTAAATACTCAGGAATTTAATTTCAGCAATTATCAAGTGCTTACTTTGTGATCTGTCCTTAAACTGAGTCAGAACAAATCCTACTGGCATTGGGTTACATTGTCTTCTTACCCAATAAGCAATACATTCATGAAAATGAATAGGGTGCATTCACCATAGTTTTTCCGATCTAATAGCCTCTAGATCTACTTCTATTTTACACTGTGTATTAAATTTAAGCTAAAGCACAGAAAAAAATTAAGGGTGAGAATGTGTAGAGAATAATCCTAAGTATTTCTCAGAACCCCTCCCCCCCCCCCACGTATGGGTATGCATTGCATTGTTTTTCTGCAGACCAGCAGATTAGATTCCAGAAATTCAATAGAACCCCCTTGTGTTCATTGTTGACTAGGTAATTATGCATCTCATCATGATACCTACCAGTGAACTGCAGCACACTAACCTTGATAAGCAGAAAAGTCTGCCTAGGGAAGAACTAGGTATTTTTTAAATAAAAGTATCCTTCATACTGATATTGATGCATGAGGCTCTTGACTCCTTGAAAAGTGGTGTTTTCCAGTAAAACAAAACCATTCTTTTGTAAAATTCAAAAAATAATCTTCAGATGAAAGACCAAAAAGTACTTATAAATTTGGAGAATAATGCTGAAGCCTATGTGTTATTCAAACTGTCTTCCAGATTAAGAATATCTCTGAAATGGAAAACTAAGTTATCTATGTTGGTTGTAGTTAATATAATTCTGAATTTATTACCTCTTAAAGAATTCTCCCTCATGTCAGGGGCACCTGGGTGGCTCAGTAGGCTGAGTGTCTGGCTTCGGCTCAGGTCATGATCTCACAGTCTGTGGGTTCGAGTCCCATGTCAGGCTCTGTGCTGACAGCTGGGAGCCTGGGGCCTGTTTCAGATTCTGTGTCTCCTTCTCTCTGCCCCTCCCTCGCTCTCTCTCTCTCTCTTTCTTTCTCTCTCTCAAAAATAAATAAACATTAAAAACATTTAAAAGAATTCTCCTTCATATGATTCATGACCAACTGACTAAACCAAGCAATTTCCCTTTTTTCTAAAATTTTATTACATTTTAATTGATCAGATGGTGATTAAAAACAAGATTGAACAGAAAGCCAGTTACTATTTAGTAATTCAGTACTATTTATTGGATATTTGTTACAATCAAGGCAATACTAGGCTCCAAAATGAACACAAAAATGAACAAGATCCAGTTCCATCCTCAAGAACTTCATCTTTTTAGAAAGCACGTAATATATGTAGTAAATAACTATGATAGATGGTTAAAGGTAATAAATGCCTTCATTAACAGAGAGATGAAATCCCAGTAAAATCCAGGGGATGATGAGCATAACAGTTTTGACTGGGAGAAATCAGGAGATCTTTGTACAGAAAAAGGTGATTTCAGATTCTCTGAAGGGTAGTTAGGATTTGAACAGATGAAGATAAGAAACTCAATGTGAGATGAGGGGTCAAAGCAATAAAGGGCAATAAAGGACCTTCTCTTGGTCTAGCACATGGAATCTTAAGAGGACAGTGGTGAGGAGGAAGGTGGAGAGGTCATTTGGAGTCAGCTCTTCGGACCGTGAATGCCAGCATATAGTGCTCAGGCTTTTTCCTGGGGCAATCTAGACACACTAAGGACAGAGTACGCATGACAGATCTCGGCTTTAGAAAGAAGAATGGAGAGAACATGGAGGCTTTCTGCAAAGCAGTTGAGAAGGCTTTTGGTGAACTAGGTTAGTGGCAGTGAAAGTAGAGCACACGGAAGGGATGTAATCTTATTTCTAAGATGGCATTATTGAGGGCTTGGCAACAGTTGTTTCTGGAGTTAAGAGAGTAGGAGGAGCCAAAAATAAATTGGAGGTTTTAAGCCTGGATGACTAAGAGAATTATAGTGCCATTAGCAGAAATAGGGAGGAGAACATTAAGAAAACAGAACATTTGGAACAATTAAAATTATTAATGTGATTTAAAAAAATCCTTTTTAGCTCCTTAAAATTGACATATAGAAGCATATAAACATGTAATTTGACAGAAATGTTTTCCCTCAGTACATTTGGAATTATTAAATATCTTCTTGTCCTTGGACTAAAAGAGTAGGCAGTTAGTTAGACATGAGCCAGGGGCAAAGGCAGTGATAAATAGGTGACACATTAGAAGCCAGGAGACACAACATCCTCACTTTGTGGCTTCCAAGACCCCTCAACATCCTGGCCTTATGGCTTCCAAGACTCTGAGGCTAACAGACCAAGAGCCCCGGGTTCAGAGGATATGCTCTCCTCTTCCACCTCTGCCCCTGGGTAACCTGTAGACTCATTATAATACATTTGCATTGTGGTTTTAGCCCCCACTCCCGTGGGGGAAGGCTGCCATGACAGTTTCAGTACAAACCTTGTAGAGTCAAAAACTCCCTCTCCTGACCTGTGGGAGGAGTCCCCCAAAAGATTGGAAGCAGCCTCCATTAGAGACCATCCCTGTCCCTGACTCAAGACCCTGCTCACACAAAAAGAAAAGACCTCTGTGGCCTCAGGGCAGTTACCACCTCTAGGCCTGCCTGCTCTCCCTTCTTTAGAGTGTACGTCTTTAATAAACTGCTTTGTGCTTGCTACCTTCCTTCTTCTTGCCTTTATTTGAACATAAATCTTTTGTGGGGAACTCAAGAACTGAGGCCTCTATTCACCCAACACAGACTCTCCCACGGGTAACAGGACTCCTTCACATAGTACGACTTTAAGAGCCTGCTGTGATAGGAGAATATGCAGTGGCATTTTGTATATCGAAAATAAAATACACTGAATTTTGTAGCACTCGAAGAACAGAAACAATAATCTGTCCTCTGTTGAGAATACAAACTTATCATATTTAATATCTTGACTTATTAAATACTAGAAAGTCTTATTGTTGTTCATTAGTCCCCAAAAGAGTGAAGAGAGGAGAATTATAAAGACATGTTGAGCAAACAACCAGAAGTGACATGGCTCAGTTAAGATGCTTTTTGGCTGCCATAGGAGAAAGCCCAACTCCAAATGATTTAGCCAGCATTAGGATTTTTTTTTTTAATCTCAAATTACAAGAACTCTGGAGAGTGTCCCAGATTGATTAAATCATCAGCATAATTGAGTACTAAGATTTCTCCAGGCTTCAGCAGTACCATTTTCTCCATAGTCCTTTATCTGGGTTCCCTCATAGTACCCACATAGCAAAAGCAACTACAGACATGGTCTGTTCGTACTTGCTGTTTGGAAACAGGAAATAAGAAAGGGCCATTTCTTCAGATTCCTGTTAGTTTATTTGTTTTGTTTTAAGGAAGGAAAATCTTCCTTATTAAGTGCACCCAGCAAACTTCCTCTCACACCTCATTGCCTAGGACTGAGTGAAATGCCCATCCCTAAATCAGGCTGTGGTTTATAACAACCATAATACATACCCTGTCTAGAGGGCCAGTCTCTCCCTGAAATCCACAACTATGAAGAGGGGTGAAGAGGGGTGAGCAAAATCAGGGTTCTATTAAAAAGGAAGACAGACAGATGAATGGTAGTGGGTGACAACCAGTGGAATTTGTCATAATCCTGACAGCAGAAAAGAGAGAGAAAGAGGACAAGGGAGGGGAAAGAGAAAGAGAATAATCAACTTGAGAATGGATTCAGAGGGTGGATTTTTTTTTTTAACATATCAGTGAATTCAGAAATTGAGAACAATCTGCCCTTATTTTCTGTCACTCTTTCAGGGGACTTTCGTAGCCATAGAAACTCGAACTGATTGGAATAAAGTTCTTGGCCTCTCCAGCCACGGCCAACGTTTGGAACGGAATTCAAAGTCACCAGAGAGCTAGCGCTGATTCTTGGGAGAATGTGAGAGCAAACCCTCCTCACGCTGCCAAACTGGCATGGGATACTGCGGCCACTCTGCAAATGAACAGTACACAATAAACAAGCCAAGGGAAAGAGCTTCAAATTCTAAATGCCCTCTTGAGAGAAGAGAGAAGGCAGTTCCTGGGAACAGTGAACAAACACTGTCAGAAAAGTGGAATCATTGATTTCTATCATGAATGACTAATGATCATTATAGTGTGGTTTAGAATAGAAATACAAGTTCTGCAGCCCAAAGAACTACTGGTCCTATCTCCTGTGACATTCCATTTACACTCACTTGATAAAAGCATGCCGATGAATTAGACGGTCTTGGGTTTGTTTAAACGCGTCCATCTCAGATTCATGAAAGTATTTACCCATGAATCCAATTTTCATTTCCATTTGTTGTGCCTCTGAGAATTTTCTTACTTGATTAGGGATGGCTGATACATGTCAAAGGTTTGAGTTAGATAAATACTGCAAACACAGCTGAGATCTTGGTATCTTCATGTCAATGCACATGGTACTTTTAGCATGTCAATTTGATAGATCTGTGCATTTGCCATCATGAGACAATATGAAAGCCTTGAAAAATTCATGCCTAAGTCTCTAAATCCAACTGACTGGACACCACTTATCCTTACCAGCAAGTTAATAGACAGCTTTGTATCAACTCAATTGTTCATATGCAAATGCTACTACAGCCAGGTGATCAAGGACACCCTGGCCTATTTGTTGGCCTTACAGTTCTCCATTCTCCTCTATTCATACATCACTATGAAGACTATATATCAATATACCCAAATCAAAATATGATACCACAGAATAATGGTGATAATCATGATGACCATGATCATTCATTTCACAAGTGTTATCAAATGCCTAGTAGTGTACATGCTAGGCACTATTCTGGGTGTTAGAAGTGCTGCAAGGCAAAGTCCCAGCTCTTAGAATATTTATTTATTTATTGCTAAGGCAAAAAATAATGTAGGGTAAAGAGAAAATGAAGTGCGGTAGGTGGGGACAGGTCCCTCATCCATATATAGTGGTCTTTATGTGAAGGTCTCAATAATAGGGTAATATTTGAGCAGAACCCTGAGGAAATTGAGAGAACAAGCCAAAGTGGATATCTGAACAAGAAATTTCTAGGCAGAGGGAAGAATGAGTACAAAATCCCTAGAGAGAAGAGTACTCAGTGTGCTCCAGGAACAGCATGGATCCAGTGTGAGCTAGTGATGGGGAGCGGCAAGAGGTAAGACAGGGAGGGAGAGGCAAAATCTCCTAGGCCTTTTTTCAGCAAAATTAACATCTGTGACTTTAATTTGAGATGGGATACCACTGGAGGACTTTGATCACAGTAATGATATGATCTAGGGAGTCTGTAAGATGGGGACATTCAGTACCAACTTCAAGTCCAAGGACTAAAATGAAGCGATATAGTGTAATGACCCTAAAGTGTTGCCTCCAGTAGAGCACAGCACCTCCTCTCAGAGGCCTATTCCTTTGTACCAGCCTTCTGCAGCCCAGAGCCTGTGCTGTCAGCAGAGTCTGGCAGAAAGCAGCTCATTCTGCCTACTTCCACTCTGGCTTTGGCCGTGCATGTCATGGTGGTCATTTGCCACTCTTTTAGGCACCTCAATATCTACGCCCCTTCTTGTGTTTGAAGAATCCACCACCTCATGAGACAGAGGGTAGCTCTCACTCTAGAGGCTGAAATGCCAAATACTCTACCAGCTTCCTTTGCAGCTAGGACATGGCTCCACAAATAAGACACACCATATTTAGAGGTCCGATAGGAAGGTAGTGGCCTGAGGAAGCATCCTTTCTTCCTCCAAGGCCAGCAATGGCAAAGGTTTTGTCATAATGCTTGTGCTGGCACAGGTGATTGTAGGGCTACAAAGTTGCCGGGTCTGTCTGTACCCCCAGTCACAGAGGCAGTGCATTGTTCTGGTTATCTTTTGCTGCACAAAAAACCACTCCTTCACAACTACTTGACTATATGCACACTTTCAAATACACACTAAAGTATTGCTAACTGTAGACAAAATGCTGTATATTACATCTACAGGACTTATTTATCTTGTAACTAGAAGTCTGTACCTTTTGTCCAACTTCACCCTTATATCTCCCACCTCTGGCACCCACCAATCTGTTGGGTGTTTCTACAGATTTCTACACAATCTGTTCTGTTTCTACAGTTGTTGTTTTTTATAGATCGCAAATAAAAGTATCTCTGTCAGACTTATCCTCACTTAGCATCATGCCCTCAAGGTTCATCCATGTTGTCACAAATGGCAGGATTTCCTTCTTTATTGTGACTAAATAATATTCTGCATCTCACTTTCTTTTTCTTTCTTTCTTTCTTTCTTTCTTTCTTTCTTTCTTTCTTTCAAAAGCTTTATCATTTTTTTGGTGTTTAAAATACCAATAATTTATTTTATCTTTCACAGTTCTAGAGACCAGAAGTCTGAAATCAACCACAAAACAGTCTAGCAGTTTCTACACTTACCACATGACCAAGCAATTCTACTCCTAAGTATGAACTCAGTAGAAATTCTACTAAGTAGAACTCACATAACAATTTGTATACAAATATTCAAAAATGCATACAAGCCAGTGTCCATTCTTTCACACTGCTGGAGGCCTGAAGTCTGAAGTCAATTTCACTGGGTCAAAATCAAGGTGTAAGCAGGGCCAGCCTCTTCTGGAAATTCTAGGGGAGAATCTGTTCCTTGTACCTTTCAGCCTCTGGTGGCTACTGGCATCCTTGGCTCATGGTGCATCACTCCAATCTCCCTCTGTCAAATCTCCCTCTGTCTCTCCCTCTCTTTTTAAATTTTTATTTTAATCACCCAGTACTCATCACGACATGTGCACTCCTTAATCCCCTTCACCTATTTCACCCATCTCCCCCTACCCCACCTCTGATAACCATGTTTGTTCTCTATAGTTAAGAGTTTGTTTCTTGGTTTGTCTCTCTCCCTCTCTTTATTTTCCCCTTTGCTTGTTTGTTTTGTTTCTTAAATTCCACATATGAGTGAAATCATACGGTATTTGTCTTGCTCTTACTGACTTATTCACTTAGCATTATACTCTCTAGCTCCATCCATGTCATTGCAAATGGCAATATTTCATTCTTTTTATGGCTGAGTAATATTCTAGTGTGTGTGTGTGTGTGTGTGTGTGTGTACACACACACATACACACTACCTCTTCTTTATCCATTCATCAATCAGTGGACACTTATTCTGCTTCAATATCTTGGCTATTGTAAATAGTGATGCTATAAACATAGGGTTGCATGTATCCCTTTGATTTAGTGTTTTTGTATTCTTTGGGTAAATACCCAGTAATACAATTGTTGGATCCTAGGGTAGTTCTGTTTTTAAATTTTGAGGAGCCTCCAAACTTTTCCACAGTGGTTGTACCAGTTTGCATTCCCACCAACAGTACACAAGTGTTCCTTTTTCTCCACATTCTCTCCAATACCTGTTGTTTCTTGTGTTGTTGATTTTAGCCATTCTGACAGGTGTAAAGTGATACCTCATTGTAATTTTGATTTGCATTTCCCTTATGGTATGTGATGATCAGCATCTTTTCATATGCTTGTTGGCCATCTATATGTCTTCTTTGGAGAAATGTCTATTTATGTCTTCCGCCCATTTTTTTAAATGCTTATTTATTTTTGAGAGGGAGAGGGACAGAGCATGAGGAGGGGAGGGGCAGAGAGAGAGGGAGACACAGAATCCAAAGCAGGCCCTAGGCTCTGAGCAGTCAGCATAGAGCCCAACCTGGGGCTTGAACCCGTGAACCACAAGATCATGACCTGAGCTGAAGTTAGATGCTTAACCAGACTGAGCCACCCAGAAGCCCCTCTTCTGCCCATTTTTAATTGGATTATTCATTTTGGGGGTATTGAGTTTTATAAGATTTTTATGTATATTTTTTATTCTAACCCTTTATTGGATATGTTGTTTACAGATATCTTCTCCCATTCTGTAGGCTGCCTTTTAGTATTGTTGATTGTTTACTGTACAGAAGCTTTTTATTTTGATGTAGTTCCAATAGCTTATTTTTGGCTTTGTTTCCCTTACCTCAGGGAACCTATCTAGAAAAAAGCTGCGACAGCTGATATAAAAAAGTTACTACCTGGGGCATCTGAGTGGCTCAGTCGGTTAAACACCGATTCTTGGTTTTGGCTCAGGTGAGTTCGAGTTCTGCATCAGGCTCCATACTGATAGTGCCGAGAGTGCTTGAGATTCTCTCTCTCCCCCTCTCCCTCTGCCCCTACCCTGCTCATGCTCTCTAAATAAATAAATAATTTTTTTTAACATTTATTCAGTTTTGAGAGACAGAAAGAGGCAGAGTGCAAGCGGGGGAGGGGCGGAGACACAGAATCCAAAGCAGGCTCCAGGCTCTGAGCTGTCAGCACGGAGCCAGACGAGGGCTCGAACTCACACACCACGAGATCATGACCTGAGCTGAAGTCAGACACTTAACCCACTGAGCCACCCAGGCGCCCTTCAAAATAAATAAATGAACTTAAAAAAAAGGTTACTGCCTGTGCTCTTTTCTAGGATTTTTATCCTCCAATACCATTTGTTGAAGAGACTGTCCTCCCATTGGATATTCTTGCCTCCTTTGTTGGAGATTAATTGGCCATATAGTCGTGGGTATATTTCTGGATTTTTTATTCTGTTCCATTGAACTGTGTGTATATTTTTGTGCCAGTATCATACTGTTTTAATTACTACATCTCTGTAATATAAATTAAAGTCCAGAATTCTGATACCTCTAGCTTTGCTTTGCTTTTTCAAGATCGCTTTGGCTATTTGGGGTCTTTTGTGGTTCCATACAAATGTTAGGATTGTTTGTTGTAATTCTTTGAAAACTGTTGGTATTTTGATAGGGATTTGCCTTAACTGTGTAGATTGCTTTGGGTAGTATAGACATTTTAACATATTTGTCTTCCAATTCATGAGCATGGAATGTCCTTCCATTTCTTTGTGTCATCTTCAATTTCTGTCACCAGTATTTTACAGTTTTCAGAGTACAAGTCTTCCACCTTTTTGGTTAGCTTTATTCCCATGTATCTTACTATTTTGGTTACAATTCTAAATGGAATTGTTTTCTTAATTTCTCTTTCTGCTGCTTCATTATTGGTGTATAAAAATGCAACAGATTTCTGTACATTGATCTTGTATCCTGCAACTTTACTGAATTCATTTATCAGTTCTAGCAGTTTTTTACTGGAGTCTTTCAGATTTTCTATATATAGTACCATGTCATCTGCAAATACTTAAAGTTTTGTTTCTTTATTACCAATTTGGACTCCTTTTATGTCTTTGTGTTGTCTGATTGCTGTGGCTAGGACTTCTACTACTGTGCTGAATAAAAGTGGTGAAAGTGAACATTCCTGTCTTGTTCCTAACCTTAGGGAAAAGGCTCAGTTTTTCCCCATTGAGGATGATGTTAGCCATGGGTTTTTCATATATATATATATATATAACCTTAATTATGTTGAGGTATGTTCCCTCTAAACCTATTTTGTTGAGGGTTTTATCATAAATGAATGTTGTACTTTGTCAGATGCTTTTTCTGTGTCTATTGAAATGATCATATGGTTTTTATCCTTTCTTTATAAATGCGATGTATCACATTGCTTAATTTGCAAATATTGAACCACTCTTGCAACCCAAAAATAAATCCCACTTTATCATGGTGAATTATTTTTTTAATGTATTGTTGGATTCAGTTTGCTAGCATTTTATTGAGGATTTTTGCATCTGTGTTCATCAGAGATATTAGCCTGTCCTTAGCTAATATTAGCTAAGATTAGTATTAGCTAATACAGACATATTAGCCTGTAGTTCTCTTTTTTTTGTTGTTGTGTCTTTATCTGGTTTTGGTATCAGGGTAATGCTGCCATCAAAAAATGAATTTGGAAGCTTTCCTTCCTCTTTATTTTTTGAAATAGTTTGAGAAGAATAAATTTTAACTCTTCTTCAAATGTTTGGTAGAGGAGCACCTGGGTGGCTCAGTGGGTTAAGTGTCTGACTCTTGATTTTGGCTTAGGTAATGATCTCACAGTTCTTGAGATCAATCCCCATGTCAGGCCCAATGCTGATGGCATGGGGCCTACTTAGCATTCTTTCTCTCCCTTTCTCTCTGCCACGCCCCACTCATGCACTCTCTCTCTCTCTTTCTCTCTCAAAATAAAAAAATACATTTAAAAATGTGTATAT
>NW_024412376.1:20559415-20584506 GCF_014898765.1 Herpailurus yagouaroundi
CTGTTCAAATTTTCTATTTCCTCATGTTTCAGTATTGGTACGTTATATGTTTCCAGGAATTTATCCATTTTTGTAGGTTGTCCAATTTGTTGGCATATAGCTTTTCATAATATTCTCTTATAATTGTTTGTATTTTTGTGATCTTGGTTTTTACTTCTCCTTAGTTGTGACTTTATTTATTTGGGTCCTTTCTCTTTTTATCCTGATAAGTCTAGCTAGAGGTTTATGAATTTTATTGATTTTTTAGAAGAACCAGCTCCTAGTTCATTGATCTGTTCTATTGTTTTGTTTTGTTTTGTTTTTAGTTTCTATATCATTTATTTCTGCTCTAATCTTTATTATTTCCTTCCTTCTACTGGTTTTAGGCTTTGTTGCTCTTTTTTCTACATCCTTTAGGTGTAAGGTTAGGTTGTTTCAGATTTTTGTTTGTTTCTTGAGGTAGATCTGTATTGCTATACACTTCCCTCTTAGAATTGATTTTGCTACGGCCAAAAGGTTTCGAACTGTTGTGTTTTCATTTTCATTTCTTTCTATATACTTTTTTATTTCTTCTTTTATTTCCTGACTGACCTGCTTTTACTTTCATTTATTTCCCTGTACTTTTTTATTTCTTCTTTCATTTCCTGGCTGGTCCATTCATTGTTTAGTAGCATGTTATTTAATTTCCATGTATTTGTGGTCTTTCTGGATTTTTTTCTTGTGGTTGACTTCTACATTCATAGCATTGTGGTCAGAAAAGATGAATGATAATACTTTGATCTTCTTGAATTTGTTGAGACTAGTTCTGTGGCATAATATATGATGTATTCTGGAGAATGTTCATGTACACTTCAAAAGAATGTGTATTCCACTGTTTTAGGATGGAATCTTCCAAATATATCTGTTAAGTCCATCTGGTCCAGTGTGTCATTCAAAGCCATGTTTTCCTTTTGATTTTCTGTTTAGATGATCTGTGCATTGATGTAGGTGGGGTGTTAACATCCCCACATATAATAATAACTATTATTATATTATTGATTACTTCCTTTATATTTGTTATTAACCATTTTATGAATTTGGGTGTCTCTATGTTGGGTGCATAAATATTTACAATTGTTATATCTTCTTGTAGGATTGTCTCCTTTATTATTATACAGCCTTCTTTGCTCTTATTAGTCTTTGTTTTAAAGTCTGTTTTGTCCAATATAAGTATTGCTACTCTGGCTTTCTTTTGACATCCATTTGCATGATAAGTGTTTCTCTACCTCCTCATTTTCTTTTATGTTTTTATTTAAATTCCAGTTATACACACACACACACACACACACACACACACACACACCCACACACCACATCTTCTTTACCTATTTATCAATTAATGGATACTTGCGCTGTTTCCATAATTTGGCTATTGTAGATAATGGTGCTATAAACATAGGGGTGCATGTATCCGTTTGAACTTGTGTTTTTGTATTCCTTGTGTAAATACCTAGCAGTGTGATTGCTGGATTACAGGGTAGTTCTATTTTTAACTTTTTGAGGAGACTCCATACTGTTTTCCACAGGGACTGCATTCCCACCAACAGTACACAAGTGTTTCCCTTTCTCCACATTCTCGCCAACACCTGTTATTTCTTGTGTTGTTGATTTTAGCCATTCTGACAGGTGTAAAGTAATATCTCATTGTAGTTTTGATTTGCATTTCCCTTATGGTACGTGATGATGAGCATCTTTTCATATGCCTGTGGCCATCTGTATGTCTTCTTTAGAGAAAATCTATTCATATCTCCTGCCCATTTTTAATGGGATTATTCATTTTGGGGGTATTGAGTTTTATAAGTTCTTTATATATTTTTGATACTAACCCTTTATTGGATATATTGTTTACAAATATCTTCCACCATTCTGTAGGCTGCCTCTTAGTATTGTTGATTATTTCCTTCACTGTACAGCAGCTTTTTTTTTTTTTTAGAAGTTTTTTGTTTTGAAGTAGTCCCTTCCCATAGTTTATTTTTGCTTTGGTACCCTTGCCTCAGGAGACATATCTAGAAAGAAGTTGCTATGGCTGATGTCAAAGAAGTTACTGCCTGTGCTCTCTTCTAGGATTTTTAGGTCTTTAATGTATTCTGAATTTATTTTTGTGTATTCCACCCCCTCACTTTTAATCTGCAGGTGTCTTTAGGCCTTGAATGAGTCTCTTATAGGCAGCATATAGATGGCTCTTGTTGTTTTTAGCCATTCTGTCACTTTTGATTGGAGCATTTAATCCATTTGCTTTCCTTTTTTTTAATGATTTTCCTTTTTTTTTTAATGTTTTTTATTTATTTTTGAAGGGGAGAGAGAGACAGAGCATGAGCAGGGGAGGAGCAGAGAGAGGGAGACACAGAATCCGATGCAGGCTCCAGGCTCTGAGCTGTGAGCACAGAGCCCGATGCAAGGCTCGAACTCACGGACTGTGAGATCATGACCTGAGCTGAAGTCAGATGCCTAACCGACTGAGCCACTCCCCAATCCATTTGCTTTCAAAGTAATTATTGATATATATTTATTGCCATTTTATTACTTGTCATGTGGTTGCTTCTGAAGATTTTCTCTGATACTTTCTTGTTTCTCTCTTTCATGGTTTGCTCGTTTTCTTTAGTTATATATTTGGATTTCTTTCTCTTTATTCTTTGTGCATTTATTTAGTGGTTTTGCTTTGTGGTTACTATTAGATTTGCATATTACATCTTCTGCATATAATAGTCTATATTAAGTTGATGGTCACTTAAGTTTAAACGCAATCTTTACTTCTCTCCTCCCCACATTTTAGATATATAGTGTCATATTTTACATCGTTTCATTTCCCAGATTAGGGAATTTTTCACCTATTATTTCTTCATATATATTCTCTGCCCCCTTAGCTAGCTAGCCGCCTTCTTCTTCTTCTTCTTCTTCTTCTTCTTCTTCTTCTTCTTCTTCTCCTTCTTCTTCTTCTTCTTTGACTCCAAGAATATAAATATTATTACATTTGATAGAGTCACTGAGTTCCCTAAGTCTATTCTCATTTTACATAATTCTTTTTTCCTCTCTTCGTTCAGTTTGATTGCTTTCCATTACTCTGTCTTCTAGATCATTAATTCATTCCTCTGCTTATTCCATATTGCTCTTCATTCCATCAAGTGTGTTTCTCATTTCATTTATTGAGCCCTTTATCTCTGCTATGTTATTACTTTTCTCTATATTAATGGTCTTACTGATGTCCTCCCCTCTTTCCTCAAGTCCAGTGAGTATCATTGTGATCCTTGTTTTAAATTCTCCATCAAGCATATTACTTCTGTTTCACTTAGATCTCCTGCCAACAGCCTTGTCTTTTTCTTTCATTTGCAACAAATTCCTCTGTCTTCTCATTTTGTCTTAGTTTCTGTGCCTGTTTCTCTGTGTTAGGAAAGCCAGCTCTGTCTCCTGTTCTTGAGGGTAATGTCTTTATGCAAAGGAGGTCTTGTACTGTCCTACAGTGTAGTGTTCCCTGTTCCCCAGGGCCTAGGGCTTCCAGGAGTATATCTAATATGTGTTGCCTGCACTCTTGCGTTGTGCCCTGGCTGCTTTATCCTTCAGGCCAGTCAACTGCAGATGCTATCTTTGCCTTTTGTGGGAAGTGTTTGGTCCCTGGCCTGAATGTGGCATTTTAATTAGGTGTTCTCTGGCCTGCTGTGGAATGAGACCTGTTGCTGCCACCACTGGAACCATCGCTTTGCAGAACTCCTAGGTCAGGAGGCATAGTGTTGGCAGGGGTTTGGGCCAGTCTTCTGGGGGAAGTGGCCCACCACCTGAGACTGAGGCAAGCATTACTGGGAAGGAAGTTTCCACCAGAGAATGGAAGGGCAGGGTTTAGTGTAAGCAAGTTAGGTAGCGAGTGTCAGCGCTGCACTCGTCTCCATATGTGGCCCTGTGTTTATTCCGGTGTGCAGGGCAAGGAAATGGTGCCTACCGGTTCATTTGTTCCTGGAGGGGTTTCTTCATGAATGCTGCCTCTCTGGGACATGTTCTGAGATGTGCAAATAATTTCCCCACTCTGTGCCCCAGGCACTCTTTAGATTGTTGTTTCCATGTTGTATGTCCACAGACTGTTTGCCCTTTCTTCTCTCCAAGAGCAGCCCCTATGTCCTCTGAGCTTTCCCAGAGCCAAGCATTTGCCTTTAAAACTTTAGGCTTTGAGCCCTGCTTGTTTCAAGAACTCACAAAATTTGGGCACTCTAGCTTTCCAAGCCAATTGCTATGGGGATTTGTTTCCCCTATGTGCTCCCCTGTGTGTCAGTCTGTCTCCCACCCTTGTCTGTGACTACAGCTCCCTCCCTACCAGCAGCCACACTCTGTTTCTCTCCCAAACCACATTTCTGTACTTTCTGCTTTCTTAGATATGGCCTCTTCTCTACCTTTAGTTGTGCAGTTTGTTCTGCCAGTCTTCAGATCAATTTCTGGAGTATTGAGGATGATTTGATAGTTATCTGGTTGTATTCGTGGGATGAGGCAAGCCTAGGTTCTTCCACTCTGCCACCATTTTCGCCTTCTTCTACTTCTCACATTTCTTTATCCATTTATCTGTTGATAAACACTTAGGTTGTTTCCATGTCTTGATTATTATAAATGCTGCAATAAACATGAAGGTGTAGATATCTCTTTGAATAGTGATTTTGTTTCCTGTGGATAAATATCCAGAAGTAGAATTTCTGGATCATATGGTAGCACTATCTTTAAATTTTTGAGGAAACTCCATAATGTTTTTGATAATGGTTGCACCAATTTACATTTCCACCAACAATGCACAAGTGTTCCCCTTTCTCCACATCCTTGCCAACATTTGTTATCTCTTGTTTTTTAATGATAGCCATTTTAACATGGTATCTCATTGTGGTTTTGATTTGGATTTCCCTGACGATTAGTGATTTTGAACATACTTTCATATACATGTTGGCCATTTGTATGTCTTCTGTAGAAAAATGTTTATTCAGGTCCTCTGCCTATTATTTATTTATTTACTTACTTACTTACTTACTTACTTATTTTGAGAGAGCTAGTGATAGAGGGAGCTGCAGAGAGAAAGAGGATCTTAAGCAGGCTCCACACTGTCAGCGTGGAGCCCAATGCGGGGCTCAAACCCATGAACCATGAGATCACGACCTGAGCCAAAATCAAGAGTCATATCCTTAACTGACTGGCCACCCTGCCTTATTTTTAAATCGATTGTTTGGGGTTTGTTTTTTCATTGAGTTGTGTGGGTTTGTTACATATTTTGGATATTAACCCCTTATTGGAGATATGATTTGTAAATATTTTCTTCCATTCCATAAGTCATCCTTTCATTTTGTTGATGTTTCCTTTGTAACACAGAAGCTTATTAATTTGATGTAGTCCCAATTGTATATTCTATCTTTTCTTGCCTTTGATTTTGGTGTCAAAACCAAAAAAAAACCTCATTGCGAAGACTGATATTAAGGAGCTTACTCTTTATGTTTTTTTCCTGAGTTTCCTGGTTTCAGGTCTTATGTTCAAGTCTTTAATCCATTTTGAGTTGATTTTTGTGATGGTGTAAGATAGGGATCCACTTTCATTCTTATGCATGTGGCTGTCCAGTTTTCCCAGCACCATTTATTAAAAAGACTATCCTATCCTTTTCACAATTGCATATTCTTGGCTCTTTTGTTGTAAATCAACTGACCATATACACATGGAAAAGACTTCAATTCTTTAAACCTAAAGCATTCCTATTACTGTTATCATCCCTGAAATCAGTTCATGGTTTTTGCAACCATAGAATCTTGGGTCTATGAAAATTACATTCATACATACTTTTTTCTTTTCTCTGATCCAGCATTTTGATTGCCTCAGTTGCTGCTGGAGAGGAAGAAATTTCCAGAAGCCCCAAACAGATGTGAAAACTCCATCTATCTTCAGTATGTCAGGCTACATAAGCAGTACCTCACTAAAGCTATCAAAGGACAATTCTTTTTCAGACTACCAGATCTATGAGCACTGAAACAAGCAATCAGTTGAAATAACAACAAAAAAAAAGAAGAAAAAGAAGAAAAGAAACAAAGAGTACATGCTGTACATTTTGACTATTCATGAAACTTAAAAGTTCAGAGTTATAATACATAGAGTGACACATTTAACACAAACGCTCAGGTTTTTAAATCCCACATATCTACATACTAATGTTTATGAATAGCTTTCCACTCATATGCCTCATGTTTGCCTAGAAATATCTTGCCATTACCTTTGTATTTCCTACCTATCTTACGGATCAGTGGACAAACATAACTGTCAAACATCATGAGCTCCCCAGAATATTAGAGTTATATAATATTATCAGCCATGATTATGGCCATTAGTATAAAATGCTAGAAAACATGCTTTTTTGGTTTCTTTGTGTGTTTATTTGCCACTGAAGTATAAACATCAACTATCAGGGGGAGAAATGTACTGATTCACCAGGTTAAAATCTCTCAGAGACTGAGACACATTTCCAATGGTTTCCCACATAACTATTTTGGACCATAGTATTTCTACAGCTTGGACTTGTGCCTAATCATACAATCAGATTGCTTCAACCACCCAGATGTATATGGACAAAAATAGTAATTCCACACCAAGTTATTATTAGCTTTTGTTGCTTGAATCATGGCTTGAGATCTATTTGTTTTTAGAAGTGATATTGACATAATCAAATTACAATTAGATTGAATATGTTCTTCCTAGCTTGTGCCCCCATTAGCAGCTCTCAGTTAGAAACCCTCTCATAAATGGACAAAGTATTGTTCCTTAAGCATTATCAGTTTACCCATAAAATCTTATTCTTCTTTAAGGAAGTCTGACCTACTGCATATGTTATAGTAATGAGCTGTTTAAGTATAAAACGTTGATTTTAGAGGTAGCTACTAACTATCATTTTAGGTCAAGGGCTTTAAAGTTGAAGCCAATCACCCAGCAGGATAAGAGATTCTGAAACAGTGAGAATTAAATATTACACACAGTATTAGAATCAGAACAGGCAAGCCCATGGTATAACATGGCAATGCCCTTTATCTAACAGGGAGCATGAAGTATAGGGGTCACTACATAAATGTGAAATGTGCGTGTATTAATTGTAGTGGCCATTTGGAAAGTTCTGTTTCATTTGGTTTTAACTAAGTTTCAAGTCTTCAGATAACAATTCTACACCACCTAAAATCCTTTTTAATAGTAGATATTATATTAGATGTACAATTTGTAATATACAAATTAAGTATATTAATTTGAAATGTACCTGTTAATAACAAATGGTGTGTCATCATTCAGAAGGTATAAGTTGGGTGTTACTTTTAAAGACAGCATTTGGAGTTTTCCCAGACTAGCAGTTCAGATTTAAAATGAGTTACTGGCTCAATTAACCCTTTCGTGAAGTAGCAATTTGAAGAAATCAAGCCAAATTAAATGTGGGGCGGGGGAGGGGAGGTGAAATACATAATCTTTGTTTTGTCAGTTTTCCATCCTCCCTTTCATTTTTCCCTCCTCATTCCTGATGCCTCTGCTTTCACTAGCTTCCTATCTTACACCCCTCTTCATCCAGCTATTCAACAAATCTCCAAGTAAGTTTGAACCTGATAGCTTTTTTTTGCCATGTCATTGCTTTTATTTATAGTTGAGAAAACAAAGTATATTTTAGCTCAATTTTCAAACTAATCAAGCATTTGTGAACCTGATGACTTGTTAAACAAGATCCAAGAAATACCACTAACAGTAGAATTTCAGGTAGATGGTGACAGGTTAGGATGGTAATTGGATCCAGTAGGGGTGGTTGGAAGGCCTTGGAAATGGAGGTTTTTGAATCCCCTATCTGCCTCCCCTTAGGTTCTAAAGGTCAGAGACGAAGAATGTTAAGAACACCCCATCACTACTGTTTTTGCCTATCACAAACTTTGGCCAGACCAACCCCCATCCAATGCCCTTGAAATAGATATACCAGAGATATTGGCTTACCCTGACCTATCATTTTTCTGTCAATAAAACATTAATAACTATAAATAACTTAGAATACAATTATTGGGGGGAAATGGCAAAGCAATAGCTCCTTCCACATTGACAGATAAAAGCAACATTTTAAATCAGATCAGATTGAAGTACTGACAATATTTAATAAAATGTTTCTAAGCAACAGGGTAGAAGAATCAAAGAGCTTCAACAGAGCTGACATTAATAGAAAGAAAAGGGATCCAAAAATAGCCTCATTTTCTTATAAGCAATTCAGTCTGCAAGGTAAAACAAACTCCTTTCCAAAACAGCCTCCTGAATAATAATCTCTTTCCAAACATCCTGTGTTTGGCCTCAGCATGGAAAAACCATGATAGTAGCCAACTTTTAATATGTATGAAAAACTTGGGGAGTAAGTGCTGGGGAACAGCAATGATTTCGATGCCCTGGCCATGTGATGAACCCTTCTTCAACTCTTGGTTACCAAGATAACCACAAATAAAAAGGAATGCTTGATTTCTCTTGTATATATGTTCTAACACCATCTAAGTGGAACTTTTTAAATCCCATTGCTAGTGGCACCTAGCTTTGTCAGCAAGAAAGATTTTTGAATTTACAGAAATTCAAATGTCTGTAATAAGCCAGAATGAGTCTTAATAGATTCGAGTCAAGGGGAGAATATGTGATCTTTCCCTGTCACCTTAATGCCATAAGACCAAGAATGATTTTAATACTTGTATATCAGTTTTCTCACCACTGTGTCTTTGAAATTACAGCTTAGGAATCAGTAAACATTCTCATTAGCTTTTTCAGGAGATGAGTACAGTGTGTGTAAATGTCCTTTTTAAATAACAGTTTGTAGAGAAGGCCTGTGGCATACAAATGTTTATTCTCGGCTCTCTTTTACTCTGCATTAAAAAAAGGGGGGGGGGCGCCTGGGTGGCTCAGTCAGTTGGGCCTCTGACTTTGACTCAGGTCATGATCTCACAGCTTGTGGGTTCGAGCCCCTTGTCAGGCTCTGTGCTGACAGCTCAGAGCCTGGAGCCTGCTTCGGATTCTGTGTCTCCCTCTCTCTCTCTGGCCCTCCCCCACTCATACTGTCTCTCTTTCTCTCTCTCAAAAATAAATAAACATTAAAAAATTTTTTTAACTTAAAAAAAAACAACAACCATGTATAATGGGCTCAAGAAAGAAAAAAAGAACACTGTGCAGGCTACTGGTCTGACTGACAAACCAGCATTTGATACTTTGATTTCTGCATTTCTGCTGCCAGCTACAGGCAGAAATAGAGTCAGGGCAGGAAACTGTATAGATCATTTCATTGGAGAAAAAGATGTTTAGTAAAAAACACATATACATACATTCAGGGAACCATAGTTTTTAGGGTTATGTGATGATTAGCCACACTGAAAAACCTCACCAAAAATATATATTGTGTGATGATTTATACAATTAGGCCACAATACTTTGGTCCCACCAACTTCCAGCCCAAGGACTGCATACCTTCTGCCAAAATGAGCCTGACTTTCCTCCATGTCATGTCTTTCTACACTCCAAATACAAATTCTAAAACTACTGCTTTGCTCTTTCAAGCCATCATCAATTTTAAAACTAACTTAACCTAATCCAGTATTTTTACACGAGTTTCCTTGGTGGACATTTTTTTAAAGTGCATTTATGTATTTTGAGAAAGAAAGAACGCAAGCAGGGGAAAGGCAGAGAGAGAGGGAGAGAGAGAATCCTAAGCAGTCTCCTCACCATCAGTGCAGAGTCCGATGTGGGGCTCAAACCCACTAACCACGAGATCATGACCTGAGCCAAAATCAAGATTTGGATGCTTAACTGACTAAGCCACCCAGGAACCCCCCTGCCTCCCTTGGTGGACATTTTTAACACATGGGTTTGATGTTATGGTTTTCATTGTTCTTATTATTCCTATCACTTTTTAATATATCTCAGTGAAAGGATAAAGTCATCCAAAAGTAAAATGTCTACGTTTTTTATAGAAAATGATTAGCACAATGTCCATTTAAAATCATTTCCACAAAGCCTGAAATTAAGCTGCCAACTGCTCCTACCATTTTTCTAAGGTAGCCATTATAGTGTTCCTCCCCCCACTTTTTAAACTATTATGCATCTTAGGTTCTCTAATAACTACTTGAGGGAGTCAGAGATGTGAGACTAAAATTGAGTGCAAGGTTAATGTTCTTTTACTCAGCCTCCATCCCTAATACTCTGCTGATATAGCCATTTTTCATTTTAATAATATAATGGTGTTTTCGTTCAGACATATTGCCTACATTAATGCTGTCTTTCCTGATGTCAGCATGTATATTTAAATTGTGCCACACCACACAGAAGAATATCAGGTCAGCCATAGCTCATGGCAGTAAAAACGTGCTGAATTGATGGAGAAATTAAACTGCTTCTAATTATATATTGCTTTATATCTTTGAGAGACAAACTACAAAATATGCTTTGCATTATTCTAGATTATTACCCTTAAAATGCCTCCTGTAGGTAAATCAACTGATTTGACTTAACATGGAGAGTATCTTGCAGATAAATCCTGTATGGCAGGGCGTGAGTTACCATCTACCGCCCCCCACCCCCCGCCACCCATTGCTTGCTTGTTCTTCAAGAGCCCAAGCTCTTAAATAATTATTTAAAACATTGAGAAATAGTGTTGAAGCATGAAATATTCTCTCCAGGCACAGGAACTTTGGGGAATAGCAAAGAACACTGAAACAAGAAGCAGAAGACTGTTGTCTTCTTACCTGGCTCAGCCAATAACTAGCTATGTGAACACAATTTAGACCACCTTTATTGCCATTTTATATGCTCTAAGTGGCTCGCAGTTACCACACAGACCAAATTCAAGCCCTCGGTGTGGCCTTCAATTTCAGCCACTGTTCTACTCCAACTGTCTAAAGGGTGATCTTGTGTAGGGGTGAGGTGTCCAGACTGCTGGGAATCCTCAGTCCACCCCTGGCCGGCCATGTGAACTTGGGTAAATTACTTGATCTCTCTGGGACTCAATTTCCTAATTAGTAAATGAGAGATAATAGCTGCCTTGTTGGGCTGTGCTAAGAATTAAGTGAGTTGAAATTGCCATGTCCTTAGTACAGTACCGGTAAAGAGAAAGTACTCTGCGTTTGTTAAAGAAAAAGGAGTCTCCTCCCAACTTCCACTTTAAACCCATCTGCTCCACAAAGCTTTCCCAAATGAATGTATATGCTTTCAGAATCAATGGACAATTGTTGAGTTACATTAGCAGCCCAGACACGTTGATGTGTTCAAGGTGTCTGAAAGCAATGAGACTGATTTTCCTCTGATGCTTGATCCACTTCATAGTCACCCTTCATGTTCCTTCTTATGTTTCTTTGTTCCCTGTGTATGTGTAAGCATGAGAGATTTTGTTCCCTCTGAAGAAGTAATTCTTACCCACTCCACTTCCCCTGGCAAATTTCCATTCCTCTTTCAATACCACCTCTTCTGTGAAGCTTTTCCTGACACCCCCAGCTAGTAAGGCACTCTCTTTTCACAGCAGTTTTTAAATGGCCACAAAATTCTTTGACATTCCTCCCACTGAGAGTTAGGGTCTATGTCCCTTCCTCTTGCTTCTGGGTGGACTTGTAGCTGCTTCATCTGAAAGAGTATGTGGCGGAAGTGAAACCAGTGTCTTATGAAGCTGGGCTTCCACCTTGTTTGCTGGAACACACGCACTTGGAGCCTGAGACTGCCATGCCTCGAGGAAACCTGGCCACATGGAGAGGTCCTGTGTACACACTCTGGGCAGTAGTCCTAGCCATCATGCCTTCCCGGTTGGGTCCCAGACATTGTGGGACACAGACACGCCATTTCTTTCCTTTTTTATGCCCTTTCCAAATGCCTAACCCACCGAATCTGTGAGAAATAAAAATATGGCTGCCTCAAGCCATTAAATCCTGGGCTAATTTATTACACAGCAAAGTAACTGGAACAATTTTCTATGATTCCAAGTGACTTTGTATAGATCAACATTATAGCACTCAATAGCAGTGAAGAATAATAATCTGTATTTGTCCCGCTCACTGGATTGTGAGTTCCACAAAGGCTTTATTCACCTCTGTATGCTAGCACCAAATATTGTGCCTGGCATATAATAGATGCTCACTGTATGTTTATTGAATAAATCATTTCTTAGAGAGCACAGATGTCAAATAGAGTAGACTTAAATTATGATAGAGTTAAGATATAATTTTAGTTTATAAGCACCGAACAAATGGCAGTGTTTATGTATCTGTATATATGTTTAACACATGCAAATGTACACACCCATTTTCTGTGCATTTGTTCACCCCAGACTCCCTGCCCCTACCACACCAGGACCTACTATTTACTGGGCTGTTCACTTCAAGGGATCACCTAATTTGGACTAGCTTAGAGAAAACTCTTTTTTCTTCTTGGCCCTAAATTGTGCCTGCGCACAAAGCCCTCCTTGAAGTCATCCTTGTTAAATTAGTACAGAACATGACAGGAAGCTGGCCTCTGGCTTCCAAACCAAGAGGCGGTCAGACCGTAAAATTCTTAACAGATTCTTTCATGGGATATGCACACACCCTTTAACTAGCGGTGGCTTCCATATTGTTCTCTATTTTTATTCAGTTCAAGTAAGCCAAGAAAGTGCAGAGTTTTTGTTTTCATTGCCAGCTTTAGCTAACTATATATAGATACGATATTATATGCTCACATAGACATGTAACATATATATGTATATTCACACCAAGTTTTTTCCATCGGGTAAGCAGCCTGATTTGGCTCAACTCTGTAGCTTAGAGCTCCTGGTAATACTTCAGGGAATGCTGTTCACTTGCTCCGCCATGTGCTGTGCTGGGGAAATCTGTGCCATCCCTGCTAAATGCCAAGCAGAAGCCTCATTCTGGCTTCATTTATTTTGTTGGGTTTGAGGAAAATCTTTGATTCAGTGTCTAGAGGCAAACCAATCTTGCCACTTCTCAAATGTCTAAATCTATAAATGGAATTTAAAAAACCATGTGAGTCAACAAGTATGTAAAAGGGCCGAGATTGAAGTAAACATGAATTGTACTCCAAAGTGACATCACAGACTCTGAGATTGGGATTTATGGGGCAGTGCCAGGCCGTGAACCATACAAGTGTAAGGTGGAACCACATATATACACTGGGATTGTAACCATCCTCACAGAGGCTTTCCCAGACCTTCCTATATAAAGTGGTCCTCTGCACCCTTTTGTTTCTTCTTTCATAGAATTCTATTTTCTTACATAGCCAGACAAGTCTCAGATATCATGTCTTCTAGGATACATGAAGCTTCATCTATGTGATTAGGTACTGGGAACCCAAGCTTCTGCATTGAATTAGATAATGTTCTGGATATTGGTTAAGATTTAGTTCTTTCTCCTAAAATAGTAGTAATACATGTCCTGGTTGTTTATGACTTCAGGCCTAAATCCAGTTTTTTGTTGTTTTTTTTTTAACGTTTTAATTTATTTTTGAGACAGAGAGAGATAGAACATGAACGGGGGAGGGGCAGAGACAGAGGGAGACACAGAATCCGAAGCAGGCTCCAGGCTCTGAGCCATCAGCCCAGAGCCCGACGCGGGGCCCGAACCCACGGACCGCGAGATCGTGACCTGAGCCGAAGTTGGACGCTCAACCGACTGAGCCACCCAGGCGCCCCCTTAAATCCAGTTTTAGGTAACAGGCAAGAAAACATATACTAACACTTTATCACAATTTGTCATGCATTGAATTAGCTTGTATTTTATCTACTTAAAATATGGGTGCTTCAATGTGGCATTCATGTGATATAAATAAAAATATATGCAAAATAATGTAAAACTATATATCATAGGATTTTACTGGAAGAGTTTAATAGCATGTAAAACATCATGCATGCCAAGGACCAGACACCCCATTAATTGCCCCTCATCTACTTATCTGTATTTTATACACATCTATATTATACCACCAAGCATATTGTATTTTTAGCTATATATACATATATGTATGTATGTATTAGCTATATATATATATATATATATGTATTAGCTATATATATATGTATTAGCTATATATATACACATATATACACACACACACACAGTGTGTGTGTGTATATATATATGTGTGTGTGTCTATATATATATATATATATATATATATATTTATATGTGTATGTGTATATTTATATGTGTATATTTATATATATTATTTTCTCATTACATAGCACACAAAATTATAATGATTAATATTTGGTGAAGTCATGCCTTCCAGTTTCTCTCAGAGCAAAAGTAACTATCACCATTTTTTATCCATTACTCCCTCCTACCCAATATCAACAGGGAAACTAAATGTAAGCCCAGGAGGAGCATGCTTATAGATATTTCTTAATCTGTAGTCCTGTGGAGGCAAGAATGCCAGGAGAAAGGTTGTTCTGCAGCTTAGAGGAAACCCAGACACTTAATAGTAAACTGAGGTTCATTTATGTTGTGAGTGATTGTGGTGAATGTTAAAAAGGAAGTGGGATGATTTTCATAGCTTACACTAGAAAAATGATGGAACGCAAGACATGGGATGGTGAAGGTGAAAGTTAGAGAGGTAGTAGGCACCCCCTGCTTTGCTTCAAGTACTCTGGAATTTCGTTAGCTGAACTGTGTTCCACATAAACAGCCTAGTTAGCAGCCATTGTGTTTTCTCAGGCTGCTATTGAATGCTCTACAGATAAGTTTTTCATCATCATTACCTAAAGAATCTAACTTCCAAAGACATCTCAGTAGTAAGCCTTTTGAGGAGAGCAGAAAATTAACCTTAAGCACCTATCACATATGGTTACTAAATGACTCATGGCAAAATTCCAGCCCAGTTGGGTTCTCAAAATTTCACGCATAACAGGATCACCTGAAGAGTCTATGAAGGCATGGATTGCTTGCCCCACCCCCAGAGATTCTGACTTAGTGATCCTAGTTGGGGCCAGAGAATTCACATCTCTAGCAAACATCATCCCAAGTGATGCTAATGCTACTTGACTAGGGACCTCATTATGAGAAGCACTGCCCTCACTCATCTCCCATGCTGATCTCCCTGGTAGGATATGCATACCTTTTCAAAAACTCTTCCTACTATTCCAGTCTAATGGGATGGGATGCCAGGTGGTGAGCATTAGCAATGCCCATACATTGCTAAAATAAATACATATATCTAAAATACATATATCTAAAATAACAAAGAGATGAAGTTATGAAAAAAGGGAAGTGAAGAAAGATATACATTTAGTTGGCAAGAAAACAAAAAACTGATATCGCTTGCCTTCCACAACACCAAACGTTACACTCTGTCAAGGGTATGGCATGTGTTATTTTGAGCTCCTCTACAAGGACTTAAAACTATCTCATTCACAAAAGTTTTCTTTGAATCCTCTCAAAAATACACTGTCTTTCCCAAATGTGTTGATAATCCTTCCTCCCCCTCCCTTCTATTGTTCCATGTAGGTAAAGACAATGCTAAATGGTTTGCAGTCATAACATTAATGATAAAGAAAATCATAGATGTACATTTGATTTTCACAACTCAGTGTCAATTGGGGTCACTTTGTGTTTTGAGATTAAAATAAAATTGGCTCAAATCTCCAGTTCATATAGTCTGGGCAATCCTCTGACCCTCCCAATGTCTCTATGGATTTCATGGGATTATGTTTTTGCCTAGTCACTTCTAACTACCATTTTCTCTTCTACTCAATTCTAGAACTCACTCATTCCTCACTTCTTGAATTAGAGCCTTTATCTGCACAGTTTAATCACTCAACTGGGAAATACAGCTGTTGAGGAATACAGTTGAACCTGTATTTCTTCCCAAACACTTTTTTATTCTAAGCTCTCTTGTATTATGGATCCTACTGAAGACTTGTGGATAATAGTAGATTTCATAACTTCCTAATATAAATGCACATTTGAATATTAGATATCTATTTTTTAAGCATGAAAAATGGCTATCAACATGGAAAAAGATAAGGGAAGTTGTGGAGCCACACGCAGAGCTACTCCTTTAAATTCCATCAATGCTTAGAATTGTTTTGACTCTTAGATTCATTCGTTCATTCAATAAATATTTATTGAGCAACTACTGTGAGCTAGGTATTGTGAAAGGTATTTCAGGTACAATAACTAATAAGACAGAATAGTATTGGAGAAAGAAAAATAAGAAGGTTAATACTATAGAATGTACTAAGTTCATTGTTCCATAAGACAAGTTGAACCCAGGACAAGGGAGTTAGTAACCTCTAGGCTGTTTCCTGAAGGATGAGTTGGAATAAGCCAAGTGAAGAAGGCAATATAGACAGAGATATGGCTGAAGAGCTACACTAGGTCCAGATAATTAAAGTCCTAAAAGCTCATTCTAAGGATTTGTTCTTTAACATATATACTGTGAATCCTAGTGCCTAGTACTGATAAGTTCTCAGTACATAAGTTCTCATCAAATCGTATCCTGTATTATGTATTATAGGGGCAACAGGAAGTCAATGAAGGATTTTAAGTGGTGTGTGTGTGTGTCAGCATGGGTGTATTGATATAATAAGATTTGCATTTTGCAAGTTCCCTTTGACTCAAGGAGGAAAACAGGTTGTAGAGGATTAACATTAGAAGTAGTGAGGTACTGTAGGAGCCTGATGGAGTAAGCTGACAAAATATAATGATAGCTGGAGTGGAAGAGTGACACCATAGAAGGGGAGAGTGGTAAAGTGTTTCTGATGGCTATGGGGTAAAGAAAAGAGTAGTGTCGGGGATGACACTGAGTTTCCTAGTGCAGCAAATAAGTGAGTGTTGGTGCCATTCTCCAAAATAGGGAACACTGGTGGAAGGGGAGGGCAAGGAGAGAGGGAAAAATGATGCTTTCTATTTTTGAAACGTCCAGCTTCAGTGCCCGTGGGACATGCAGGCAGCTGGGCATAGGCTAAAACTAATGAGAAAATCTGGACCGGAAACATAACTTTTGGAAGTTGGCAGCCTTTAGAGAGTAATTAAATCCATGGGAGTGGATGAAATCACCCTGAGAGGACAAGAAGAGAAGCAGGCTTAGGGGGGAAACCCTAAGGATGAAGAGAGGATCAAGAGTTGCTGAACAAAATCAAGACTCCAGAGAAGTGGGAAACAACCCAGAATGTGCATATTATGGAAGCTATGGAGAATATTTCAAGAAGAGAGTGTTTCCAATTTTGCTGGAAATTCCAATAAGATTAAGATTTTTAAAAATTCTCTTTGCTATGCCGCTTTCTTAGTCTTATTGAACCTAATATTTGCCTCAATGGAGATCTCACACCCTTCAAACTCTTTGTTCTTAGCATTTTTCACTTATAAGAATAAGTGACCTCATTTGCCTCCTTCCACAGCTTAAACCTCATCATCAATCATTTTAACATCTCTCCTATTGTTGGTCAATGGTTCTAAATCAATTCATGATGAACAACATAATATAGTCCGTCTGCTGTTTATTATCTTATTCTCTCCCTAGTTTCACTTCAAATCAACATCTATAACATTCCCCATAGTACTTATTTCAAATATTTTCCACTTTCCTCAAAGTACGAATCTCCCCTTAATACTCAGGACAGTAAATAATATCACCTCATATTTATCAGGAGGGTCCACTCTCTTGGAAACTTTCTGATGAGAACTCTATTAGAAACTTCCCTTCTTCACACATTAAAACTTCTCTTACCTTTTCCAATTACTTCCCTCTTTCTATATATTCAAAATGAAAAATATTCCTTTCCAAATCTAACTTACATGTGACCTTAACCCTTGTCCACCAGTCATCCCTGCCCTATCTCTAAAGATTGATTTTTCCTGTACTCTGGCCATTGCTTTCCAGACTATAAATAAATTCAAGTCTTCTGTCACAAACCAACTCTAAGATGGCCCCTATAATCCTCATCTCCTGGTATTCATGACCTTGTGTGTTTTATGCCCTTAGACTGTGGGCAGGACTTGTGACTTGCTTTCTAACAATTAGAATATGGCAAACATGACAGGATGTACATGATTACATGTATGTGATCAAAATACATAATGCCTGTCTTTCAAGGACACCCATTCCTTCTTTCTGGCTTTGAGAAAGCAAGTGCATGCTGGAACGTCTTATATGGCAAGTAACTGAGGGCGGCCTCTAGCCAATAGCGCCCAAAACTGTGGTCCTTCATCCAACAGCCCACAAAGAACTGAGTGCTGCTAAAAGCTACAAAAGCCTGGAAATGGGTCCTTCCCCAGTTGAGTATTAGATGAGACTGCAGCCCCAAATGACAAGCTCTGTGAAATTCTAATGCAGAGGACCCAACTTGGCCATGACTAGACTCCTGATACATAGAAACTATAAAATAACAATTGTGGTTTTAGGCTGCAAGTCTGAGGTCATATTGGCACATAGCCCTACATAATCTATATTTCAACCTATACCCTAAAAAAGCCTTCCCTAAAACCTCCGTGCTCTCAACCAACATTGTTCTCTTTTCCCCTTTATTATAAAATTTCTTGAAAGGTAAATGAGAAAGAATGAAATCATGCCATTTGCAGTAACATGGATGGAACTGGAAGGTATTATGCTGAGTGAAATAAGTCAGTCAGAGAAGGACAGATATCATATGTTTTCACTCATATGTGGATCTTGAGAAACTTAACAAAAGACCATGGGGGAAGGGAAGAGGAAAAAAATAGTTACAGAGAGGGAGGGAGGCAAACCACAAGAGACTCTTAAATACAGAGAACAAGCTGAGGGTCGATGGGCGGGGGGAGAAGGGAAAATGGGTGATGGGCATTGAGCAGGCACTGAGCAGGGATGAACACTGGGTATTGTATATAAGCCAATTTGACAATAAGTTATATTCATAAAAAAAAGAAAGGTAAATAGTATATATTAACTACATCTACCTTGTCATCACCCACCCTGCGGTAAATTAAAAATGGGCTCAAATTCTTGGCCAATTCTCCCATTGATTAGACTCCATTTCTCCAATCCCTGAATCTGGATTTTTAATCTTGGTTAGCCTTGTGGCTTGCTTTTACTATTAGAATATGGTAGAAATAATGTTAAATTCAGAGACTAGGACTTAAGAGATCTACAGCTCTGACTTTTATGTACTTGAAATATATCTTATTATAATCCTACTGCTATGCGGGGAGAAATCCAGGACTCATGGATAAACTCTACATCAATATTGGATAACCAATACTCTTTGGCCAAAAGCCAGCACTCACTGTCAGTCACGTGAGTGAGCCACTTTGGATGTTTCTGGCCAGACCTCCAGATAACTTCAGCCTCCCAGTGCCCCAGTCAACACCAGGTGGAGCTGAAGAACCACCCAGCTGAACTAAATCAACCCACAGAATTGTGAGAAACCATAAAGGATGCTATTAATTTAAGACACTATGTCTGAAGTTGTTTGTTAATCACCAACAGATAAACACAGAGCTTTTCATCTTTACTTCTCTGGTGGAGCAGTTCCTTTAAAGGTTAACAATGACTTTAGTCTCAAAGTTCAGTGGCCTTTGCTTTGTCTTCTTCTTTCTTGACAGCTCCAAGGCATATGACACTAGTGAAATTTTCTCTAGATTATTTCATTTCTGTGTTATACTCTAGAACTCAATTTCTTCCCCTCATGCCCTAAACGTAGATGTTCCCCAACGTACTATACTTGAACATTTCTCTCTAAACCCTCTTCCCTGGTAGTCTCATCCAATATCATTGTTTTAAATATCACCTCTATGCAGATTATGTTCAAATCCTTTAAGAGACATAATGATTAGAAGCTCAGGTTTGGAAATAGGCCAGACAAGGCTTTAATCCTGAATCTGCCAACTACCAGCCATGTGACATTGAAGTGAACCACTGAAGTGGGTTAACCTCTCTACCCCCACATTTTCTCCTCTCTTAAATCTGGGTAATAATAGCATCTTGCTCATAGGGATATCACTAGAGTCTGCCACAGAATAAGCACTCAGCAAATCAGTGCTTTCCACTGTTTTACAGTTTTTCATATCACTGCCTACATAAGCAAAATGATAATGTTTGTATGCACTCTGGGGTAAATGGAGATGGCTGTTCAGGTCAAAGACAATTGGCCCAAGGGTTCTGGCCTCTCCATCCCCCCCCCAGCCCCTACCCACCCTGTAGCCCTTCCCCCGGGGGATGATGAATACTTATCCATTATTGACATACCAATGGGAAGCTTTACAGTAAATGGGAGCAATTATTATCCTTCTGTCTGGTTGTGATCTCTCTCCAGGCCCTCTCTACTGGATACCTCCCACCATCTCCGCCCCAAAAACTAGATGGTGATTCTCAAAGTGATGGCCCCTGGTCAGCAGCATAGCATCACCTGGGAACTTGTTAGAAATGCAAATACTAAAGCCCTAACTCATACCTACTGAACCAGAAACTCTAAGGATGGATGGACTCAGCAATGTGTGTTTTAACAAATCCTATAGTGATTCTAATACAAATCAAAGTTTGAGAACCAATGACTAGTAGCAATTTCAACTTGGAGTAGCGAAACTGGTCCTCTCCCTTGGTTCCCAAATTGGGTTAATTAGTTCCACTACCTTCCCAGCTACCTGGGTCCAAAACCTCAGATTCATTCTTGACTCCTCCCTCCTACCTGTCTTCTGTAACTACTTGGTCACCAATCCTATCTTTGCCTCCAGCAACATTATTCACATCTCTTTCTTTCTCTCTCTGTTCCCACCACCATGCCCCCTGAGGTGGAGCTGACCAGTTTCTCCCAAACCAATTCGCTTAAAATCCAGTTTGCCTGTGACCAATTTCATGAACAGCCAGTTAGGATAAAGCAAATTTAATTTAAAAATTAAACTAAGAGGGGCACCTGGGTGGCTCTGTCATTAAGCATCTGACTTCAGTTCAGATCATGATCCCAGTTGGTGAGATCAAGCCTACATCAGGTTCTCTGCTGTCAGCACAGATCCTACTTCACATCTTCTCTCTCCCTCTCTCTCTGCCCCTCCCCTGATCATTCTCTCTCTCTCTCTCTCTCTCTTTCTCTCTCAAAATAAATAAATAAACACTGAAAAATTAAATTAAGATTAAATTAATATTTAATTGAATAATAAAATATAACTAAAATATAATTAATGATAATTGTATGTGAAAATTTTAAATTATAGATAAAATATTAAGTAAAAATTAAATTAATTTTAATTAAAAATTAATTTCATACAGTCAATTCTGCTGATTCTTTTCTTCATGACTTCTATCACCACTTAGAAGTTTACTGTGTCCTTGCCCCTCCCGATGTTTTTTCTAGTTTTTCTACACTTTAATTTTCTTACATTTAACTCGTGAATTGTCTGGAGTTCTTTTGCTTTTTGGTGTAAAGTGAAGATCAAATTACCTGCCCACTTACTGCACAAAAGGGAAAGGCTCCTCATTTACAAGTTCAAGTTCTTAGCCACTTGTATTTTATTCCCTTCTAGGCCAAGCATAAAGATCAAAGAAGATCACCAAGATGTGTAAAGTGCTGCGGTTGCTATTTCACAAGTGAGTGGTTGTCCCACTTTCTACATTTGACTGACTTTCCCTAAAGGGCCTTCTTTTCTTATTAGTAGCTTAAAATGGGTTTATTTACTGGAAACTAAGGCAGAAGTGTCCTTGGACAAATAAGCTTGAAAATCCTTCAATGCTCAAAAATTGGTGTTAGGAAGTTAAAACTTCTGCATTTTCCCTTTCCCTGTGGCAGTTTCTCTCCCAGGCCCAGGGAAGGAGGTGGGATGAAGGAGGGCATGGAGAAGTCACTACAAGATCAGAGAAAATAGCCGGCCACTCCTTCTGCCCTGAGAGAATATTTAAAGGAGCAAGCAGGGACTGGGGAGACCAGGGTCAGACAAATGTGGGATGACTGCTCCCTTCTAGACCCATCCCTGAAGGGAAGCAATATCACACAAACAGAGGGGAAAGCTAAAACCAGAGAAGTGCAGGGTGGTCCCAGGCAACACGTAGAGCTGCAGCCGAATGGGAAGAGGTAGGGCCACCTGGTTTGATAAGGAGCAGCGCCTGAGTTACCTCCCCTGAACTGCCCTCGGCTTCTGGGTGGAATGAGGGAAAGTTCTTTCATACCCCAGGGTGAGAGGAAGTGAATTGAGAGCAGTGGGCCTGACCTGGAAGCTGTCATGGCAAGGGGAAAGCCTCTGAAGAGGCTCCAGAGGCATTATTGGAGACATAGCTGAGACTCAGAGCAGCCTCTAGTGCTCACAGAATCAGCAGGGGAGGGATCGGCAGGATCACCAGGACCTGATGGAGCCAAGAGGAAATCAGAAGTTCCTCCCTTTGCCTCAGGGAACTGGCAGACAGGCCCTGGGGCAGGCAAGGCCAGTAGCCCCCAGTGAACATCAGCAAGGCTCCAGAGGACTAGAGGGTCTAGGCTAGAAACCCCTTCCCTTTGCCACCATGTCACACCCCCAGACCCTAGATTTCCAGGAGAATCAAAGGAAGAAGGAAAACATCTGAAAGACTAAACATTTCCAGGCACCTGCATGGGTCGGTCAGTTGAGATTCCAACCTCGGCTCAGCCCTGATCTCATGGCTTGTGAGTTCGAGCCCCACATCGGGCTCACTGCTATCAGCCTGTCAGCACAGAGTCCGCTTTGGATCTTCTGTCCCTCGCTCTCTGCCTCTCCCCTACTTGTTCTCGCTTGCTAGCTCTCAATACATACATACATACTTACGTACATACATACATACATACATAAGACATTTAAAAAATGAACATTGCCCAAGAGAATGAGCCATGTGGAAAAGACCACTGAAACCTATAGACATAGAAGAGCCTATTAAAAGGCCTGACTGTGCCCCCTGCTTTCCCTGCTTATCTCCACCCAGCAGTGTGAGAGTGGATGATGAAAATTAGATTATAGAGACTAAAGAACTGTACAGTAAAACCTTGGTTTGTGAGCATAATTCATTCCAAAAACATACTTGTAATCCAAAGCACTTGTATATCAAAGCGAATTTCAAGAAACGTTGGGTCACTTATGATCACGTGACATCTGATGTTGCATACTACTCATATTGCAAGACATCGCTCGTTTATCAAGTTAAAATTTATTAGAAATTGTTGCTCGTCTTTCAGAACACTCGCAGAACAAATTACCATTCAAGGTTTTACTGTATTTTCTTTAAAATTTTTTTTTTCAACGTTTATTTATTTTTGGGACAGAGAGAGACAGACCATGAACGGGGAAGGGGCAGAGAGAGAGGGAGACACAGAATCGGAAACAGGCTCCAGGCTCTGAGCCATCAGCCCAGAGCCTGACGCGGGGCTCGAACTCACGGACCGCGAGATCGTGACCTGGCTGAAGTCGGACGCTTAACCGACTGCGCCACCCAGGCGCCCCGGTTTTACTGTATTTTCATTGCACATCTGAGTAGTAGATATGTGTAAATTAGAAAATACATCTAAAATTTCCTCCCAGAAATGAACTGTCCATTTCCCCCATAAAAAGGGGCCAACCTGCTTACAATTAGTTTTAACTTATTAAGTAGTTAATAAAAACTAATACTTATAAAATATGCATAACATATGAAAAATAGTGATTCAACAAAAGCCCATATACCCATGGGCCTATAAAAGGACACCCCCATCACTCTGATGGCCCTCCCAGCCATCCTTCCTCAGCCCCTGCCCCCTTGCTCCTTCTACAAGGGTTCTGCACTCATCATTCCTGTGAGGTGAAAGAGACAGGAAGTATGACAACCTGTCTGCCATTTCTGGTTTTGACAATGAAGAGGATTACAAACAGGAAATGCAAGCAGCCCCTAGGAGCTGTAAATGACCTTCAACTGACAACAGTCAGCCAGGAAACAGGGACCTCAGTCTTATAAATACATGGAGTCAAATTCTCCCAATGACCTGAATGAAGCTGAAAGCAGATTCTCCCCCAGAGGCTACAGATGGGGACCCAGACCAGCAGGCACCTTGATTTCAGTCTTGTGAGATGCAGAGCTGAAAATCCATTGAGCACACCCAGACTTCTGACCTAAAAAACTGTGGGATCATAAATTATGGTTGTTTAAAATAAAGTTTGTGGTAATTTGTTACAGCAACAGTAGAAAATTAATACATGTGCCTCCTTGTGGGAAGAACCCTGAAGTCAGACAGGTGTGTTCAATCATATCTTTCTTACTTATTATTCAACATCTCCGAGCTTTTGTTTCCTCATCATTGAAAAGGACTGTAAATTCTTCTTTAGCTTAGCTCCCAGATGTTCTGAGGGGAATTCAAAATAATAACCCACATAAAATGCCTCACGTATTTGCAAGGTTTGCAAGAAATAACATCCTTACACATGCCACATTTTCCCACAATACAAGGCCTTTGTTTTGCCTCTTACACTCTGATTTCTTCACATCTAACTGCTGTCCATTCTCCAAGGCCCTGCTGGAATGTCACCTGTCATGCAAAGCTTTCATCATCCACCAACTAGAAGTAGTATCCTTCTCCTTGAATTAAATCTTGCAGGATACTAACTTGATTTCTCAGATCAGAACAAAATTACAGCTCGGGCCTCTTCTTTCTGTAGAATCTCAGGAAATAACAGAAAAGAAATGCAGAACTTTAAAAGTTCCCATTAGCACTCTTTCATTTCATCACTGAGCTCCAGGAGCATGGGTGAGATGCCACCCACTGCCCCAGAGGAAGTATTCTATAGATTCTCTGAACCCCACACTTTGTCTCGCAGGACCAAAACTACTTATTAGGATTGGTAAGGATTGTTATGGACTGAACTGTGATCCCTCAAAATTCAAATGTCAAATCCCTAACCTCCAGTACCTCAGAATGGGGCTGCATTTGAAGACAGGGTCTATAAAGTGATGACTAATTAAAATGAAGAAGCCATTAGTGGCGGCACCTGGTTGGTTAAGCATCCAACTCTTGATTTAGGCTCAGGTCATGATCTCACAGTTCATTGGATTTGATCCCCACATTGGGCTCTGCACTGACAGTGTGGGGCCTGCTTGGGATTCTCTCCCTCTCTCTGCCCTTCCCCTGCTTTCTCTCTCTCTCTCTCTCTCTCTCTCTCTCTCTCTCTCTCTCTCTCTCT
>NW_024412376.1:20584516-20609750 GCF_014898765.1 Herpailurus yagouaroundi
TCTCTCTCTCTCTCTCTCTCTCTCTCTCTCTCTCTCTCTCTCTCTCTGTGTGTGTGTGTGTGTGTATCTGTGTGTCTGTGTGTCTGTGTGTCTGTGTGTCTGTGTCTCAAAATAAATAAATAAAAAATTTTAAAAATATATGTAAAATGAGACCATTAGGGTTGACCCTAATCCAATCTGACTGGTGTTCTTGTAAGAAGAAGAAATTTAGACACACAAAGAGACATCAGGAAGCATGCACAGAAGAGGCCATGTCTTCACAGAAAGAAGACAACCATCTGCAAGGAGAGAGGTCTCAGGAGACAGCAAACCTGCCAACACCTTGATCTTGGGTTTCTAGCCTCCAGAACTGTGAGAAATACATTTCTGTTGTTTAAGTCACACAGTCATGGTACTTTGTAATGGCAATCCTAGCAGACTAATACAGGAAGAATAAAATGGTGTGACAGACATCTGATCATTGGTAATTGTTCAATCATGACAAAGTGTATTTGGCTTTGCTTAGAGTTGGTTTTACATTTGAGGACTTACATTTTTTAACATATTGTGTATATTACGAAAATAGACCTTCAAAGCCTACCATGAAAATGTTAGGGTAATACTCCAGGATAAAACATGAATCTACATAACCAAGGAGTGTTTGAATCACTCTCTTTGCAGAAGCAACTGTCATTGAATTCTAATCCAAAATGCAAGAGAAAGGACTAAGGTAAAGCTGAAACATTCCACAATTCTCTGAGGAATCTCTTTCTGTCAGAATCAGATCATTGATCATTTATTAACTGCCCATGATTGGCAATGTCTTGGAGGAGGCTATGGATATTCCTGTGAGGAGGGCTCCATTATTCTAACAATGAAAATTAGTGAATAGCTTCTCCGTGCCTCTCCAGACCATGAATGAAGAGCTCCCACCTGACATTTGCCCTCCAAATGTTTATAATCATGTTCACCAGTTTCTTCCCAATAGCATACATTGCTATCAGGCATATGTTTATCATGCACTGTTCATTGCTTCTGTACTTTTTCCACCACTGTGATTAAATTGACAGCAATGTCTAAAGGTGAGAGGGAGGGAATGAAAGACAAAAAGAGAGAGAAGAGCCTTCACCTGGGACCACTGTCACTGCACCTTCCGCAGCTGCAGTTTTGTTTTATCACAGACTACCAAAGGGGGCAGCCAGGCTTCTATCCTTCCTAACACACTGCCGCAAAGAGCCTCGCAAATGACCTCTTAATAGCATCCTCTCCTCTCTAACCCATCCTCTTCCTCTACCTCTTCCCAAATTACTGGTATAAAAGACTTTTCCTGAAATGTACAATTTTTAAATTATGCTCAAACCATTATTATGAATTTATTCACATATTATTTATCTCCTTGGGGAGATTCTAAACTCCTGGGCACAAGGACTGTGATCTCTTGTTTACTGTTGAACCCCAGTAACAAGCACAGTGCCTGCTACAGAGGAGGCAGGTAATAAATACTTGTTTAATGAATGAAATCCAGTCCCCAAGAAAACTACCACCAGAGACTTAGAGAGGAAAAGAATGCTCTAATAAATCACCTTCCATCCCACTGACTTATTTCTATAGGCCCAGTCTGAATCCTTTTGGACTCTAAATATTTGAGCATTCTAAATATGCATACTTTGAGCAGAAGCTAATCCAGTCTCTTCTTGGCTTTCTAACAGCAAAATCTGGCCCAAAGCAATATTTGTTTCCTTCTCCTTTCCTTCCTTTATGACCCGTACTCTACCTGGGAAGACCTTCTTCTCTTCTCTGCCTTTTCAGATTCTTTGTGCACATGTGCCACAGAATGATCCTCCTTTTTTCCAATCAAGCCTAGTCCAACTATTGCATTTCACAGTGATCTTTCCTTCTAAATTCCTATTGTACTTATTAGCAAATAATGCCCGTTTTGTTAATTTGTGTTGCTCACACACACACATCCCACTACCCAACATGTTCCATAACTTATATGTCTTTAACAGCACCTAACACATGCTACTTAATACACAACAGGAACTCAGTGCTTCCTTATTAACTACTTTGTCTAAAGTGATAGGAAAATATTCACCCATGTGCTCACATCTCTCTCACTTTTGTCTTGATTCTTCCCAAAAGGCAAGGATGCCAAATCCACTGGTCCAATATACTGCAGAACACTGAGTGGGCAACATTTACTTTGGCGGGATGACTTTTTAAGATTACTCACTTATTAAACCATTATTTACTGAAAAACCTCAATAAATAATGCTTGTTTTATAGAGCAAGCCAAACACCGTTTTAGTCCCTGGGGATGTGGCAATGAGTAGACTTGGAACTTCCATTGCAAGAGGAGATAACAATATGTACATCAACAGATGGGATCATCTTATATTAAAGAATACTAAGAATAAAATAGAATTAAGTAATAGTCCTGGGGTACAGGTGGCTTATTTAGTTTAAGGTGTCAGAGAAGGCCTCTTTAAGGAGGCATTAATTTAGCCTAAATAAAAATGAATCAAAGATCAGATGAAGCAAGGCCACAGAGACTGAAGCAGAGTTGGGGGTGGCATGGAGAATGGTCAAGAGGAGGTGCAAGAAGCAGACAGACACTAGACCATGAAGAACCATAAGGACCATGATGGCCAGGTTGGCTAAGAGGTTGAGATTTTATTCTAAATGCAGTGGGAAGCCCTAAGAAGATTTTACACAAGAAAGGATATGAATTGATTTACATTTCAAACCCCAGCTCTGGTTCTGGTGCTGGGAATGACAGCAAGAAGGCAAGAATGGAAGCAGGGCCAAAGTTACAACACTGTCCCAGTAATCCAGGCAGAAATTATAGAGGCTTGGAATCGTATAGTAGTGTAAAAACAGTGAGAAGGGTATGGATTCAGAAGACATTTTGGTGGTAAAATCGAGAGGACTTCTTGATGTACCAGGCACTGTGGATGCAAGTAGGAAAAAGGAGGAAATTAGGGTGAATCAGATTTTTAGCCCAAGCAACTGGGTACTATTAACTATACTGGAAAAACTTGAGGGTATGCAGGTTTAACTTTTTTTTTTTTTTTTTAATCTTTGAGAGAAAGAGACAGACCACTAGCTGGAGAAGGGCAGAGAAAGAAGGAGACACAGAATCCAAAACAGGCTCCAGGCTCTGAGCTGTCAGACAGCGCCTGATGTGGGGCTTGAACCCACAAACTGTGAGATCATGACCTGAGCAGGAGTCGGACACTTAACCAACTGAGCTACCCAGGCGCCCCAATATGCAGGTTTAAAATAGAGCTTAGGAGGCACTCAGGTCATGATCTCACAGCTCATGAGTTCAAGCCCTGCATCAGGCTCTCTGCCATCAGCACAGAGCCTGCTTCAGATCCTCTGTCCCCCTTCCTCTAGCCCTCCCCCATTCAGTGTCTCTCTCAAAAATAAACAGTTTTTTTATTAAGAAAATAAAATAGAGGTTGGATATGGAGACTCCTGTTTTGAACATATTAATTTTAAGGTAACTTTTAGACATTCAGTTAGGCCCACATAGAAGGATCAATTAAGTCACCATGGCCATTTCTTTATTTTTGCATGCAGGCTGGCTAATCATTGCTTCAATGATGCAGTCAGAGGTTCTTGTATCACATAGCTATCCCAAGGTGAAGGGGGCAGAAGTTCAATTTTTAGGATTCTGAAGATGTAAAAGCTCTACATTGGCCTCTGGTGTAAGCCACATACACCATCTTAGTAGCATGGACATCACATAACAAGGAATGTTACTTTGATTAGGACCAAAAGCATATGATCCTAGAGTCCAGGATTTTACCCCTATACAAATTGTTGCATGTATTTTTGTGTCCCTACCTGTGTACAATATACATAGGAAGAAGCTAGAAAGTACCCATTGGTCACACAACTCTTTCTCTCAAGGCTTGTTTTAATATTGAACTCTCTGAGACCATGACCTTGGGAGCTGCCAGTAATAAACTGTTTCTTTTATTAGAATCTCTGAAGTTACCTGCATCCTTTATAATGCACTGCTAAACCTCTTTTCCATGAAACTATTCATGTCGAGAGTAGGTGCTAGTAACATGCTTAGATCAGACTCAAAAACATTTTTAAAAGGCAAATACACTATTTCTTATTTAACATTATCCTTTGTGTGAATGATTCTCTTGAAAACCACACAGGAGGAGGCTTCCTCTAGCTAAATACCATCAAATAATATCCAGTTCCTAACCTCATCCTAGAAAAAAGCTGATACTGCTTTCATATAAAATTGCACTATTTTCATAGTATATATCATAGCCAAAAGTCATCAGAAAATGAGCTATTAAATTGAACTTATAGTGGAATTATTTGCAAAATAGTCTTAAAGGACCAATTTGACAATAAATTTCATATATTGAAAAAAATAAAAAATAAAAAAATAAAAATAAAAATTCACTGATAAAAAAATAAAATTAAATTAAAAAATTTTAATGCTTATTTTTGAGAGAGAGAGAGACAGCATGAGTGGGACAGGCGCTGAGAGAGAGATAGGGACAGAGCATCTGAAGTAAGTTCTGTGCTGTCAGCGTAGAGCCCAACGTGGGGCTTGAATGCACAAACCATGAGATCATGACCTGAGCCTTGTTGGACGTTCAGCCAAATGAGCCACCCAGGCATCCCCAGAAGCTTTATGATTTAAAAAAATTGTTTTTAAATATTATTTTTGAGAGACAGAGAGAGCATGAGCAGGGGAGGGGCAGAGAGAGAGAGAGAGAGAGAGAGAGAGGGAGACACAGAATCTGAAGTAGGTTCCAAGCTCTGTCAGCACAGAGTGCCACATGGGGCCCGAACCCACAAACCGTGAGATCATGACCTGGGCTGAAGGTGGATACTTAACCGACTGAGCCACCCAGGTGCCCTGAGCTTTATAATTTTTTAAATGACCTAGCAATTAATCTAGGTTGTGGAAAATAACCACAAGCATAATTATCATTGTGAGATATCCTAACAACTATCTGTAAAAATCAACCATTAATTCATTAATATAAAAAACTGAGAATAGAAATGTCAAAGCAAGCATATGCCATACTTTCTTGGTTATTGATGGACATTAGGTGTTGGCAAGCATTCTCATGGATCTCATACATGTATACCCTTAAATAAGCACCTACATCAATATTGTTAATACCCACTTCAAGCAAAAGACCTTATTCAAAATACATGGAAACTCTCTTTATCTTTCCCCAACTGTACGGGCTAAGGCTATATTTGAGTCAGGTCTACAAGATGATTTAATGAGCATAGTATCCAGAAAAAAAAAAAAAAAAGGAAATATCCCCTTCTCCCTCTCATGAGAAATGCATCAAAATTGAAGCCATCCTCAAAGGAGGTCCAATGCCTCCCTCAGCAAGAACCCCATTCTTTTCCACACATTAACAGTTGCAGCAACTCTGCATTGTATCTCAAGAAACTAGAGCTTTCTATTTAAAAGCCTGAGGAAAATATACTTGGCATGAGTCCTTATAGGAATGAGAAGCTCACTGGTTGGGATGAGTAATGGATATTATATGTAGGGTGTGAATCACTGGATTCTACTCCTGAAATCATTATTGCCCTATATGCTAACTAACTTGAATGTAAATTTAAAAATTAATTAATTAATTAATTAATTGATTATTTTAAGAAGGAATGAGAAGCTGTCTTTCTGCCTGGCGGAGCTTATCTGCTTCCCCTCCTCCTGACATATTTCAGAACACAAGACAGCACTTTTCTTGTGATCTGGATGCTGATATTCCAACCTAGTACCCAGAGGCTCCGCAAAGATTTAAGGGCTTTGAAGGCTGGCCTTTGTGGCTTAGCCTTAACCCAGCCTGATTTTGAAGTACCTTTCCCAGTTCACGGAGATTTTTCTCCTTTTTATATTATCAGTCATTGGTCAAACTTTTTTTTTTAATGTTTACTTATTTGAGAGAGTGAGCACAAGTGGGGGAGGGGCAGAGAGAGAGGGGGACAGAGGATCTGAAGCAGGCTCTGCGCTGACAGCAGTGATCTTGATGTGGGGCTCAAACTCACAAACCGCAAGATTATGACCTGAGGTGAAGTTGGATGCTCAACCAACTGAGCCACTCAGGCACCGCAGTCAAACTTTTATATGCTTTATTTCTCACTAACCATGGCATTTTCCCCTCAGTATTTAAATTGTTGGGCAATTTATTCAACAGTGTCAAAGTTTAAAGTGTGGATATAAGAAGGTACACCTTGCTCCCTCCCACCTTCAGGTCAGAAGTGCTTCTCTCTGCACCAAGTTAATTTTTTAAAGAGATAATTTCAGAGATCTTGTGTGACTTTCAAGATGAAGCCTACTTCAGTGGAAGGAAAAGAATTAAAAGCTTCTCTGTTGGTGGCTTTAATATTTATGACACCACTGTGCAGAATGAAGGGGTGGGTATAGAATGGAAATCAAGGCAATGCTCACCCCTACTTTTCCTTTGTATTTTACAGCTCATTGGAAGGCAGTTGCATGTGCCCTGCCCATCTCTTCTACTCTCCAACCTCTTAACTAAAAATGACTTCCCTAAATCCAGCATTGTCTTGCAGGTGTTACACAATGTTGTTTTTAATGTAATTTATGTGGAAGGGTAATTATGCAGTGGCCATCAACTTTGCCTCATGCTTATTCATAATAACTGAGTATTTGTTATTGATAATGTGCCACTGGAGACACTGGGGTTTCTGTTTCAATAAAGAAGAAGGATTTATGAAAGTTTGTCCCTGACTTTGATGAAGCAGAGGTCTAAATGCCATCATCACAGAAATGCAGGCCACATTTTTTAAAGCTACCCCCGGGGAAAACCAAACAAACATATAACAGCAACTCTTAACAAATCTGTGAGCATTTAGGCTATAAATATTAATAGTATCTTCCACTTGTATAAACACTTTAGGGTTACAAAGATATTTCTTATTCATTTTATTCTCCGCAACACCCTTGTGATAAAGGAATAAGGCTATTATATATATTTTCCCGATGGAACAACCACAGTTCGAGGGCCCAAGGTTATATGGCTGGTAAGTGGCCTGGGATTGCACCTAGGTCTAGCACTTTCTCACTATATTGTCAATAATGTGCTGTCCTTGAAACATAAGACCAAGGTCTTCATGTTGCTTTTTCCAGTAATTGTGACAGGCAAACATGTCATAAACATTCTATAGCCCAGTCATCTTATGTTTAGTGATGCACATTGCTTAAAAGGCCAGTCCCACTTGGGGGTTCAGTTTATAAATGTGAACTAGATTGTTTTATTTAATTGGACTATGTGGAGATCAAAATTGTGATCTTGATTATAATAGCACCATGCTTAAACCAGAATATTTTTTTCAACTGCTAAAAGAGCTTTATAGGTATCTTTCACACTCTTGCTATGACATAAATTTTTAACAAAAACAAACATGAGCTCTGATGAGCATGGAGACACATGGCACTCCACCGACCACAGTATTTATTAAGTATTTGTTATGTTCTGTAGAGATCAGGACCCTAATGGTACTACACCCTCCTCTTGTCATCATCCATATTAGCCAAAGAAGTGTTTTACAACCATCCTGCACATTCGAATCATCCACAGGAGAGGATGTGCTGACTTGGAGTGCTCTTAAAAGGATGGTAATTAATGGAATTGGGATGATTTATGCTCACCCATATTACAAACCAGAGACTGACCTCCCTGGATGGTGTTTTTATAGTTTCCTAATGTTATGCATTTCTTGTTACCAGATAGAGCCACAGGTTCATGTGCATTCCATTTTAACTTTAAATACTGGTCTTCAACTCTCCCCTATTTTATATGTAAGAGCTACATGATTTTGGTATTCTTCTCCAATACTAGGGCTGACCACTAGGGAGGAAATCTATGGATTTGAATGATAACTTTTCTTTTGCTGTTTTCAACAAAGGGATGGTTGCTGGAGGGGATCGGGGAAGGACAAAATGGGTGAAGGGGAGTGGGAGATACAGGCTTCCAGTGATGAAATAAATAAGTCACAGGGATTAAAGGTACAGCATAGGGAATATAGCCAGTGGTATTGTAATAGTGTTGTATGGTGACAGATGATTGTTGCACTTGTGGTAAGGATAGCATAACCTATAAACTCGAATTACTAGGTTGTAAACTGTGCTGAAACTAATGTAACATTGTGTGTCAACTATACTTTTTAAAAAAGGTTCCTTATTAACACCATTTTTCCTAATCTAGAAGGGGTTTCTCTCGTGTATCTTTGTTGTTCATGTAATGTAATTCTATTTTAGACAAATAGATAAAGTGGACAACTCTTCAAATGACCTTGTAATCTAAAACCTGTGGCAGTTCTCTGAACAGCAGCTGCTTCAATCCCAGGAGCCTCAAGCATTGCAAACAGTTACATTGAAGAAAAAGGTGCATTAGTTTCTATTCCATTTTTTTTTGTTGACACAAATACAACTCAGTCATTCATAAACTGAAAATAAACACAAAAATTCCCTAGTACTTCAAGACCAAAATTCAAAGTTTAAAGTTTTTCAAGACTATTTTTTTACCAGGTTCTTTTTTTCTGACAATCTGACAATACTTGAGAATGTCCAATTTCACTCCTTTCCTCTTCCCCCCCCTTCTCTTTCTCTCCCCCTGTCTTCTTGCCTCCCTTCCTCCCTCTTTTCTTCCCTCTCTCCCTTTAGTTTTTTAATCTTAAAGTGGACTAGGTGTGTTTGTTTATTCTATGTTCTATGTTTTCAAAACACATTACATATTATTACAGATGCAATGACACCACATTATGGGAAGTCTGGAGAACTGGAGAAAATGATGGGGAAGGGAGTAATTTTGCTTCAAATAGCTACCAGCACCTGCTCTATTTCCTCTTAAATCTTCTAACATAAATACTTGTTTTTATTTTTACCTTATTGGTATAATTACAACACATAAATGTAAACTCCTTTTTAAAAAATAACGTTTCTATTTTTTACACTTACCAAGATAAAATTAGTGCTTTAAATAAGGTACCTTTTTTACTCGTTCCTTCTAAAAACAGTCCTGATTGCCAGGGAAGGAGATAAGAAGCACTGCCCCTTTAAAAGTGGTTTTAAGCCAGGGGCCCAGGTGGCTCAGTCAGCTAAGTGTCCAACTTTGGCTCAGGTAATGATCTCATGGTTTGTGGGTTTGAGCCCTACCTCAGGCTCTGGTTTGATAGCTTGGAGCCTGCTTGGGATTCTCTCTCTCTCCTTCTCTTCTGCCTCTCCCCCACTCTCTCTCTCTCTAAATAATTTTTTTTAATTAATAAACAAGTAGAAGTGGTATAAGCCAGATAAACGTGGTCAAGTCTAATGATGCCAAACCATTAGATGAGCTTTCCATGGGGTCAGTGAAAAAAACTTTCTGCACATGGGAAAGTCTTATGTAGCTGGGAATGGTCAAAAGGAAAAACAGCTATTCCCCATCCACCTCTTAAAAAAACCACAAGATTGGTCATAAATTATTATTTATTCAGATTCCCACTGGGTTAGGCTAAATCCCACAACTTCATGATGCATATGTGGGCTGCAGTTCTCAATTTTAGGAATCTTTAACATTTTCAATTGACTTAACATAGTGTCCCAAACAGGATAATCCACTTCCCTGACTCAAAACACTTACATAATTAAAGTTTTTCAGGTTGCAAATAACAGAACCCACTTCTGCTTAGCTTAATAAAAAAAAAAAAATTAAGTTAGGGAATTATTGGGAAGATACTGGAGTAGCCCATGTAACTGAAGGATGAGTTAAAGTCCATGGCCTCCTCTTTAGAAAGCGGTCATTGACGTGACTCAGCTCTGAAAACTCCCAGACTCTGTCTCTTGGGTCCAAATTTTAAATTTCCAGGTAAAAAACTTAGGTTCACTTGGGGTCAAGCATGTACCGTGTACCAACCAGCTTGTGGCAGGGGACAGTGTCACATGGAACTTCCACCGATCCTGGGAGGTCCTCAGTGTGAGCTAGACAACGACCCCAAGGTATCTACTACTTTCTGCCTCAAGGGAAAGAGCTCCATCATATCCTAAGCAACACATTTTATACCGGATTCTTTTTACTAGACCTTTCTAGCAGGCTAACTTTGAACATGATGGGGGTGGGGGGTCCTGCTTTAAAGAGTAGGAAGCCAATATTAGGTGCAAATTCTGTTTAGAAAGAGATTACTATAAGCATTCCAGGGTTCCAGAGAGAGAAACTCCTCAAGTCACTCAAATTCCAAAGCCAGCTAAGGTCACATTTGGCCAGTAGAACAGCCATCCTTTCCCCAAATGCCATTATAGAGAGAGTAGCAACAGCTTCTAGATCATGCTCAGCAATCTGACAATGTGACACCACATTCTTATGGGGCAAAGTTTAGGAACAGGGAGGCCTGGCAGCACAATGTTCAATTGCAGTCTCACCAGTGACGTGTTCCCCAGGCAGCCAGCTAAAGGTACTCTCTATGTCAAAACCCTGCAGTGGTTGCCCCTGGGGCCTGACATTACTGTAAAGTGGTCTGTGAATCTACATGCCCCCCAATCTTATCATTAAGCCACATGAATAATACGTCTCACCCATATATTTTCCACCACTTTCAAATACATGTCATTATTGTGATCAAGAAAAGCATTCTGAGGGGGCCTGGGTGGCTCAGTCAGTTAAGCATCCAGACTTTTGATTTTGGCTCAAGTCACGATCTCCCCATCATTTGATCAAGCCCCAAATTGGGCTCTGTGCTGATAGCATGGAGCCAGCTTGGGATTTCCTCTCTCCCTCTGCCCCTCTCCTGCTCACATGTGTGTGTGTGCTCACACCCGCTCTCTCTCTCTCTCTCGTATCTCTAAATAAATAAATAAATAAATAAATAAATAAATAAATGTTAAAAAAAAGAAAAGCATTCTGATTTCACAATAGCTTTATATAAATATATATATTTCCTCAGTCAACAAATAATTCAATTAAGTATTACATGTGGAGATCCCCCCAAACGTTTAATATTGAAAAGGAACTACTGTCGTGTGCCTGTGAATAATATAGAAGACAGTGAATAATATAGACGACAGTGAATAATACAGAAGATCAGCAAATATTGTGGTGCCAGCTGGACAAAAATTATAGGGGACCCAAAGGGCACCCTGACAAATGTGATTTTCTTAGCAACACCTGGCAATGGCTTAGTAAGGATTAATTTGAAGCTGACTCCAGAACTAATTTTGATAATAACTGCACTCTGCGATATATGAAATTACATCACATAAAAGCTATGTTCAAATTAATGGCTTGTTAAATATTCACATTTACATAGAGAGTTTAACTATATTAACTAAAGTTAATTTATCAATGTAATGAAGTTAAATTCAATCGAAATAAAAAAGAGTGGCTGAGCTCAAAAAAGTTGGGAAGCACTTTGGTCTGTCCCATTCCTGTGACAAACATGATCTTCTGAGTGGTCACTGTCATTACACAAATATTTTCTCTCTTATTTTTGTTGCCTCTCTTTGTCTCTCTATTTTGCACCCAGGAAGTGCTCAGCAAATATTTGTTTCTGAAAGTTTGTACCCCCCTGAGGCAAAATGAAATTGTTAGGCGGAACCATCCGGGAGATTCAAAGTCTGGCTGGGTTCTTCCTTCCCACGCCTCTGCTTGGGCCCCACATTGGGGTTGAGGCAATCTGGCTGCTTTGCTCCCGCTTTGAGCCACGCCCTTCTACCACTCATCCCTCTCCCGCCTGCTGTGAGGCTGGCTTCCTCCACCCCCTCACAAGAACTTAGTTTTCCCAGTCTAGAACTAATAAAACAGTGGCTTTCTGAATCCAACTGCGGGAAACATTTAAAGCAGTAACTCATCTCTCTTTATAAGAATTTAATCTGTAAGGAAAGAAAAATCTAACAAGTCAAGATCTTTTGCTAACCACTTAACTTCAGATTTAATGAGACATAAAGGAGATTATTAAACTCGCAATGAGTTAGAGTTACAATTGGCCCAGGGTACAATATTTAGCTTTGAAGGTGAATTTCCGCTTTGCCTTCCCTTTTGCCGAATTCGTGGTTTTCCTTATAGGGAATGATGCTGGCTTGAAATTTGATCTTGCTAAGTAATTTTCTTCTCTAGTTGGTCTCTTGATGGCTAGACAATGGCTGAACCATAAAGCAGATACAGTTCTAAAGCTATTTTTTTCAAACAAATGACCATGCAGAGCAATGTTTTGTTGTCACTGTCTGGAGCCTGGGCGGCAGGAGAAAGAGTCTGAGGCAGAGGCAGGAGCTTTGCCAACTGAAATACCAGCACCTGGACTGTGGTATTCTGTAGCACACATGTCCTCAGGGATGTCACAACTATATTGCAGGAACAACTTGAGGCCCCAAGAGCAGCAGGAGCATCTTGTTTCCTGTTTTCTAATTCACAGCCTTACAATGCTATTAAAGACTCTATTTCTTTTTGTGCTTTAAAAGAGAAATTATAGCAAGCATCAGCACGGTGATCACCTGGCCAAAGTGGAATCATGCTATAGACTGATAAGACGTACATTCTGATTCCAGACTCTGATTTCAGTTCCTTCACTACTTTCCTTCCCATCACCTATGCTCTGCAGTACCTCCCTCCCCCTCTCTCTCCCTTTCTCCCTCTCTCCACCTGTCTCCCTCCCTCTCTCCATCTCTCTCCATCTCCACCTCTCTCCATCTCCATCTCTATCTCCGTCTCCTCTCTCTTCCTAATGCAATTCACAACAGGACTGCAGACTGCCTGGACCTCAAGAATCCAAGTAAATAGCTAAAAGTCTTGAAGCACCACTTAGAGTCAACCAGACTTATGCAGCACCACCATTTCTCACCAAAGAAAAAAGAAGACATTCAGGAACATTTGGAGGCGAAATTAAAAGGCTTTTGTTTTTGTTTTTACCCTATGGTTCTGAATAGTATCTAAATCATAACCATCTTGGGTGCTTGATATTTTAGGTCTAAGATGTCTTGCTTGTCCCATTTAAATAAGTCACCAGAGGGGCGCCTGAGTGGCTCAGTCAGGTAAGCCTCTGACTTCAGCTCAGGTCATGATCTCACAGCCTGTGAGTTTGAGCCCCACATTGGGCTCTGTGCTGACAGCTCAGAGCCTGGAGCCTGCTTCTCATTCTCTCTCTCTCTCTCTCTCTCTCTCTCTCTTTAAATAAATATTAAAAAAATAATACAAATTTTAAAAAATTTAAAAAAAAGAAATGTCACTAGACCAATGACAATATAGGTAGGACACACTGTAATAAATAATAATGATGGTAGGTGGTGTTTTTTTGAGTTTGGGAGGGTGGCAGAGTAGGAGGACCCTGAGCTCACCCTGTCCTATGTTTTCAACCAGATATCATCCACATCCAAGTCAATAAACCAGAGAGCAAGCCAAAGACTGGCAGAAGAAATTCCACGACTAAATATAAAGAAGAAACTGTAGCTGAAAGGTTAGGAAGGTCCGAAAGTGGAGGGAGCCTCTGGCAGGAGCGAAGGAGCTGCATGGGCAGAGAGGGCAGGGAAGCGGGCCATCATACCAGGGAACTCACGTGGGGAAGACTAATCCCCAAAATGTTTGGCTTAAAATCCAGAGGGGTAAATTCTGTGAGTTTGTAAAACCAGTGGGACTTGGATGTGGAGCTTTAAACGTCAGCTGACTCAGCACTGGGTGAGACTGAAGGGAGAGGGATGGCTGCATTGTCGCCCTTAAAGAGACAGCAGCTTGTGGAGAGGCAAGGTAAAAATGGCAGTTTATACAGTGCAGGGTAGGGGGGCAGATGGGAGACAGATGTGTTCATACTGATTTCGGGGTGGGTTGGGAGATATTTTTGAAAATGAGGGAGCTGGCAGGCACCATTTTCCTCCCCCCGCCCAGTACCCCAATATAAACACAGAGCCACCTGTGGAAAGTGGGGCTACACAGACACTTGTAGCTTCAGCCTCAGGGCAAATTTTGTTAAAGCTGCGTGAGAGTGCTGCCCAGCCAGATCGCAGGGCCCAGCCACCATTGTGCAAGGCGCCCAGCCACTCAGTGCACAGCTGCTGGGGCACAGCACTCAGCCGCCCCAGGGCACCCAGCCACAGCAGCGTTTCAGGGGATCTGGCAATAGGACTAGTGGCCCAACACAAATTTTGCTAACACTACTGCTCTGCTCCCAAGTGCCCAGACGGCATGCCCCCTTACAGCTGGCCTGCCCAGGTCCCACTAACACCACAGAGACCAAGCACAGCCCGCAAGGGGCTGAGAGTCAGTGCAGATGACTGCACTGAAATGAAAAGTGATTCAGACACAATAGCAGGACACAAGCAACACACAGAGGATATTCTCCTGAAATGCTGTTGAACCGGGGACACTGCAGTGCAAGGCACTACAGGACTCCCTCTTCATAAAGTCACTATATTCAAGAGCAGAAAGCACAGCAGACTTTCTAAACACAGAGAAACAGACACAGAGAGGCAGACAAAATGAGGAGACAGAAAAATGTGTCCCAAATGAAAAATAGGACAAGGCCATGACCAGAGATTTAAGCCAAACAGATATAAGTAACATGAATGATAGAGAATATAAAGCAGTGATCATAAGGATACTCACTGGACTTGAGAAAAGAGTGGAAGACATGAGTAAGACCCTTAATACAGAGATAAGGAATAATATAGCAAAGATAGAGGGCTCAATAAGTGAAATGAGAAACACAGAGGAATGAATTACTGACCAAGAAGACAGAGTAATGGAAAGTGATCAAGCTGAACAAAAGAGAGGAAAAAAAGAATTACACAAAACAAGACTTAGGGAACTTAGTGACTCCATCAAACATAATGACGTTCATATTATAGGAGGCCCAGAAGAAGAAGAAAGAGAACAGGGGGCAGATAATATATTTGAAGAAATAATAGCTGAAAACTTCCTTAATCTGGGGAAGGAAACAGATATCCAGATCCAGGAGGCACAGACAAATCCCATCAAAATCAACAAAAGCAGACCCACATTGTAATTAAATTTGCAAAATATGGTGCTACAGGAAAAACGCAGCAAGACAAAAGAAGTCAGTCATTTACAAGGGAAAACCCATAAGCCTAGCAGATTTTTCAACAGAAACTTTGCAAGCCAGAAGGGAGTGGCATGGTATATTCAAAGCACTGGATGTGGGGGCACCCGGGTGTTTCAGTTGGTTAAGCATCTGACTTGGACTCAGGTCATGATCTCTTGGTTCACAAGTTCGAGCCCTACATCGGGCTTTGTGCTGACAGTTTAGAGCCTGGAGCCTGCTTCTGATTCTGCGTCTCCCTATCTGTCTGCCCCTCCCCTGCTCCCACTCTGTCTCTCTCAAAAATGAATAACTCTTAAAAAAAAATTTACAAAGTACCGGATGGGAAAAACCTGCAGCCAAGAATATTCTGTCTAGCAAAGCTATCATTTAGAATACAAGAAGAGATCAAGACAAACAAAAACAGACAAACAAAAACTAAAGGAGTTCGTGACAACAAAATCAGCCCTGCAAGAAATATTAAAGGAGACTCTGAGTGGAAAGGAAAGACCAAAAAATCACAGTATAAAGGTAGGAAACATAAAAGCAGTGAAAATGAATATTTCTGTGAAAAATGAGTCAAGAAACTCACAAAAAAAGAAATGAAATATAATGACATATACCTAAAACATGGGGAGTTGAGAAACGGGTTGAACCCATTCAACCTTAACTGACCATTAACTTAGAATAGACTAACGTATGGGGCGCCTGGGTGGCGCAGTCGGTTGAGCGTCCGACTTCAGCCAGGTCACGATCTCGCGGTCCATGAGTTCGAGCCCCGCGTCAGGCTCTGGGCTGATGGCTCAGAGCCTGGAGCCTGTTTCCGATTCTGTGTCTCCCTCTCTCTCTGCCCCTCCCCCGTTCATGCTCTGTCTCTCTCTGTCCCAAAAATAAATAAACGTTGAAAAAAAAAATTAAAAAAAAAAAAAAAAGAATAGACTAACGTATGCAGAAGAGGTTCTATACAAACCTAATGATAACCATATATCAAAAACCACCAATAAACATGCAAAGAAAAGAAATCTAAATATATCACTAAAGAATTTTAGCAACCCAAGCAGGAGAGAAAGACAAGAAAGGATGAGAGAAAATCTTCAGAAACAACCACAAAACAAGAAATAAAATGACAAAAAAATATGTATCTATCAAAAGTACTTTGAATGCAATGGACTAAATGCTCCAGTTGAAAGCCATAGGGTGACAGAATGGATAAGAAAACAAGACCCATCCACATACTGCCTCTAAGAGACTCATTCTAGACATAAAGACACCTGTAGATTAAAAGTGAGGGTATGGAGAAATATCTATCATGCAAATGGATGTAAAAAGAAAGCCAGAGTAGCAATACTTATATTGGACAAATTGACCTTAAAGCAAAAACTATAATAAGAGTAAGGAAGGCTATACAATAATAAAGGGAACAATCCAACAAGAAGATATAACAATTGTAAATATTTATGCACTCACTATGAAAGCACCCAAATACATAAAACAGTTAATAATAATATAAATGAAGTAATCAATAATAATACAATAATAGTAAGGGACATTAACACCACAGTTATATCAAAGGACAGATCATCTAAACAGAAAATCAACAAGGAAACAATGGCTTTGAATGAAACACTGAACCAGATGGACTTAACAGTTACTTCAGCACACAACAGAATACACATTCTTTTCAAGGGCACATGGAACAGTTTCCAGAATAGATCACATATTATCCCATAAAACAAACCTCAACAAATTCAAGATCAAAATAATATCATTCATCTTTTCTGACCACAACACTATGAAAGTAGAAGTCAACCACAAGAAAAAATTCAGAAAGATCACAAATACATGGCAGTTAAATAACATGCTACCAAACACTGAATGGGTCAACCAGGAAATAAAAGAAGAAATAAAAAAGTACATGGAAACAAATGAAAATGAGAACAGTGGTCCAAAATCTGGGATGTGGCAAAAGCAGTTCTAAGAGGGAAGATTATAGCAATATAGACCTACCTCAAGTAGCAAAAAATATCTGAAACAACCTCACCTTATAACTAAAGGAGCTAGAAAAAAACGAAACCTAAAACCAGCAGAAGGAAGGAAATAATATAGTTTAAAGCAGAAATAAATGAAATACAAACTAAAAGAACAATAGAACAGATCAATGAAACTAGGACTGGTTATTTTTAAAAATCAATAAAACTTAGCATAACACTCTCCTAAATGAAATAAGTCATACAGAGAAAGACAGAAACTGTATGTTTTCACTCTTATGTGGATCCTGAGAAACTTAACAGAAGACCATGGGGGAGGGGAAAGGGAAAAATAAGTTAGAAAGGGAGGGAACCAAACCATAAGAGACTCTTAAAAACTGAGAATAAACCGAGGGTTGATAGGGGGTAGGAGGGAGGGGAAAGTGGGTGATGGGCATTGAGGAGGGCACCTGTTGGGATGAGCACTGGGTGTTATATGGAAACCAATTTGACAATAAATTCCATATTAAAAAATAATTAAAAATAAAATAATAAAATAAATCATAAGTAATAAAAAATCAATAAAACTGATAAACCGCTAGCCAGACTTACCAAGAAAATAAAAGGAAGGACTCAAATAAATAAAATCACAAATGAGAGATGAGAAATAACAATAAACACCACAGAAATATAAATAATTATCAGAGATTATTATGAAAAACTATATGCCAACCAATTGGACAATATAATAAATTCCTACAAACATATAAACTACAAAAACTGAAAGAGGAAGAAATAGAAAATTTGATACCTAGGAATAAACTGATAACCAGCAAAGAAATAGAATCAGTAATCAAAAACTCCCAACAAACAAAAGTATAGGACCAGATGGCTTCACATGTGAATTCTACCAAACATTTAAATGTTTATTTATTTATTTTTGAGAGAGAGACAAGAGAACACAAGCAGGGCAGGCAGAGAGAGAGAGGGAGAGAGAGAGTCCCAAGCAGGCTCCACACTCTCCACACAGAACCTGATGCACGGCTCCAACTCATGAACTGTGAGATCATGACCTGCGCTGAAATCAAGAGTCAGCCACTTAGTCAACTAAGCCACTCAGGCACCCCTAGCAAACATTTAAAGTTGAGTTAATACTTTGATAAATTATTATCAAATTTATTTAATCAGATTTATTTAACTTCTCATAAGAATTCCTCTTTGACCCATGTGTCATTCATAAATGTGCTGTTTAGTCTCTATGTATTTTGGCAGTTTCCAGCTATTTTTTGTTATTGATTTCTAGTATAATTTATTTGTGGTCTGACAGCATACTTTTCATGATTCCTATTCTTGTAAATTTATTCAGGTGTATTGTATGTCCCAGAATGTGGTTGATCATGGTGTTTGTTCCGTGTGGGCTTGAAAATAAGGTGTATTCTGCTGTTGTTGGATGAAGTGTTCTACAGATGTTAATTAGATACAGATGGTTGATGGTGCTGTTCAATTCAGTTATGTCTTCACTGATTTTCTGCCTCAATTACTGACAGAAAGGTTGAAATTTCCAACTCTAATTGTGGAGTCACCTATTTCTCCTTGGAGTTCTATCAGTTTTTGGCCTCCCATGCTTTGATGTCCTATTATATATAATTCCAAAAAAAAAAAAAAAAAAAACCAGAATAGGAGGGAAAACTTTAAAATTCATTCTATGAGGCTAGCATTATCCTGATACTAAAACTGATAAACACACCACAGATAAATACACCATTAAAAAAGAGAACTATAGGGCAATAACCCTGAAAGCCATAGTTGCAAAAATCCATAATAAAATGCTAGCAAATCAAATCCAACAATACATTTAAAAAATTCACCATGATTTACGCCTGGGTTGCAAGGGTGGTTCAATATTCACAAATCAATCAGCGTGATACATCACATTTATAAAAGGAATGACAAGACCTATATGATCATTTCAGTAGACACAGAAAAAGCATGTGACAAAGTACAATATCCATTCATTATAAAAACCCTCAACAAAGTAGGTTTAGAGGATACATTCCTCAACATAATAAAGGCCATGTATGAAAAACTTAGAGCTAACATCATCCTCAATGGGGAAAAACAGAGCTTTTCCCCTAAGGTCAGGAACAAGACAAGGAGTCCACTCTCATCACTTTTATTTTACATAGTATTGGAAGTCATAGTCACAGAAATCAGACAACAAAAAGAAAGAGAAGACATCCAAATGGTAAGGAAGAAATGCAACTTACAGCACTTGCAGATGATGTGATATTATATATGAAAACCAGGAAAGACACCACCAAAAAACTGCTAGAACTGATACACAAATTCAGTAAAGTTGCAGGATGCAAAATCTATGTACAGAAGTCTGAGGCATTTCTATACACCAATGATGAAGCAGCAGAAAGAGCAATTAAGAAAATAATCCCATTTACAATTGCACTCAAAGTAAAGTGTCTTGACATAAACCTAACCAAAGAGGTGGAACACCTGTACTCTGAAAACTACAAAACACTGATGAAAGAAATTGAAGACATGCAAAGAAATGGAAAAACATTCCATGCCCATGGATTAGAAGAACAAATATTGTTAAACGTCTATACTAACCAAAGCAATCTATACATTTAATGCATTCCCTATCAAAATATGAAGAGGACTTTTCACAGAGCTAGAACAAACAATCCTAAAATTTGTATGGAGCCACAATAGTCCCCAAATAGCCAAAGTGATCTTGAAAAAGCAAAGCAAAGCAAAGCTGGAGGCATCACAATTCCAGACTTCAAGTTATATTACAAAGCTGTAGTAATCAAAACCATGTGGTACTGGCACAAAAACAGATACACAGTTCAGTGGAACATAATGGAAAATCCAGAAATAAACTCACAACTATATGGTTAATTAATCTTTGACAAAGCAGGAAGGAATATCTAATGGGATAAGGACAGTCTCTTCAACAAAGAGTGTTGGGAAAACTGGACAGCAACATGCAAAAGAAAGAAACTGGACCATTTTCTTACACGATACACAAAAATAAATTCAAAATAGCAAAGACCTAATGTCAGACTTAAAACCATTACAAATCCTAGAAGAGAACACAAGCAGTAACCTGTTTGACATCAGCCATAACAACTTTTTTCTAGATATGTCTCATGAAGCAAGAGAAACAAAAGAAAACTAAACTATTGGGACTAAATCAAAATAAAAATCTTCTGCACAGCAAAGGAAACAATCAATATAACTAAAAGGTAACCTAAGGAATGGGAGAAGAGATTTGCAAATGACATATCTGATAAAGGGTTAGTATCTCAAAATATATAAAGAATTTCTAAAACTGAACACCCAAAAAACAAATAATTCAATTAAAAAATGGGCAGAAGACATGAATAGACATCTCTCCAAAGAAGACATAGAGATGGGCAACAGACATATGAAAAGATGTTCATCATCACTTCCCATCACAGAATTGCAAATCAAAACTACGAGAGATATCACCTCACACCTGTCAGAATGGCTAAAATCAACAACACAAGAAACAACAGGTGTTGGTGAGAATATAGAGAAAGGGGAGCCCTTGTGCACTGTTGGAGGGAATTCAAACTGGTGCAGCCACTGTGGAAAACAGAATGGAAGTTCCTCAAAAACCTAAAAATAGAGCTACCTTGAGGCGCCTGTGTGGCTCAGCCAGTTGAACATCCGACTCTTGATTTTGACTCAGGTCATGATCCCAGGGTCATGGGATTAAGCCCCAACTCAGGCTCCAAGCTGGGTGTGAAGCTGGCTTAAGATTCCTCTGTCCCTCTCCCTCTGTCCCTCCCCACATACACATGTGCAGGCTCTCTAAAAATTAAAAAAATAAAATAAAACAAAAAAGATACATGCACCCTTATGTTTATAGCAGCATTACTTACAGTATTATTGTACTGTACACACACACACACACACACACACACACACACACACACACACTCACAATGGAATATTACTCAGCCATAAAAAATGAAATCTTGCCATTTGCAATGACATGGATGGACCTAGAGAGTATTGTGCTAAGCGAAATAAGTCAGTCAGATAAAAGACAAATACCACTTGATTTCACTCATATGTGGAATTTAAGAAAGAAAACGAGCAAAGGGGGAAAAAGAGAGAGAGAAAGCAAGAAATAGACTCTTTTTTGTTTTTTTTTTTAATTTTTTTTCAACGTTTATTTATTTTTGGGACAGAGAGAGACAGAGCGTGAACAGGGGAGGGGCAGAGAGAGAGAGGGAGACACAGAATCGGAAACAGGCTCCCGGCTCTGAGCCATCAGCCCAGAGCCCGACGCGGGGCTCGAACCCACGGACCGCGAGATCGTGACCTGGCTGAAGTCGGACGCTCAACCGACTGCGCCACCCAGGCGCCCCAAGAAATAGACTCTTAACTAGAGAACAAATTGATAGTCACCAGAGCAAAATTGGGTGGGGGATGGGTGAAATAGGTGATGGGGATGAAGGAGTCCACTTGTCATGATCAACATCAGGTGATGTATGGAATTATTGAATCACTGGATTGAACACCTGAAACTACTATAACACTGTATGTTAACTAACTGGAATTAAAATAAAATGATAGTAATAATGGTAATTAAATTTCCCTGTTTATTCTTGGTACAGTGCAGTGAGCACTATACCTCTCCCCGCCGATCCTGTAGCACATCTGCTGTTTCTCATGCTGTCTGGAGAGCAAACACAAATTCACTCCATCCTGTAACATGGTTATGGGATGATGGAGAAGGGAACAAGAGAGGGGAAGAAACACAAACAGGAAGATAGAAAGGAGAAGAGAAGCAGAGCAATGTGTGTTTACAGATATAACCTGGACTTCAGGAAGAAGACAGATACTACCTAACCATGCTCTCCCTAGCACATTCTCTAAAGTGCCCAGCCACACATGCAGCTTCCATGGTCTTCATATTGTGTCACTTCAAGTGGTTCCCAAATTTGTTCCTGTTCATCCAGGAAGGAAGACAATCCTACCAAAGACTGAGAGAGATCAATGAGTATAGATCCAAAGAACAGATAAGAATATACTTTCATTCAGGCCCTCTTCACCCAGTCTGTCCAAGTTCTGGAACAGAATGTATTCAATCAAGGATTTTAACAGCCAGCACAATGCAGTCCACTCAAAGCCATGGTGAGAGGAGAGGAGAATGCACAGGATTCAGGGGTCCCACCCGACAGACATCTTGCTAATTAGGATACCTGAAAATGCATTTGCATTTATAACAAATGTGAGCCTCAGGATCCAAACTCATTCTTTTGATTAATAAGCGCTCAGTTTAGGAGCCTGAGCAGTATGTCATGGACCAGTAATACAATAAAGGCAATGGGAAGGTGTTTCTGTTCCCATTGGCTAATTTCTATTCTACTCAGGTACCAGACTGACCAAATTGGCCATCATGGCTGTCTACTTCATTACCATACCATTTACCATTAAATATGCCCAAGCAGGAAGAAGTGTGTCTTTATATTTGCTGTTAAATGTAATCAGAGACTATCTTTATGACCATTCTGGATCGTTATCATCAGTATAATGATTACTTTAGAGAACCATAATCATACATATGTGTAGTAGGATATGCAGAGAGTCAAATGCAGAAATGTAGAAGAGCAAGCAGTGCCTGTGAACATTTTATAGAAGCTGTAATAAAGGTTGAAAATTAACTAATTTACATAAAGGAACAATTTTATATAGGCTATCATTAGCTCAGTGGATTCTGCAAAGGAGAAAAATTGATTTAAAAAATTTAAAAATCTACTTAGTACATTGATGCTTGAAATTCCATACTTATAATTAAACTATGGTATAAGAGTTATGTAGGTTTAAGAATTATCTGCAGTTAGGGCACCTGGGTGGCTCAGTCGGTTAAGTATCTGACTTCGGCTCAGGTCATGATCTCATGGTTTGTGAGTTCAAGTACCAAGTTGGGTGAACACAAGCCCAGCTTCCAGTGAGCACAAACCCTGCTTCTGGTGAGCCCTGCTTCTCTCTCTCTCTCTCTTTCCTTCCTTTTCTCTGTCCTTCATGATATTCTCTCTCTCCCTCTCCCTCTCTCTTTACCCTTTGCTCACTTGTACCCTCTAGAAAAAAAAATTATCTGCAGTTAAAATATAAATATCTTTAGATGAGGATGTTCATTGAATCCTGAAGTCAATAACTATCTAAGTAGGCATGTATTTCCATATATACTGTAAAAGAAACATGACATGTTGAAACATATTCTTATTCCTTTTTCTTCCCCACTTTCTTGCATATGACATTTCACTTCTTCAACCAGAAGGTTCCATCTGCCTTAGGGAGAATTAGAATTGTTACTGTAAAAATGCAAAGAGAAAGAGCTCAGAAAAGGATTTTTGAAACCCACAGAAACATAATAGTCTTGAAAATCTAAAAGCAGGAGAGAGGGGAAAAAATTTCAAAAGCCTGAAATACCTCCTTTATATGTCACAAGATATAAAACCTGCAGGACTGATCATAAATTTACGCTAAGCCATCAGCCAGAAGAACTTAGGATTTGCCATAAAGAAGGTTCCAGCCAGAAAGAAAAGTTTGCCCTTCAAGTGTTGTTTTACAAGTGTAAGTTTATGACGCAGTCAGTAGTGCTGAGAATGGATGAATCGAGGTGCCTGCAGCATTTAGCACAATTCCCAGTATGTGATATACTCACATGTTTTTAATAAATATTACTGCACTTGCCACACCACCTAGTAAATAACACCTCTCTATTTGTCTGCTCCCATCCCAGTAGGCAGCACATGGAATAAGAGCAGGGATTCCATTTTACTCATTGTTGCATCCTCAGCTCTTGTCACAGAGCTTCATGCTCAATATCTGTTGAATGAATGAACCTCACTGCTTCTCCTAGACAAAGAACATGCATAGTGAGAGGTGAAAAGTTGGCCTTGCTTTTTGTCATCCACCTACATGACACCATTACTGCAAGCATCAGTCTGTGGTTGTGGCAAAGAAAATACAAATCTAAATTAATCATCCAAATTTTAGGTTGGATAAGGATGAGCTTGTCTGTGTTTTCGTTTTTGTCTTATATGATTTAGACATTCCCTGGCTTGAAGATAGAGGCTGGGCCAGATCATCTTTGGAAGTGCCTTTAGCTCCATTACCCTATGATTCTATTAACCAGTTAATATTTTCCTGTAATTTGCTCTTAGCAACTGCTTAATAGCATTACAGTTTCTTTCATACGATGCACTGATGTGACATTAATCTAATACTATGTAACCCCTCTGCCCGCTCCACCAAAGTCACTTACTCTGCAACTCTGAAGAATTATTCAAGGACACCTTCTTTCCTTTTCCTCAACTAAACAAAGACTATCCTTAGGACTTTACACCAATATCTTTTATATCCTCAATACTTACTAAAAATCTACCTGTAGTTTCAGATATTTCATTCACCAGGTCTTAAATCCCATCCAAATTTTATTCTCTTTGCTGTGATGAACGAAATCAATTGCTGGCCATATAAACTGGATCAAGAATCTGAGTGTCATCACATTCCAAATGTCTGAAAATTTCCAAACCTCACTGTAAGCCTTTGTCCATCTTTCCTCAGTAGCACAGGCTAATATCACCAAACCTATGAAGACAGACTAGACAAGAGATCATGGTCAGAGGATCAGGTTGACTCAGTAGTTCCTTTCTTGTCCACCTCCCAATCTCATATCATATGAAAGAGAGATAGAACTGATTATTTATAGGGAACTTACTGAAACAGTAAGTGCAGCCTCACAAAATGGCTGATTTATCCCTACAGAATTAAAATCTGTATGAAGCCTTGAATGCCTAGACAAAGGCAGCTCTTTCACTGCCAACTTACACAGCTCAACTTTGTGTCTGCTGGCATTGTCTTCTTTATACTTTAAAAATCTAGTGGATGGGATTTAGTGATAGCAATAATAACTAGCATGTGTTGGGTATCTAGTATGTATTAGGCCCTCTAACCGGACAGTGCCATGCACATCACAGTCCACATGGATGGCTGCCCTGGAGCATCCAGTCTTGCAGCCTAGCCCATCACACAATCATACAATTCAATCCTATTAATAACCACACAAGGTAGTATTATTGTTCCCATTTACAGATGACAACACTGGCTCATCAAGGTAACAGAATTGACCAGAGCCACATAAGTAATAAAGAAAGAGCTGGGTTCAAAGCTCAGTTCAAGAAAAAGAAAAAAAAAAAAAAAAAAAAAAG
>NW_024412376.1:20610150-20689628 GCF_014898765.1 Herpailurus yagouaroundi
TCTCTCTGTCCCAAAAATAAATAAACGTTGAAAAAAAAAATTAAAAAAAAAAAAAAAGAGCTTACAACACACCATTGAAGGTGATTATCCTACTAGAAATATACACGCCCCTTCATGTCTACTGACTGTTGTGGGAAACTTGGTTAATCCTTCTAGGCTAATATTCAAGGCCTCAAGGGTTTGAAAATGTGACAACATTCTAAGACAAAGAATCCAAAGGGATGAAATTTGAGAAAAGCACTGGCTTTAGAGTCAGACAGGCAGCTAAACTTGACTTCCACCTTTTATTAGCAATTAAGATCTTCAGGAAGTTGTTCAACCTCGCTGGGCTTCAATTTCCTTATTTGTAAAATATGGGTAACAGGCCTTGGGTCATGGGGTAGTTGTGATCATTAGAGAAGATATTGTATACCAAGAGCTTAGTTAATGCCTAGAATTTAATATGTGCTCAATAAATGGTAAGTCTGCCGCCATGATTCTTTCAAAAAATATATTGTGTTTTGGATGATGGGAATATTGGAAGAGAGAATGTGATTCCTGTCCTCATAAATAATATACTTTAGTAAACTGTCTCTATAATTTGTAACATAAGCTCATTATGAAAAAATTTCTGAGTAACAGCCCCAATATATAACGATATATATTACTTTATAAATTACATGCACATACTACTATACCAAAAATTATGCACTTTATAAAATATACATAATATATAACTTCAAAAGAACAAAAGAATAAACAATTAAGACCCACCGGATTATCTTGTAGACTCTTGGAAGTACATAGGTCATTTTGAAACCCATTGTTTTATACCAAGAGTCAGCAAACTTTTCTGGAAAGGTCCAGATAGTAAATATTTAAGGTTTGCAGACCATGCAAAGTCTCTGTTGCATTGTTTAAAATATTAGACAGTGTTTTAAAAATACAAAGCAATTATTAGCTCCAGGGCCATACAAAAGCAGGAGTTGGACTATAGTTTGCCTACCCTGTTTTAGACCGCAGACTATTCTAGAATAGATGATTCCAGACAATTAGGTAGAAAATAAACAAGCACTATGATTACTATTAATGAAATCAATTGTCAAATGCAATGGACAGTAAAAAAGAAGAGGTCAATTTCGGCTAAGATGGTCAGAGAAGGCCATGTTTAAACTGAGATCTGAAGAGCAGAAAGGAGTCAGTCACAGAGTAGCAAAAGAAAACCTTCCCCGCAAAGAGAAAGGCCTGTAAGTAGACGGTGGAAAGTCTCAGGTGGAAAGAGCCTACTTGTTCAAGGACTGAAAGAAGTTTGTGCCTGGAACTTGTGAGCAAGAAAAGAGCAAGGTAGGAGATGTGGTTTGGGAGTCTGGCAGGAGTCAGCTTTGGAGATTTTTGAAAATGATTTTGATAAAGTAAAGCATTTGAAGCAGTTAGAGCAGTTAGAGCTGATAAAATCAGCAGGCTGTAAGTCTTGGGAATGTAGGCAAAGTGAAATAATAACCAGAAGGTCATGGGTCAAGGATTGGTTCCTGGGGCAAAACTCAAAGTTAAGGAGAAGTAGACTGCTTTGATTATGTCCTCAAGCTATTTAAGACAATTATTAGACTTGTAAGTTCTTTATTGCTATTCAACCTTGAAAGAAAGTCATCACTGAGGCATATGCTGTTCTTTCATTAACCAAACTAAGTTTAGAACAAAATTCTTATATTCCCATATACTCATTTTTAAGTTTCTTCTTTTCAGATTAAAATTGCATTAAAATGCCTTCCTTGGAAGGCTACATAAGAAATAAATAACACTGTTGCCTCCAGGGAGGGAAACTAGAGGTCTGTAGCACAGAGGTAGGAGGGAGATGATATGCCACATATCTTACTGTACCTCCAGGTTTTTGAACCATGTGGCTCTAGTACCTATTCAAAAAGCAAGTAAATAAAATTAAACTCAAATGGAAATTTTTTAACTGCATTCATTGTGTGTAGATCCAGAAAAATGAAAGAGTTCCCTAAAAATTCATTTGACTGGGAAAACATAGCAGTTTGCCATTCCAATATTTTCAAGACACAAGTACGGTGACAACTTTGCAAAGTATGTGTATACATGTAACAACAATACCTAGAAAATGTATAAATTAATGAAAAAATTTAGTCTAACAAAGAATGGAAGTACAGGCAGCATTTTGAAATTCAAGTTATATTTTTTAAAACAATTTGGCAGTTCCTCAAAAAGTTAGAGTTACCATATAATCCAGCACTTCTACTCCTAGGTATATACCCAAAAGAAATGAAAATACACAACCACATAAAACTTGTACACAAATGTTTATAGTAATATTACTCATAGTAGCCAAAAATAAAAAACAACCCAATTGTCCCTCAACTGATGAAAAGATGAATAAAATGTGGTATATTCGTGCAGTGGACTATAACTAGTCACTAACATGAAATAAAGTACTGAGAAATGCTACAACATGGATGAACCTTGAATGCACTATACTAACTGATAAAAGCTAGTGACAACAAACCACATAAAATACGGTTCCATTTCTATAAAATGCCCATAATAGGCGCCTGGGTGGCGCAGTCGGTTAAGCGTCCGACTTCAGCCAGGTCACGATCTTGCAGTCCGTGAGTTCGAGCCCCGCGTCAGGCTCTGGGCTGATGGCTCAGAGCCTGGAGCCTGTTTCTGATTCTGTGTCTCCCTCTCTCTCTGCCCCTCCCCCGTTCATGCTCTGTCTCTCTCTGTCCCAAAAATAAAAAAAAAAAACGTTGAAGGAAAAAAAAAGAAAAAAAAAATAAAATGCCCATAATAGACAAATTCATAGAAACAAAAAGGAGATTAGTGGTGGCCTAGGGCTGGTTGAAGGAAGGCAGATGGAGAGTGAATGCTAGTGGGTATTGAGTTTCTTTTAGGAGGGATAAAAATGTTTGAAGATTAAATAGTTGTGATAGTTGCATAATCCTCTGATATATTAAAAACCATTGAATTTTACACTTTAACCATTGAATTTTTTAAACTGTGGATTTATAAAAGCCTACTTAACTATTGTATTGAAATTTCAATTAGATTAACTGACATTTAAAATCAAAGACTAATAGGGGCACCTGGGTGGCTCAGTTGGTTAGGTGTCGGACTTTGGCTCAGGTCATGATCTCACAGTTCGTGAGTTTGAGCCCCCCACTCCACCCCACCCCCGTCAGTCTCTGGAATCTGCCTTGGATTTTGTGTTTCCCTCTCTCTGCCCCTCCCCGGTTGCACTCTCTCTCTCACTCTCTCTATCTCAAAAATAAATAAACATTAAAAAAATATTTTTAAAAATCAAAGACTAATAATGTCAAGGTATGAACACTTGGATTTATCAAAATGAAAACCAACAGGATATCTTTTGTTACAAAAAATTTAGTTTGGATTTCTTACTTATTAAGCTGAAAGTATGACCTCCATGGAGTTAGTTATTCTGGAACACATCAAGTTGCCTGCAGTGATCTGCTCTCCGAACTGCGCTTGATTGTGTAAGGTAGTGGGCCAGAGGTGAAAACATTTCAAAACTATAAACAGTCCTGAAATCAATAAAAATGGCCTCTAGGAAGCACTTTGATACATACAGATACTCAACTTGTGTGTGCCAGGACTACAATTCTCTTCTGCCCACGAACACAAGTCACAGGTCATGAAACTGCAGAAAATCTGCAAATAGATAATCTATTTGGGGATAGTGAAGAGTTTTGGCAGCATGCATATTTATAGCTGATTCCTATAAATTGCCCTCCATTCCTCACAAATTGTTTTACTGACATAGATGGCCAATTTCCTTTGTGTTGTAAAACATCCCAGCTTTTTTGCGTTATATAGTCTTGTTTTGCCAATTTTATAAGCTCCTAAAATTAGTATTCGAGAGATTCTTGTGGTAACTGATAACAGCACATACTAACCACAGTGACTCTTACTCTTGCCATATAAAATACTTCCAAATGAGTTATCATATATGGTCAAATTTAGATTCCCTATAGGAAAATTCAGTGACTATCTACTCTTCTCTCTAAAGTTAACAGTTTTAATTTCACAAGTTTATAAAAGCAGATACTCCCAATAATAATTTGTTCAAGGCATTTTGCAAGCTTTTCAGGGGCAGAATTGCAAACTAAAACAAATGTTATTTATTCAGTTCATATTTAAAGGTAGAGAAGTGTGAAGTAGGAAGGAACTTGTTACTAATGTCCGGTGGAAGTCATATATTTACTAATGCCATATAAACCATTAAAAGGCAAATAATAAAAAAACAAACAAAAAATAAATAAAGATAAAAGGCAAATAATGATTCACAGTAGCTCTCATAAAAACATAATTTATATCTTTAGTCTGGGCCTCTTTCTTGTACTCCAGCCCTATCTTGTATCCATCTATTCTATTCAACTGTCTATATAACATTCCATATGGTGTCTAATAGACATTCCAACCTTACAGGTCCAAAAACCAGCTGCTGGTCTTTGTCCCCACACCAACTCCTCCTGAAGTTGTCCCCACCCCAGTTAAGGACAGCTCAATTCTTTGAGAGGCTTAGACCAAAAACCCTGGTGGCAATCTTAACTCTACCCCCTCCTTCACACTCCACATCCAATGTGTAGCAAATCCTTTTGGCTTTACTTTCAATATTTACCGAATTTGACCTCAGGATTTTCACCACATCTACCGCCACCTTCCTAATTCATGCCACCATCAAATCTTACCTGAATGTCTGGAGGAGCCTCATAACACGCTCACTCTTACTAACAGGGATATCGCTAGCCCATACAGTACCTTTGTGTAAATTAGAAAAAAAGATATCTTTCTCCAAGACATGGATTTCCATCTGCCAGAACACTGCAGAAATAAATATATAAAGCCATGATGTGTACAATGTCATGGCCCTCCCTTAGATGTGGTATGCTTGTACTGCATTCAACATGCATAAATGTACAAGATTCCTTGATTACTGGCATATTATACTTTTATTTACTTATATTGTTTATTGTCTGTTCCCCCAATAAAGTTCAATATTTGTAAAGGCATGAATTTTTGTGTCTTGTTCATTGTTGTAGCCCTATCACCTTAAACAATGCCTGGCACATAAAAAGTAATCAATGAATGTTAATTTAAAAAAATGTCCAAACAACAAAATAATCACATCCCCACAACCCCTAGGAATGAGTTGCTAGCAGGATAACCTAAATATTCTTCTGAAATCACTTCATTAGAGGCACATCTCCAAGTACTCTTTATGAGGAAAGACTACCTGAAAATATAATTTCTTTGAGTTGTTAGTTCCATTGTAATGAACACTGCCATGATTCTTTACACTTTTAGTAATTTGTAAGCCTCAGCTATTGGAAGCAAGGTGTAATAGAAAGAGAACTGGATTGGGAGATGGGCAAAAGGGCCTTTGTGTTACTCAGAGTTCTCCAGAGTTCTTCGGATTCTCCAGAGAATCTCTCTATATGCACATATAGAGAGGTTTATTTTAAGAAATTGTCTCACGTGATTGTGGAAGTTGACAGGTCAGAATTTGCAGAGAAGGCTGGCAGACTAGAGACCCAGGGAAGAGTTGGTATTGCAGCTCCAGTCTGGAAGCAATCTGAAGGCAGAATTCCCTCTTCCTATTGGGACCTTAGTCCTTTCTCTTAAGGGCTTCAATTGATTAGATGAGGCCCACCGCCTTTACTCAAGGTATGAAGATCATCTGCTTTACTCAAAGTATACTCACTTAAATATTAATATCATTTTTAAAAATACCATTACAGCAACATCTAGACTGGCATTTGACCAAATATCTGGGTACTGTGACTTAGCCAAACTGATACACAAAATTTGCCATTACAGCCTCCAAGTCTAGCATGTGGACAATCATGGAGGCCTAAAAGAATGTGCAATGTTGGGTAGAAATCTAATTGTTCCACATGGAGAACAAGAAAAGGGTAGGATTGACAGATGGGGCCCTTGCCGATTCTTCTCTGGTCTTGAAAAGAGTCACCATACCTCATTATGACCCTTAACAAAACTTTAACGAAAGGTTGGGATGTTCAGGGGAAAGTGTAACAAACAGATTTATTTACAACTGTTAATAGAAGGGACTGATCTTAGAGCCCAGAGGCCCAACCCAATCCTTAAATCCCTACTGAGTACTCAGGATAGTTCAGTCTTTACCTAAGGGATACCCCGCTTCACCAAAACCCCACATCATCAGTCTAGGTCCAATTCAGTGAGCACCTTCAAAAAAAAATTTCTCAAGTGCCTATCTTTGGTTTATCTTTCCCAGAATGACTGACAGTAGGAACAGTCAACCTCTCCAAATAAAACACCACCTTTTACTCTCAAAAGTGTAAAATAAGATGGACCAAATAAGATAAAAAGAAGTATCCACAGGATAGTTCTCAATATCTAATATCTGAGCAATTCATTCTTCTTTTCTAATGTTTATTTATTTATTTATTTTGAGAGAGAGAATACACACCAGGGGGGAGGAGAAAGAGAGTGAGGGGAAAGAGAGAGAGAGAATCCCAAGCAGGCTCCATGCTGACAGTGAACCAAGAGACCATGACCTGAGCTGAAATCATGAGTCCCATGTTTACCCGACTGAGCCACTCAGGTGCCCCTGAGTGATTCATTCTTAAGTAATATCAACATGGGACATTGACATCTTGGTTCTGGCTGCACTGTACTTTTATAGTCTTTCCTCCAGAGTGGCTTGAAGAGATTAAAACAGCATATTTCTCTATTCATGATCTAGCTGAAGATCTTACTTCCCATACACAAATGTTTAGAAAAATAATCCACCATATATCCAGATTTGCTGGTGGGAAGAATGTCTTAAACTCTGCAGGAGCCTAGCCCTGCTAACATAATGGAAGCTACAGAGCATAGAGCTTTAGAATGTGAGCTTTGGAATTACACTACTTGGATTGAAATCCCAATTCTACCAGTTACTTGTCTATGTGACCTTGGGCATGTTATTGAACATTTCTGTGCATCTATTTTGTCAATAGTAAGGGATTATAAAAGAGTTAGTATGAATGTTAAATCAACATACATGGCACAAAAACAGACACATAGACCAATGGAATAGAATAGAAACCCCAGAACTAGACCCACAAACATATGGCCAACTCATCTTTGACAAAGCAGGAAAGAACATCCAATGGAAAAAAGACAGTCTCTTTAACAAATGGTGCTGGGAGAACTGGACAGCAACATGCAGAAGGTTGAAACTAGACCACTTTCTCACACCATTCACAAAAATAAACTCAAAATGGATAAAGGACCTGAATGTGAGACAGGAAACCATCAAAACCCTAGAGGAGAAAGCAGGAAAAGACCTCTCTGACCTCAGCCGTAGCAATCTCTTACTCGACACATCCCCAAAGGCAAGGGAATTAAAAGCAAAAGTGAATTACTGGGACCTTATGAAGATAAAAAGCTTCTGCACAGCAAAGGAAACAACCAACAAAACTAAAAGGCAACCAACGGAATGGGAAAAGATATTTGCAAATGACATATCGGACAAAGGGCTAGTATCCAAAATCTATAAAGAGCTCACCAAACTCCACACCCGAAAAGCAAATAACCCAGTGAAGAAATGGGCAGAAAACATGAATAGACACTTCTCTAAAGAAGACATCCAGATGGCCAACAGGCACATGAAAAGATGTTCAGCGTCGCTCCTTATCAGGGAAATACAAATCAAAACCACACTCAGGTATCACCTCACGCCAGTCAGAGTGGCCAAAATGAACAAATCAGGAGACTATAGATGCTGGAGAGGATGTGGAGAAACGGGAACCCTCTTGCACTGTTGGTGGGAATGCAAATTGGTGCAGCCGCTCTGGAAAGCAGTGTGGAGGTTCCTCAGAAAATTAAAAATAGACCTACCCTATGACCCAGCAATAGCACTGCTAGGAATTTATCCAAGGGATACAGGAGTACTGATGCATAGGGGCACTTGTACCCCAATGTTCATAGCAGCACTCTCAACAATAGCCAAATTATGGAAAGAGCCTAAATGTCCATCAACTGATGAATGGATAAAGAAATTGTGGTTTATATACACTATGGAATACTACGTGGCAATGAGAAAAAATGAAATATGGCCTTTTGTAGCAACGTGGATGGAACTGGAGAGTGTGATGCTAAGTGAAATAAGCCATACAGAGAAAGACAGATACCATATGGTTTCACTCTTATGTGGATCCTGAGAAACTTAACAGGAACCCATGGGGGAGGGGAAGAAAAAAAAAAAAAGAGGTTAGAGTGGGAGAGAGCCAAAGCATAAGAGACTGTTGAGAACTGAGAACAAACTAAGGGTTGATGGGGGGTGGGAGGGAGGAGAGGGTGGGTGATGGGTATTGAGGAGGGCACCTTTTGGGATGAGGGCACCTTTTGGGATGAGCACTGGGTGTTGTATGGAAACCAATTTGACAATAAATTTCATATATAAACAAAAAAAATTTAAAAAAAATAAATAAATAAATCAACATACAGAAAAAGCCTAGAAGAGTATCTGGCACATAGGATATGGCTCCATAAATATGCATTGTAAGTATTATATTATTAAATAGGGCATTTAATATCTCACTCTGCAGCACTTCCACTTGGAATATCTCATCAGTTTCAGCCATTCACAAGAATAATATTTACATCGTTACTACTTCTATTATTCTGCATAACCAAAAGTGACTATCAGAATGGTATCTCCAAACAAAGGGAATCTCCCAAAGATAAATTCCAACCTCCATCCCAGAAGGCAAAAATAAACATATACGCGCTCTCTCTCTCTCTCTCTCTCTCTCTCTCTCTCTCTCTGCTGGTAACCCTCCCAATAGAATTTTCAAATTCAAACAAATTTTTAAAAACCTGATTTCACTGAACACCTTGTTAAGGAATTTTGGACTTCAGTCTAATAGTGATAAGGACCCAGTGCAGAATTTTAAATAAAGTGTGACTTGATTGAGTTTGTGTTTTGAGAAGTTCACTCTAGCAGCAGTATGGAGGACAGCTGGGAGTGGCTGTTGAGGAAGAGGTCCAAGTGCAAAGCTAATTCAGTTATCCAGACAAGAAATAAAAATGACAAAACCAAAGCAACGACTGTAGAAATTGTGCCAAATGATTTTCCATGGTCATCAAACCTCCAAAATACTACATTCAGTAATTACCTGCTTTTTATTTTATTCTCATAACATGTGACTTGTGTGCATCAAAAGTGGAGCGCCTGGGTGGCTCAGTTGGTTATGCGTCCAACTTCGGCTCAGGTCATGGTCTCAGACCTTGTGAGTTGAAGCCCCACGTTGGGCTCTGTGCTGACAGCTCAGAGCCTGGAGCCTGCTTCCGGATTCTGTGTCTCCCTCTCTCTCTGCCCCTCCCTTGCTCGTTCTCTGTCTCTCAAAAATAAATAAACGTTTTAAAAAATTTTTTTAAAGTGATGTTCATTGCATGGGCATAAACACTTGGTTTCCAGATGTCAGACAGAAACATATGAGCACATGTCAGCTATTAATTTATCTTGAACGTCATAATCAATAATTGCTTTTACTTTCCCCAATAATGATTACCCTAGACCAAAAGTCAGTATTGAAACTTGAAAATTATTATGGAGAGAGCCCAAATGTCCATCGACTGATGAATGGGTAAGTGTACACACACACACACACACACACACACACACACACACACACACACACAATGGAGTATTACTCAGCCATCAAAAAGAATGAAATCTTGCCATTTGCAACAATGTGAATGGACCTAGAGTGTATTATGCCAAGCGAAATAAGTCAGTCAGAGAAAGACAAATATCATATGATTTCACTCATATGTGGAATTTAAGAAGCAAAACAGATGAACATAGGGGAAGGGAAGGAAAAATAATATAAGATAAAAACTGAGAGGAAAGCAAACCACAAGAGACTTTAAAACACAGAGAATAAACTGAGGGTTGCTGGAGGGGAGGTGGGTGGGGGTATGGGCTAAATGGGTGATGAGCATTAAGGAGGGCACTTGTTGGGATGAGCACTGGGTGTTGTATGTAAGTGATGAATCACTAAATTCTACTCCTGAAACCATTATTACACTGTATGTTAACTAACTTGAATTTAAATTAAAAAATAAAATAAAATAAAACTTTTAAATAAATTTTTTTAAAAAATTGAAAATTATTACATCATACCACCTTCCTCTATCCCACAACTCCCAGGACCTGGGCCTGAGGTTCTGAGAATCAGACACAGCTCCAAAGGGTCAGCAGAGTGAGGGACAAGAGGGGGCTAAAGCCCTCTGTCAGAAAGAATCATTGTTGCTGGCACCCCATTTTTATCTTCTGAGGTCACCAGGGATTAGCCTGACAGCTGCCCTTATAATACAGGCACAATCCAATTGCCAAGTCTTTCTTTTGTCCTTCTTTCCATAAAGCAAGTACAGAATCAAGGAATTATCTCTTCAGAAATATGCTGCATAAACATTACTTCTTTTTTGGCTACTTAAATTCTTTTTAATGAATAATTTCATTAGCTAAAATCTTATTCCTATAGAATAAATAAGAGAAGCATGGAGAAGAACAGAAGCGTACCAGTGTCACTCAGTTAATCAGCATCCCCATTGACCATATACCAACATTACAGCTAGTACAATTAATTGCTAGATGTTCAGTGAGACCTTGAGTTTCAATCCAGGACTCCATCAGATATTGTTTTCATAAACAAAAGATAAGCCAATCCCATCTTTTGGGAGATAGGAAAGTAGAGGAAAAAAGATAATAAATGTTAAATAATCTGAGAAGTGAGAATTATGTGAAATAAGTAAAAATTTTAATCATCAAAGCCAGAAAACCATTATAGTTTTATGCTCCCTTTTAGCAAATAATGTTCTCACTGACTTTTCATAAAATGAGAAATTCCATATACAATATTTTTCCAGTTTCAAGAAATTTTGTACATCAATTATTTACAAAGCAATGTTTTCTACAGCAAGCAAGCCCCTCTTTACCTTATTTTTCCCATGACCATATCTCCAAGATTTTCTTTTTATCTTTCATGGTAAAAGAAAGTAGTAACTCTTGTGACTAATGTCCCAAGATACAAACTCTCAAATAAACAAACACAAACTACGCAACACTGCATGATAGAAAACATTTTTCTGGAAAGAAAATATTAATCTTATCTGGCACATCCCAATATATTTGTGGCAATAAATTCTGCTTTTCTCATCCATTAGATTTTCTTCATGGGTCTTTTTGTTTAAATAGATACATAGTAGCTTAAATAAATAAACCAGGTCTTCACATCCACACTTTCAAGTATCATCTGTCTCTTTAGAAAAAATGCGCTGACAAAGACTGAGCTGATTCTATTGTTAGATTTCTTTTTTTTTTAATACTTCCTGACTGTTGCCATCCCTCGATATACCCAAGAATCAAAACAAATAAACACATGTTCCAAGGGCATTTACCTGGGAGGGGTTTTGTTCCTCAGAAGGACAAAGTGTTTCTCAGATCCAGCATTCCCAGGGGCTGATTAGAAATGAGCTTACAAGACACATACACATACGCTCACTCATATGTTCTTCCCATAAACTGAAACAATAAAGAAGAAGGTCAAAACATCTCTCCTCCACTGGGAAAAGATGGTATGTCGTTTTTAAGAAAAACTAAAGTTTGTGATTTTTTTCCCCTTTGAGCATCTCACTAAAATTGGCATTTCCATTATACATCTAAACAGGAGCTTCAGCACCACTTTGCACTCTTAGTTCAAGAAAAGTCACAGAACAGGATGCAAGCTAGAAAGCACTTCTGAGTTGTAAATGGGAAAGCACAGATTATTTAAAATCCTAAACCAAGCTGACAATCATATTCATCATTTATTGGGCATTTGCTATGTACCAGACTTTGTACTAGGGGCTTATATATATTATAATTGGACAATAATCTAGTAAAATGGGTGTAATCCACATGGTTTACAGATAACAAAAGCCAGGCTAAAGAAGTCAAGTAATTTTCCCAAGATAACACAACCAATAAATAACCAGACCTAGATTCAAAGTCCTATCTCTTCAGCCCTTTAATCCACAAATATTTGATAAATGCCTTCTACGATCCAGGCACTGTTCTAGGACCTGGTAATATAGCAGGAAGCTTACATTCAGGTAGGGGAAAAAGACAATAGACAAATGTGTTGTGTGTGTGTGTGTGTATACAAATAGATCTAGATCCAGTTGTGTAGTCAGGGAATGAGGATTATCACAAAGGAAAATGAAGCAGATTGAGAGGACAGTGACAGAACAAGGGGCACCATTTTGGATGAGGTGCCCTGGGAAGGCTTCTCTGAGAAGATAATGCCCAAGCAGGCCAGAATGAAGGCCCCTTCCTCTTTCAGGGGAAGCAGACTTCCAAGCAGAGGGAAGAGTGTGACTGAAGGCTGAGGGGGTGGCGGTGGATGTAGCATGCCGGAGTTAACAATCGCAGAGATGTGGGTTAAACAATCAGCAAGAGGGAGCAGGACAGGAGATGAGGCTGGAGGTACAGCTAATGGAAAGAACCCTGGATCCTACTGTAAATACATGAGAAGAAGCTGAGGTGTTGGGAGCAGTGGATGAGATCACCTGTTTCACTCCAAAGCCACCTACCAGTCCCTGCTTCACCTCCGTCCCCAGAGGAGGCAATTTCCCCTCTCACTTGCTCAGAACCTGCCTCTGCCCTAGGACTCACAGTCTGTTTCCCTGATGACAATCTTATAGCTACATAGCCATCGGTGGCTTTTTACTGCTGTCCTTCCTTCTCCCCTATGGAAATTTATGAGCCTGTACCCCCTCTGCTAAGGGCAGCCTTCTGAGTCTTCCCTGGAAATCACCACCCCAAGTTGACTAAAGAAGACTAGAACGGACTTTCCAAGACACATCCCCAAGGCTTCCGCTACTCTGTAAATACAACATCCCCACCAATTTTGTGTCTTGATCTTCTTCATCATGGAGCCCCTATAGTGCTCTGGATACACCTAGGAGCTGGGGAAACAGCAGCGAAAAAGATAAAAGTCCATCTCCACACCGAGTTTACAGTCTATGTGCATCTATGTAGTGATTCTCAATCAGGAAAGCGTGAGAAGGCCTTGTAGCTTGAAAAAGTGATTAAAATAAAATATTTGCTTTATTTTTAGTCACACTACTTTGTTGATTTTTTTAGTGTTTATTTTTGTGTGAGAGAGAGAGAGAAAGAGCAAGCAGGGGAGGGGCAGAGAAAGAGGGAGACACAGAATCCAAAGCAGGCTCCAGGCTGTGAGCTGTCAGCACAGAGCCTGATGTGGAGCTTGAACTCACAAACCATGAGATCATGACGTAAGCTGAAGTCGGACGCTTAACCAACAGAGCCACACAGGCGCCCCTATTTTGTTTAAGATATGAAATAACTTTAAAGGAGAGCATGCTTTGTGCACGCCAGGAGAAAATAGGCTTTAAAAGGCTGAAAACAGTGGAACAGAGGGTTTCAGTAGTAAGTGCTTTATTTTTGTTATGGAAACTGAGATAGTAACTAAAGCAGGAATTTCAAATGATAAAACAGGGGAACTGTCATGAAACCCACTAGGGAGACAACTTGAGGGCAAGAAGAATCTTCTCAGATCACCCACTAATTCCCACTCATGCGCAGGGTCTGACCCCATTCAAACGTAGGACTTTGTGCATCCCTGACTCAGTGGTTTACATCTTCTGTTCTTACTGGTGTTGCTTTGAGGTACTTCTCTGGCCAAAACCATTAGATATTCCCATGAAGCTATATTTTGCCTTTTTTCTTTATTAAAAAACTAATTTTAAGGGCAGGGCAATCTAGACAGCTTGCTTTGTTATACTTATCCTTCAGAGCACACAGCACAGTGCAGGTCACATACCAGAGACCTCAAAGTTACTGATCAATTCATTGCCTCATCTCCTACCTGTCAACTGCCTGTAGGCCTATATGTGTGATATATCATATATCAGTTATACATGCATATGTAAATAGGTACATATTATATTTGTGTGTGTACGTCTATATCAATATATCTTTTAGCTTATAACATTGCTCATGGCCATTATCCCAACAGATTTTGGGCCTTGATTTTTCTTTTTTCCTCATGGAGCAAGATTAACTCAGAATCACAGTCATAGCTACAACTTCCAGGGCAAGCACCTTCTAGAGTTTCTCTAGGATGGCAAAGTATTTTCTGGACATTGGCCCCCAATGTTTCTTTCTTACATCCTTTCAGAAACTAAACATTATCAAGGAAAATTTCCCAGTCTCTAAAATCCCTGGAGGGAGTTGAGGTGGAGAAGGTGAAGGGGGGAGCCGCTGACCCCACCCTCCCCCTGCTGACACAGACACTGCCTTCTCAGTGCTTCCCCCACCAGGACTCCCTGGATCCAGGAGCACAAGTGTCCCCCAGCCTACTCCCTGGAGAACTAAACCCAAGAGAAAAGCAACCCAGTTAGAGACCAGACTGATGCCTGAGAAAGAGATTTAAACTGGGACATTTTTATCCTTCAGCTGTTGGATATGGAAAACAAATACACATTCCACTCTCTCCAAGAACAGGTGAAGGTATTTCATAAGCAAATGGTCAGCTGGGTGGCTTTAGGCTGAGTTTCCCACCCCTTCTGCATCCCTTCTTGTCCCTTCTCTTCTTTCTGGCAGTAAATTCCTAGCCCTAAGTGTTCTTTACAACTCACATTTTCTACCAGTATTTACTGAGGAGCCCACAATGTGCTCTGTGCTTGCTGCTGTGTGACTATAAAAGACATTTATCAACAATATGGTCCTGGAATTGCTTACATTCCAGGTGGAAAATAAAAACAAGTAAGAAACATATACAGAAGCTGTGCAATAATGACTTAAAAGAGTCCAGAAGTGTTGGTGGAAGGCGCTGTGGACGATAGAGACCTAAGCTGAACTTGGAAGGGTGAATGGCATTTGTACACAGGAGTGGCTCACAGACCATTCCCAGTGAGGCAAGGGTGGGGCATGATGCACAAGAGGAGTGGGAAGGTCAGTGAACAGACCTGTCGGATTCCATCAGAGGTAACAGCATGAACATTCATGTGTGGATATGTCCAATTTGTAATACCTGCATATTCTTCTTCTTTCCTCCTCCCTCTCAAGGGTAGGTGAATGGAAGCACACAATGCAGAATGATTCATAACTTCTCAAGGAGAAGCTGGCATAATTCAATATAGGGAGATATCCCAAATCAATATTATCACTCCCCCAGAGAAAAATCACAGACACTCCTCAAAGTGAGAAATAAATGGAACCAGAAGTAGATGTCACTCCACCCACAAAGCAACAAGAGGAAAATCTCAAGATGCTATTATTTCTTCTTCTCTCCTCTCTTTCCTCTACCTTCACTGGAGATGTTTGCTCTTTCAGCTCTTGCTTTCTGCTTTTGTATACCATCTACCCCTATAGGATTTCAAAGAATATGCATAAACTCTGAATCATAAGACTAAAATGAGCACCATTCCGAGAACTTGAATGTGCCATGTAGATTCACAGCCAGGATATGTGTAGGCTGGCTGAAAGTGAGGACTGGGTTTTTTTGCAATCCTTTTTAACACCTACATATTCTAACTCTAATAATGGACTATTGTGCTTCTCTGGGCTCCATGACTCACCAGTCCTTGCATCCGGACAGGGGGAGTTTTTTTCATATGTAAGGGCTTTCTTAATCAGAGGGTGGGGGGGGGGGTGGATCTGGAAACCCCAGACAATAAGGAACCTCTACATCTGTATAGTTTTCTGAAGAAGAGAACAGTTGCCCCTTAAACATTTTATTCTAAAATTTGGCTGACAGCAGCAATACATTGATTTTAGCCACTTTGTTTTGCTAGTAAATGATGGCAGGATCAGCTGTGGCTTATGCCTCCCTCACTGTAATCAGTTCTAGGCTCAGAAAGGGGGAATTATGCTTGACAGGTAATTAAGAAAACTGACAGGAAATAGCATTTGGCCTCTTTGAAGGTGAACTACAGTTTGTAAAAGATAATCTAAATCTAATTTACGAAAACCCCAGATGGCAAAGCTATGAGCAGTATTGTCTCTGTGTTAGGTTTATATTAAATTAATCTTTTCTTACCATTCACTGTTTTTTAAATTTTAACTTTTACATGGAAAGAAACGACTAAAACTTTGCACAGGCTGAATTTAGAATACAGCAGTTTCTGGGTCACTGCTGAATAAATGATGTAGAAACATTGATTGGGAATGCAGACTGCTTGGGGTTGGAATTGAGACTGGATTGGCCAATGTCAAAAGAATGAGTGTTCACTCATGATGCTGAAAAATGAAGGATGAAAGCAACATATACTAAGATGTCAGCAGTAAGGAATAAAATTGTTTTAGAAACTTACCTTCATGTCAAGTAAGGGGAAAAGAAACAAACTATTGATCCTATCTGCAAATCCCAAGGGAAGTTATTTATGCGTTTACCACCATTGGGTGAAAGAAAGGTAGCTAATTCTCCCTTGTGTGAAAAAGAGATATTTCTCGAAAGTGCTGGGATGATATGGCTCAGATCATCTGGCAAGGTATCAGTTTCAAATATTCTGAGCGGGTCCAGGGTAGGAGTACAAGGAGTTGCTCATTGATAACTAGTCTTTCCCACTCTCCCCAGGCACAACGTAGATCTCCCTTCTGTTATGACCCGCTTTCCTTCCACAGACATGGCTTTTTGCCTCATGCACTGTTCGGGAATGACACATAGTTTAAGGTTCTTGGGAGCTAAGGACAGAGATTGGTTCTGCACTGCCTCCATTTGTTTGGGTCTGCAAAAAACAGGATAGGAGAAATACCATCATTATTCCTAAGCCCTTTGGGTGCTGTTCCTAACAAATAAGGAGGAAAAGAAAACTTAACATTTCAAACTTTTTCTCTGCCCATTCCAGGAATTTTACGCTAAACCCAATAAACATTATACTCCTAACCTAGGAGAAATTACCTATTGTAACCAAGAAGACAGCTACACATTATAAAAGGAATGCTTTACAAAACCCAAATTTTTCTTCTTTATGACAGTTTTGTGGGAGAGTAAGATGCCAGCAGGATTTTGGAGTGGCTTTCCAAGTTTTCATTTATACATCACTCTTTGAGAACAGTTAAGTAGAGTAAATGGTTCTCCATTCTAATGTTCTGATGATGGGAGCCATCCATTTGTCACCCTTCCTGTTGTTCCCTTAAAAATTAAAGGAATATAGGATGCTAGAGCCTAGACTATCACACAACCAGGCTCAGATGCCTCAGGGACCTCATCTCCAAATCCCTTACATCCTCACAAGAAAGCAAATAGGTCTTCAGGAAAAAAGAAAGAAGCAAACCCAAAGTACTTCCTCTCTATCTGCTGTACCTCATGGTAGGTATACACCATATTCCCTGTACTTCTGGTGGCCACACCCAGACTCTCCTTATAAATAGGTGGTATGTAGGATTTCATTATTCCAGAATGTGATATCAAATTACGAAATGTGATTGCACCATTAAATCTTCCTTCCTTTGAGTAGAGAACTCTTTCAGAGTTTTCCATTAAAACTTAGAGCCCCCCTAAGATAGGTGACATCTTAAATTATTATCAGCTATTACCTTAAATATCAGTTAACACATCAGCAGGGCAAGATAACTAAAAGTAAGAGACTATGACAAAGTAAAAGGTGTTAGAAAGTGGAGAAAGTACCTTGGAGGAGAGTGAAGGATCCTAGAGGAGACAACAGGCCCTAACTCAGGGCATGGGAGACACATTCTGCCCGTTTGACGAGTAGTAGTAACTCAGAGCTGGACAACTATATACTGGTGACAATATTAACAGCACTTGTCTTACAGAATCCCTGTGAAGAAGCAATTTTATAATGAGTATTTTAAGCACTTTGAATTGCAAAATACTATATCTGTATTGGTTTAATTGTATTTGATTCTACGACTGGCCCTTGCTCTGTCACTTAGAATTATCTTACCTGTCTTTGGTTGCCAGCCTTTAACTCTTTGGAGGAAAGATGCCATGTAAATCTAAATACTTATGGTTACTATAATCAAATAAATAATTATTGGACATAACCTTTGGACTAAATTTTAATCTGTTATCAACTTGGGATATGTGCTGATAAAATATTTAACTATTTCTCTTCTAAGCTTTTATTGTTCTAATTAAATGCTGCAAAAATGGCAGATCATTTTATTCAGGATATTTTCATCAACTAGCAGAAAACAGAATTCAACTCAGATCTTTAAAAAAATGAAGAATCTTCATCAAAGGACTACTTTTAGGCCTATAGGCAGTTAAGAGAACCAGCGAGGCATGTTGAGGCACCTAGAGACTAATATCAGCAGGAAGCCACTACCACTGTTGGGCTGAGAGGACAAGTAGAGTTGGAGTAGAGCAGAAACTATGGAAGGGGGTAGCCACTGCCAAAGATATGCAGCTAAAGCAAAGCAGTGAAGATTCCAGGGTAATAAATTCCTTGACCTCATACTTTGATCTCCTGTTAGCATTCTCCATTGTTTGAGTCTGTTAAGAAGCCAGAAGCAGACAAGCCCAGGTGATACAGTCCCCAGGAATCAGCCTCCAGGGTATGGAGTAAAGCAATGAAGGGGAGAGAATGGATGCAGGATGGAGACAAATGGAGAATAACTATTAAAGGGCCACCTTTAACTTGTGAGTCCAAAAGTCTCAGAAGTTACCATTTTGCCTCACATCACAGAATAGAAGGTAGACTTTCAAAAAAGTAGTTGACATTGGAACAAACCAACATCACGTGTCTCCTGACATGCTGCATGAAGGAGGACACAGCATCACATCTCTGATATCCTCACCAAAAATCATAACCTAAATCTGACCACACAGACTCAACTTGAGGGGCATTATACAAAATATTCTTCAAAATTTTTAAGGTCATGAAAGACACAAAGAATGACAGAGAAAGTGTACCACATTCAAAGAGACTAAAGAGATATTAAAACAACATGTAACATGTCTTCCTGGATTGAATCCTGGGCCAGAAAACTTTTATTTTCTTTTACTCGAAAGAACATAAGCCAAAAAATTGACAAAATTTGAGTAAGAGCCATAAGCTAGGTAAGTATAATATCACTGTGAATTTTTTCTGATTTTGATAATTGTACTGATTACATAAGATAATGTCCTTTTCTTAGCACTAAAGTATTTCGTGTTAAAGGGCATGATGTCTCAAACTTACACTCAGATAGTTCCCCCAAAAGGTGTGTGTGTGTGTGTGTGTGTGTGTGTGTGTGTGTGTGTGTGTGTGTAGAGTTAGGGCGGGGGGAAGGAGAAAGAGAGAGAGAGAATGATCAAGGAAATAGGGGAGCATGTAAACAATTGGATAGATTTTGGTAAAGGGTATTCAAGAGTTCTTGTTCTACTCTGCCAACTTTTCTATAAGTGCAAAGTTAAATTTTAAAAGAAAGACAGAGAGGTAACCAATGATTGAGGATGATGCTGACAGAACTGCTCATTTACATTGAGAGAATGGCTAGTTCCCCAAGGTTTCAGTAGAGCCTCATTAAATGCATAATACTCAGAATGTTTCTGGGCACCAATGACTTTTCTCATTATAGAACTCCTATAGGGAATTTCCATTCCTTTCATTAGGATTTGAACTGTTTTTATTTTTAATGGTCTGGTCTCAATGTTTCAGTATTGGAAGCTGCCTGTAATTCTTTTTGGAAGTATAAATTTTCACTTTAAAATAGGAAGAAACCAAGTAAGGCAAAAAGCCATGCTGTGTCTTTGTTGGAGGGCTTGGCATGAAATCACAGAATTTTCTGCCACCTATGTAAGGAAGTGAGTGAGTGATGAGCCTAATACTTATGCCAGCCTTGAAATTGGATTATTTTCCTCCTCCAAAATAGAACTGCTAATATAACATTGGCTTTCTTGGAGAATGGTAGCAATTTGCTTATTTCCCCACTGCCTCATCCTACCCTCTGAGTAGCTGTTTGAAAGACTATGATTACATATGCGGTACACACATGCATCTTTCTGGGTGTTGTGGAGAAAACCAATAACTGCAATAGTTTTTAGGGTGGGAAAGGCACAACTAAAGCTATACAAATTCAGGGAAAATTACAATATGATTCCAGCTTTTGGGGCACCTGGGTGGCTCAATTGGTTGGGCATCCGAGTTTGGCTCAGGTCATGATCTCATGGTTTGTGAGTTTGAGCACCATGTCAAGCTCTGTGCTTACAGCTCAGAGCCTGGGGCCTGCTTCGGATTCTGTCTCTCTCTCTGCCCCTCCCCCACTTGCACCCTGTCTCTGTCTCTGAAAAATGAATAAACGTTTAGCCCAAATAATGCTTTAAAAAGTCTTTAAAAAGTCTTTAAAAAATGAATAAATTCTATAATGCCACAACATAGAATTGAAAAAAAGGAAACAGTGGCACCAAGTATCAGCATGATTGCTTTTAAGATTTAGATTGCTAGCTAAGCATCATTAACTTAAGCATCATTTTTTTATGGCACAAGATTTAATGTGTCATTAATTCAACAAACATGTACTAAGTACCTACTGTGTGCTAGGCACCATGTGGAAACAAAGTCAAATAAGATTTGATTCTGTCCTAATGTTGCTTTCATAATCCATGATTTCCTTTTGGCAAAAAAAATTGATGGCTAATGTGAATACAATATTACACTTTGGAAGATGTAAGTTTATATAAATACAAATTCTGTAAATATAGTACTTATTCCAATAACTATACTTAAGGTTTATTTATTTTCTTGAGACAGAGAGAGAGAGACAGAGCATGAATGGGGGAGGGTCAGAGAGACAGGGAGACACAGAATCTGAAACAGGCTCCAGGCTCTGAGCTGTCAGCACAGAGCCCCGACGCGTGGCTCAAACTCTCGGACCACGAGATCATGACCTGAGCCGAAGTCGGACGCTTAACTGACTGAGCCACTCAGGTGCCCCTCCAAGAACTATACTTAAAGGGAAAAAAGTTCAGGATACTCACTGGGCAGGTGGGTGTACATGAAAGTTAAGGTCAGAGGGTAGGGCACATTCAGAGCCCACAGAGCTGAAGTCTCTGAATCAGCATGTGCTTCCCATGCATAATTCATTCAAATGTGATTTATTTTGCAAAGAAATATCATCTTGTTAAGCTGTAGTTAAGTGTTAGAAACACATTTTTTTTACTAATACATCTGGTTCAGTATTGCAACTGAACAGCAGAAGAACAAGAATAAATTCAACATATGTTCTGCTTGTTAACATAACTGTCTCATATCACCTTTGAGTTGATTGAAGGTAATATGCTACAAGAATCCAACTGTACTTTCAAAAGAATCCCAAGCGTGTTTGTGACAATAACCTAACACCACTGAAGTAAGTTCAAAACTCCCCAAGGTGAGCTCTTTAAAGGCCAGCACTGATTGGGTTCAATGAATAAATTCTGTGTCATTTTTATTTTATTTTATTTTGTTTTATTTCATTTCATTTCATTTTGAGAGAAAGAGTGTGTGCATCCAAGCAAGTGGAGGAGGGGCAGAGGGAGATGGAGAGAGAGAATCTCAGGCAGGCTCCACACTCATCATAGAGTCCAGCACAGGGCTTGATCTCATGACTGTGAGATCATGACCAGAGCCAAATTCAAGAATCACTTAACCAACTGAGCCACCCAGGTGCCCCTCATGTAATTTAAAAAAAATAACAGCCTCATAACTTGTAATGTCCCTTTATATATGATTTTGAAGGCCTACAGCAATATAATACAATTAAATATTATTATTATTAATACAGTAATTAGATTGAATTATTGATAAACTAAATATTATTTTCATTAAAACAAGGGCATAGGAAATATTCTATAATGTGGTAAAAATGCTTGGGATAGAATGTGATATGGTAGCCAGTCTCCAAGACGGTCCATCACTGATTCCCACCCAGTGGTATTCACACCCTTGTACTATGTTCACACCCTTGTCTCCCACACTGTACTAGGGTTAGCCTGTATGACCATTAGAATACAGCAGAAATGATATGTCACTCTCCAGATTAGGTTATAAAATACTATAGCTTCTGTTTTGTTCTCTCTCTCTTTCTTAGAACTCACTGTGGGTGGCCAGCTTCCATGCCATGTCACTAGCTCTATGGAGAAGCTTACCTGGTGAGAAACGGGAGCCTTCTTGCCAATAACCACATGAACGTGGTTGGGAGCCAATGGATTCTCCAGCCCTATAAATGACTACAATCCCAGTTGACAACTGGACTACAATCTCATTAGAAACTCTTGGGGCGCCTGGGTGGCGCAGTCGGTTAAGCGTCCGACTTCAGCCAGGTCACGATCTCGCGGTCCGTGAGTTCGAGCCCCGCGTCAGGCTCTGGGCTGATGGCTCAGAGCCTGGAGCCTGTTTCCGATTCTGTGTCTCCCTCTCTCTCTGCCCCTCCCCCGTTCATGCTCTGTCTCTCTCTGTCCCCAAAATAAATAAACGTTGAAAAAAAAAAAATTTAGAAACTCTGATCCACAACCACTCAGCTAAGATTATTGTGAAATAGTGTTTATTATTTTTTGTTTGTTTATTTTTTAAAGTTTATTTTTGAGAGAGAGCACCATGTGGGGGGGGGGGGGGCGGGGCAGAGAGATAAAGAATCCCAAGCAGGCTATGCGCCTTCAGCACAGAGCCCTGCGCTGGGTTTGAACTTATGAACTGTGAGATGACCTGAGCCAAAATCAAGTCAGATGCTTACCCAACTAAACCACCCAGGCACCCCAGTGTTTATCGTTTTAAGCAACTAAGTTTCAGGGTTTGCAATACAACAGATAGTTAATACTGCTCAATGAAAACCAAAGTATATGATAGGAAATTGACCAAAATGTTAATAGTAATTGTCAGTGACTGATTACTGATGAGTAATTTTCATTTTTTATTAGGTCTCCTGTATATTTGCCTGATTGCCTACATTTATTATATATCACTTTTTAAAAACAATAAAAAGGGAAAAGCTTTTGACTTTAACACAAAGGCAATTTAAAATGGATTTTCTTTCATTTTATTATCATGTGTGTGCTACAGGTTTTGCAGGGACAATGATTAGCACAGATATAGAAATAGGGACTGCAATTCCAAAGAATACAATTTGGTCAAGAGTTTGAATCAAATACTAAACTGAGATTACCAACCCAGATGATTGTGGCTAGTAAAGGTACATCCTATCACACCAATTATTACCCTGAAAAAAGCCTTTTTAATTTTGACAGAATTTCACACTTCCAGAAAAGTTGTGGAAATAGTACAAAATTTTCTGTATACCATCATTCCTATATATGGACATGATCTAATTATAAACATTTTGTCTCATTTGTTTCATTATTATCAATAGACAGATGGCAGATAATGTGTATATCTCTTTTTCATAGCACTTAGCACTGTTGTAATTTTACATTTATTTGTATAATTATTTGATTAATTGTTAGCATTCCAAATAGAATGTAATTTCTGACTTTTTGTTTGCCATTTATCCTGGTGGTTAAAACTGGCTCATAGAAAATGCTCAGTATTTTGTTTTATGAATAAAGAAATGAGTAAATGATAGAAATGGAAGATGAAGACAGAATACATGCCTCAACTGTTAAAGTTATAAGAAAGTTATATGTGTTTTATCTGTGTCCATCAGGTTGGGCAAGTCAGTAAAATTCAAGATTGAATGCTGAAGTAAAATCCAAAAGCTGTTGGAAGGTCATAAGAAATAAAACAGAGAATTGGGAGTGAGAGACTGGGGTTCAGAAATAGAATTTATTAAAATATTTTTTTTATTTTTATTTTTTGAACGTTTATTTATTTTTGGGACAGAGAGAGAGAGACAGAGCATGAAGAGGGGAGGGGCAGAGAGAGAGGGAGACACAGAATCAGAAACAGGCTCCAGGCTCTGAGCCATCAGCCCAGAGCCTGACGCGGGGCTCGAACTCACGGACCGCGAGATCGTGACCTGGCTGAAGTCGGACGCTTAACCGACTGCGCCACCCAGGCGCCCCCAGAAATAGAATTTAAAATAAGAGATTAAGTAAAGCTTTCCCTTGGAGTAGGTTATTTATGTTCTGTGTATTGGTCAGATGGGCTAGGCTATGCTGCACTAACAAACTACCCCAATACACAGTGTCTTAAACAAGAAATATTTATTTCTAATTCACAATATATGGTCAATATATGATCAGTGATTCTTGGTACTCAGCTGAGAACACTATCACCCTCACTCCAGGACCCAGACTAATGGAGAAGGAATTATCAGGACCCCTGCTAATAACCATGCCAGAAGAAAAGATGTTCTAAAAAAATTTTTTTAATTTTTTTTTCAATTGATTTTTGACAGAGACAGAGTGTGAGCAGGGGAGGGGCAGAGATGGAAAAACAGAATCTGAAGCAGGCTCCAGGCTGTGAGCTGTCAGCACAGAGCCTGATGTGGGGCTTGAACCCACAAACTGCAAGATCATGACCTGAGCTGAAGTCAGCCACTTAACCAACTGAGCCACTTAGGCACCCCAAGAAAAGAGAGTTCTAGAAGGTCTCACCTCACTAATGAAATGCTCTGACTTAACCATGACATTTCTCATCGTCATTTCTGCTTTGAATTCATTGTCCACAAGTGGTCTCAAAGCCCACACAACCACAAGGGCACCAGGAAATATGATTCTACCACATGCCTGGCAGACAGAGAACTGGTATATTTAGTGAATAGCTCTAATGACTACTAGTTTTGATACAGTTATTACATTTCCTGTTCAGCAATCCCTATAACAAATTGGCTTTATAGAGTAACAACAAATCTTGAGAATTTTGCAGAAATTCAACATAAAGTCATTGCTCATATTTATCCAAGCATAAGCACTTTCTTCTCTTCCCATCATGTTCACCTTTCTTCCTTCTGTGTCCTCAGTGAGATCCCTAATCATCCCAGAAAGATTTAATAACAAAAAGTAAAGAATAACTAATCATATGTTTGAACCCTTTTTACTATTTACCTATATTCATACTTTCAACATATTTATAGCACACCTAGTATCTACCAATAGAATAAAACTTTCTCATTGCAAAACTTTACCCAAAACAGCTTTAACTTCAACTCTGGTCCTTTCAACAAGATAGTGATGTGGTAAACAAAAAACACTAGTGTAAGAAATACAAATTTTTAGTCATAACCACTTGTTCCAGATATAATAGCTGAGGAAAATGGCTCTAATATTAACATTAGATTTCTGAGAGTAACTTCCATTGCCAAAGTCTAATTACATTGGTGGAACCAAACCATATTAAACTAAATCTCTAACAAAGCAGATCAGTTTACAATATAACCCTTCTATCTGTTAAATCATAGTTGCAAGACACAACAAAAGCACCATTCAATACTCTTTGACTGTGACTAGGCAGTAAACAAGAATAAAAACTTGATCATATTTCAGATAATTTAAATAATGTGTAACAGAGGATGGGAGATCTACCACACACTCCAGAGATTTTGTGAACTTTATTAAATCAACTGAATAATTCAGTTCTCCCCTGAAGTTTCATTCTGTGTGTATATATTTGCCCTCTTGCAGGTGTGTGTGTGTGTGTGTGTGTGTGTGTGTGTGTGCGTGCGTAGTTCCTTCTCACCAAAAGCCTTGAAGTAGACCAGAAGAATGGACGAAGTTTTAGGAGACTGGAAAATTAAATAGAGGAAAGAGAATTGATTACATGGAAAATCTTGTGGAAAATCCTAGAAAGAGGAAAATCAACTTCTGCTATTTCATATTTTTCTCTGTCATTCATCCAGCACTTCCTGTGTACAAGGCACTATTATTATAAGAGCCAAAGCTACACAGTAAATAAAATAGGAAAGGTCTCTGCTCTCATGGAATGTATATTCCAGTTTTCTTGGGGGGGGGGGGGCGCGGGATCAGCACATATAAATAAATACAAGAATATCAGACCATGATAACTACTATGAAGAAATAAAACAGAATAATAAATATGGCCAAGAATGACTATGATTAGAAGATGTTTTAGATACGGTGATCAGTGAAGGATTTGAGGGGTTTAAACTGAGGCCTAATGATGGAAGGAGGCAATTTTGCAATGAGTGGAGGAAGATCGTTCCAACGAGAAGGAAGAGCTGGTGTAAAGCCTCTAAGGCGGGGATGAGTTTGGCATATTAAAGGAAATTCTGATGGAAGAAAACTCATACCTAGTTATATCCTGATGAAAAATGTGAAATTCAAAGGATAAATAGAAAATCTTATAAGCTTCAGAATAAACAATTATCTCATAGGAAAGACACTAGGGCTGACACCGAAGTTCTCATTTGCTACATAAATGCTAAGAGATAGTGGGGTGACACTGACAGCACTCTGAGGTAAAAGGATCACTCCTCCATGAAGACAAAGGAAAGTCAGTTTCAGCACAGGCAGACCCAGAAAACTTCTCTTTTATACCTCCTTTATTTTAAAAAATTACTCAAAGAAGTAGTCTGGTGAAATAATAATGAATCAGAATAAAAACCTCAAGAAATAGAAAGATGTGGTATAAAAGAAAAAGCAGTGAGCTGCGAACCCAGTAAAACTTACTGTTAAGTAGACGTGATAAAGTACTTGTAATATTTAAAGCAATTGTTAAGAAAGGATTCTTAACTAGAACAGACTATATTTAAACATTTTCATTTCAAACTGGAAGTAAAAATTCAGATTATTTTAACTAAATTTGGACATTGAGAAAAGAGAAAAAGAAGGAATAAGTAAGGGATGTTTAACTTTTCATCCAGTTATAGGGGAGTTTTCAGATATAGTTTAAATTTTTTATTTTGCTTGAGAAGCATAGTTACAAAATGATTAATAAAATGTTGGCACATCTACCAGTAATATAGATTCAGGATATATAATTTCCAGACCTCTAGAGTAGGGAAAAGAGGAAAAAAGAAAGCATAATAAAAAGGGGATGCTAGGCATGTGTGGGAGCAGCAGGTATATGGGAAACCTCTGTACCTTCCCTTCAATTTTGCTGTAAACTTAAAATTGCTCTAAAAATATATAGTCTTAATTTTTTAATGGAAGAAAAAATAAATCTTTTAAAAAGAAAGCACAATGTATGATTCCAATTATATAACAATGTGGAAAAGGCGAACTATAAGGACAATAAAAAGATCAGTGGTTGTTGGGGTCTTGAGATGGGGGGAAGGGGGGTGAGAAGAACAGATGGAGTGCAGTAGATTTTCAGGTCAGCAAAACCATTCTGTAGGGTACTATAATGGAGAATATAGGCCATCATGCACTGGCCAAAGTCGATAGAAGTATACAACACTGAATGAACTCTGATGTAAACTATGGACCTTAATTAATAATAGTGTATTGATATTCACTCACGAATTGTAACAAATGTACCACACCAGTACAAGGTGTTAACATTGGGGAAACTGTGGTGTGGAGGGGTGGAGGAGAAGGAGTATACGGGAGCTCTCTGTGCTTTCTGCTCAATTTTCTATGAACTTTAAGAGTGTTCTAAAAAGTAAAGTCTACTACAAAAGAAAGAAAGAAAATGTAACAAATCCAGGAAGGGTCGAGGGAAAAATTCAAGAAAGCATTATAAACACAAAACAAAAAGCCTAAAATATGATGGCAGAAGTAAGACCAATCATGCCAGCAGTCAAAACAAATAAGGATCAGTTAAAGGCCTATATTAATAGCAGCAACAAAGTCCAGCTATATGTTTATAAAAGACACCTAAGTCAAATGACATAAATACATTAACATAAGGGAATAGATTAGAATATAACCAAACTAAGGCAAGAAGGAAGAAAACAGAAGTGACTTGAAGCAAAAAAGAATTTAATTGGATTGAAAGGACAGTTATTGATAACAGTTACAACCCACCAAAGTAGCATAATGATCAGAAATATTTTTGCACCAAGTGACATTGCATTAAATTGAAAAGCTGGTGGGACACCTGGGTGGCTCAGTTGGTTAAGCGTCCGACACTTGGATTCGGCTCAAGTCGTGATCTTGCGGTTTGTGGGTCTGAGCCCCACAATGGACTCTTCACTGATAGTGCAGAGCCTGATTGGGATTCCCTCTCTCTTCCTCTCTCTTTGCACCCACCCCTCCACCCCCCCCACCCCAGTTCTCACTGTCTCTGTCTCTCGCAAAATAAATAAATAAACTTTTTAAAAAATTGAAAAGCTGGAAAAATGCTGAAGTGTGATATATCCAGAATGATATTCTGAGATTTTAACATACCTCTCTCAGAATATGAATGAGCTTTCAGAAAATAAACACACAAATAAGAATTCAGAAGATAGAAGCAATCCAGTTCTCATTCTTGACCTCAAAGCTATACATGAAAATTTTCATCAGCAAACATGCTTTCTATTGCAACTACACATGTAACATTTATAAAAGTTTACTGTGCACTAAGCAAAGATAATCACAGTAATTCTGAAAGAAAAACAGTATGAAACCATAATGAAATGAAGTAGAAATAAACATAATAATAATGTCAGGATCATAAACTAATAGAAAATATAGATATTCAAATGTGTTATAAATCTAGAGAAATCCAAAGTGTTTGATTTTGGCAATGAAAAGATAGATCAACAGAATACATCAGAAAGTCAAGACATAGATCAAAATAAAAATGGGAATGAAAAGCAGTATTTCAAATCAGTTGAGATAAAAGATTCATTAAGTCATGTTTTACAAGTTATTATAGCCATCTCGGGGAAATAATTAGATTACTTCCTCTTTACTTCAAAATAAATTCTAAACAGACTATCAACTTAAACATCAAAAAATGAAATGACAGAAGAGGATAATAGGGATTTTAAAAAATAATCTTAGGGTAGGAAGGGAGGAAGGAAGGTGTGGAGTCTTGTCCCTCTAACACAACTGGATAAATATCAAATCATTCTGAACACCCAAGAAATCCATCTGAGGTATGAGAGAACAAACTACAAAACTAGAGGCAGAAAAGAGGCCACATCATGGAAGGTAGAAGGTGTGGAGACGTGATCTAGGGGAAAAAAGAATGGTGGGTGCTATAGAGGGGAGCTGGAGGAGAGTGAGAGGGAGAGAGCAGGCAGTATACAGGGGATTGCACAAGAAAAACACTTCCCCAAAACCATTGACTGGCAAAACAAAAGGGGCTGATTATCATGAGTTTTTACAACCAGTGGAGCTCACAGACTAAAGTTGTAGATGTCTGCACTGTGGCAGGTGTGGAGCCTGGCAGGTGTAGTGGTGCTCCTGTGGAGTAGAGCAGATGCATGGGAATGTGGTTTGAGGACCCTCTGGGTTGCACTGGGAAAGGCAGTTCCCCTTCTTGGAATGCACTTGGGAGCGGTGGCACTGCAACTCAGGGAACAAAAGAGCCAGAGGGAACCATGCAATGCCCATTTCCTTAGCAAAGGGCAGACACATGCTGAGGGCAGCTACCTGGATGCCAACTTCTTGCTGTGCTCTACTATAAATTCCAAGCAGCTGTGCACATTTGTGCAACTGCCCTTCTGGAAAAAACTGGCATGAACCCCATGCAGTGAGACCCTCCCCCAGAGGGATTAGTGAAGGTCCATGCCATGCCAGGTCCCTAAAATTTGGAGTTTTGAAATTTAGCCAGTGTAACTAATATAAAATACAAGGGCACTGCACTGCTGAGCAAGCAGACAGCCTGACAGTGAAGGCAGGGATCTGATGGATGCCTGGTACAAATGAGGGAAAATTTCTCGCTCTTCTTTGACGGATTACTGGACAGTGGTGGGCACAAACTCCCTTCTCTGGGAATGAGGGAGTGGGATGGCATCATTTTTCTCCCCTGCCCATTGGTACCAACATATTTCAGTGAACAACACAGCACCCACAGGTGACGCTTGAGCTGCTTACATCAAGCCCTGCCCCCCTGCACTCTACAGGTGCTTCTGAACTATGGCAAGTGTGCCTGAGAACAAGAGCAGAGGATCTCTCCCTCAGAAGACCAGCACAATCCCCCACATGCACCAAATATATAGACCATAGAGTGCTGCAAAACTTCAGCTTAGGGGAAATTGGATCAGGCTTATTTTAACAAGCAGACCAGTGCACATGCACTGGACTAGGTCCAAACACTCCCCACTGCAGGCAAGGAGAAACTCTGCACAGGACTGACCTGAGGGAAAGGGCAGCCAAAACATAGGAGCACAGTGCACACAGCATATACCAGAAGCAGTTCCTGTAGCGCCAGGCTCTGAACAGTGTATGACCTCTTATTAATAAAGCCATTCCACCCAGGAGCAGGAATATAATAGGCTTTCCTAACACACAGAAGACAGAGACCTAGAAAAAATGCTAAGGAGGAATTCATCCCAAAAGAAAGAACAAGAAAAGGCCACAGCCAGAGATCCAATGGAAACAGATATAAGTAATATGCCTGATCCAGAACTTAAAACAACAATATTAAGTATACTAGATGGGCTTGAGAAAAGCATAGAAAACACCAGGGAGTTCCTTAATGCAGAGAAAAAAGACCTCAGAATTAATCAGGCTGAACTAAAAAATGCTATAACTGAGATGTGAGATCAACTAGATGTAATGACCACAAGGATGGAAGAAGTAGTGGAATGAATCGGTGATATAGAAGACATAATTCTGGAAAATAATGAAGCTAAAAAGAAGAAAGCAGGAAAAATAATTGGATAATGAATGTAGACTTAGGGAAGTCAGCAATTCCATAAAGCATAATAATGTTTGTATCATAGGAGCCCCAGAAGAAGTGAGGGATATAAACAAAGGTTTATTTGAGCAAATTATAGCTGAAAACTTCCCTAATCTGGGGACAGATATCCAATTCCAGGAGGCAGAGAGAACTCTCATCAAAATCAACAAAACAGGGGTGCCTGGGTGGCTTAGTCGGTTAAGGGTTTGACTCTTGATTTCAGCTTAGGTCATCATCTCACAGTTTGTGGGTTCAAGCTCCACATCAGGCTCTGTGTTGACAGCGTGAAGCCTGCTTAGGATTCTCTCTCTCTCCCCCTCTCTCTTTACCCTTCCCCTGCTTTCTCTCTCCTTCTCTCCCTCTCTAAATAAATAAATAAATAAATAAATAACATCTTTTAAAAATCTCTAAAAATAAAGAAATAAATAAATAAAAATCAACAAAACCAGGCCAATACAAAGACATATCACAGTAAAATTTGCAAAATACAGAGATAAGAAAAGAATCCTGAATGCAGTAAGGGGGAAAAATCCCTAACTTACAAGAAAAGACAAATAAGGTTAGCAGTAGACCTCCTCACAGAAACTTGGCAGGCCAGAAGGGAGTGGCGAGATATATTCAATGTGCTAAATGAGAAAAATATGCCAAGAATACTTTATCCAGCATGGCTTTCATCCAGAATAGAAGTAGTTTCCCAGACAAGTAAAAACTAAAGGAGTTCATGACCATTAAACCAGTCTTGAAAGAAACATTAAAGGGGACTCTTTTTGTTGAAAAGAAAGATCTAAAAACAACAAAGACTAGAATGGAACAGAGAAAATCTCCAGAAACAATGGCTTTATAGGTAATACAATGGCACTAAATTAATATCTATGAATAACCCACTCTGAATGTAAATGGACTAAATGCTCCAATCAAAATACCGAGGTATCAGAATGGATAAAAAGAACAAGATTCATCTATATGCTGCTTACAAGAGACTCATTTTAGACCTAAAGACACCTGCAGATTGAAAGTGAAGAGATGGAGAACTACCTATCATGCTGATGAACATCAAAAGGAAGCTGGAGTAGCCATACTTATATCAGAAAAACTAGATTTTAAACCAGACTGTAACAACAGATGAAAAAGGGTACTATAATAATAAAGGAGTCTATCCAAAAGAAGATCTAACAATTGAAATATTTATGCACCCAACTTGAAACACCCAAATATATAAATCCATTAATAATGAACACAAAGAAACTCATTGATAACAATACAATAATAGTAGGGGACTTTCACATCCCACTTACATCAATTGACAGATCATCTAAGTAGAAAATCAACAAGGACACGGAACAATAACCTGCAAAGAAATCGAATCAGTTGGACTTCAAGCTGTACCACAAAGCTCTAATCATCAAGACAGTATGGTACTGTGATAAAAACAGACATTCATATCAATAGAACAGAATAAAGAACCCAGAAATGGACTCACAAATGTATGGCCAACTAATCTTTGACAAAGAAGGAAAGAATATCCAATGGAATAAAGACAGTCTCTTCAGCAAATGGTGTTGGGAAAACTGGACAGCAACATGCAGAAAAATGAACCTGGACCACTTTCTTACACCATACACAAAAATAAACTCAAAATAGATCAAAGACCTAAACATAAGAGGAGAAGCCATCAAAATCCTAGAGGAGAAAGCAGGCAAAAACCTCTTTGACCTCAGCCACACCAACTTATTACTCAACATGTCTCCAGAGGCAAGGGAAACAAAAGCAAAAATAAACTATTATCCCTCATCAAAATATAAACCTTCTACACAGTGAAGGAAGACATTTGCAAACGACATATCATTAGTATAACGATAAAGGGTTATATCCAAATGCAAAGGGTTAGTATCCAAAATCTATAGAGAACTTATTAAACTCAACACCCAAAAAACAAATCATCCAGTGAAGAAATGAGTAAAAGACAAGAATAGACACTTCTCCATCTCCAATGGACATCCAGATGGCCAACCGACAAATGAAAAAATGCTCCACAACACTCATAATCAGGGAAATACAAATCAAAACCACAATGAGATACCACCTCACACCTGTCACAATGGCTAACATTGACAACTCAGGCAACAACAGATGTTGGTGAGGATGTAGAGAAAGAGGATCTCTTTTGCACTGCTGGTGGGAATGCAAACTGGTGCAGCCACTCTGGAAAACAGTATGAAGTTCCTCAAAAAATTAAAAATATAACTACCCTATGACCCAGCAATTGCACTACTAGGTATTTATCCAAGGGATAGATTGGTGCACCCCAATGTTTATAGAGGCACTATCAACAATAGTCAAAGTATGGAAAGAGCCCAAATGTCCATCAATGGATGAATGGGTAAAGAAGATGTGGTATATATATATATACAATGGAGCATTACTCAGCAACCAAAAAGAATGAAATCTTGCCATTTGCCATTATGTGGATGGAACTAGAGCATATTATGCTAAGCAAAATCAGTCATTCAGAGAAAGACAAATATCATAAGACTTCACCCAAATGAGGACATTAAGATACAAAACAGATGAACATAAGGGAAGGGAAGCAAAAATAATATAAAAACAGGGAGGCGGACAAAACATAAGAGACTCTTAAATATAGAGAACAAACAGAGAGAACAAACAGAGACTCTTAAATATAGAGAACAAACAGAGCAAACCAGGGTTGCTGGAGGGATTGTGGGAGGGGGGATGGGCTAAATGGGTAAGGGGCATTAAGGAACCTACTCCTGAAATCATTGTTGCACAATATGCTAACTAACATGGATGTAAATTAAAAAAGAAATTAATTTAAAAAAAAGAAATCGAATCACTAGTCACAAATCTCCCAACAAACAAAAGTCCAGGGCCAGATGGCTTCCCAAGGAAATTCTACCAAACCTTTAAAGAAGAGTTAATACCTATTCTTCTTAAACTGTTCCAAAAAATAGAAATTGAAGGAAAACTTCCAAACTCATTCTATGAGGACAGAATTACCTTGATTTAAAACCAAAGACTCCACTAAAAAGAATTATAGGCCAATATTCCTGATGAACATGGATGCAAAAATTCTCAACAAGATAGTAGCAAAACAAATTCAGCACTACAATAAAAGAATTATTCACCATAATCAAATGGGATTTACTCCTGAGCTACAGGGCTGGTTCAATATTGGCAAATCAATCAACATGATACACCACATTAATAAAAGAAAGAATAAGAATCATATCCTCTCAATAGTTGCAGAAAAAGTATTTGACAAAATGCAGTATCCATTCTTGATAAAAACCTTCAACAAAGTAGGAATTAATGGAACATCCCTCAATATCATAAAGGCTGTATATGAAAGACCCATAGCTAATATCCTCCTCAATGAGGAAAAACTGAGAGTTTTTCCTCTATGGTCAGGAACAGGTATGTCCACTCTCACCACTGGAAGTCCTAGCTTCACATAATATTGGTAGTGCTAGCTTCAGCAATCATACAACAAAAAGAAATAAAATCATCCAAATCAGCAAGGAAGAAGTCAAATTTTCACTATTCACAGATGACATGATACTCTATACAGAAAACCCAAAACTCCACCAAAAAGTTGCTAGATCTAATACATGAATTCAGCAAAGTTTCAGGATATAAAATCAATGTATAGAAATCTGTTGCATTTCTAATACCAATCATGAAGCAGCAGAAGAAAAAAATCAAGGAATCAATCCCATTTACAATTATACCAAAACCATGATACCTAGGAATGATGCTAACCAAAGTGGTAAAAGATCTGTACTCTGTAAATTGTAGAAAACTTATGAAAGAAATTGAAGATGATACAAAGAAATGGAAACATTCCATGCTCATGGATTGGAAGAACAAATATTGTTAAAGTGTCTCTACTAACCAAAGCAATCTACACATTTAAATGCAATCCTTATCAAAATACTAACAGCCTTTTTCAGTGTTAGAACAAACCATCCCCAAATGTGTATGGAACCACAAAAGACCTCAACCAGCCAAAGCAATCTTGAAAAAAAGAAAAGCAAAGCTGGAGGCATCACAATTCCTGACTTTAAGCTGTATTACAAAGTTGTAATCATCAAGACGGTATGGTACTGGCACAAAAACAGACACATAGATCAATGGAACAGAGTAGAAAACCCAGAAATGGACCCACAACTATATAGTCAAGTAATCTGCAACAAAGCAGGAAAGAATATTCAATGGGAAAAAGTCTCTTCAACAAATGATAATGGGAAAACTGGAAAGCTACATGCAGAAGAATGAAATTGAACCATTTTCTTACGCCATACACAAAAATAAATTCAAAACAGACAAAAGACCTAAGGGTGAGACAGAAAACCATCAAAATCCCAGAGGAGAACACAGGCAGCAACCTCTTGACATTGGCCATCAGCAACTTTTACTAGACATGTCTCCAGAGGCAAGGGAAACAAAAGCAAAAATGAACAATTAGAACTTTGCCAAGATAGGGGCGCCTGGGTGGCGCAGTCGGTTAAGCGTCCGACTTCAGCCAGGTCACGATCTCGCGGTCCGGGAGTTCGGGCCCCGCGTCGGGCTCTGGGCTGATGGCTCGAAGCCTGGAGCCTGTTTCCGATTCTGTGTCTCCCTCTCTCTCTGCCTCTCCCCCGTTCATGCTCTGTCTCTCTCTGTCCCAAAAATAAATAAATGTTGAGAACTTTGCCAAGATAAAAAACCTTCTGCATAGTGAAGGAAACAATCAACAAAACTAAAAGGCAACCTATGGAATGGGAGAAGATATTTCTAAATGACATAACTAAGAAAGGACTAGTACACAAAATCTATAAAGAACTTATCAAATTCAGCACCCCAAAATAAACAATCCAGTTAAGAAATGGGCAGAAGACATGAATAAGCATTTTTCCAAAGAAGACATACAGATAGCTAACAGACATATGAAAAGATGCTCAACATTACTCATCAGCAGGGAAATACAAATCAAAACCATGATGAGATACCACCCCACACCTGTCAGAATGGCTAAATTTAACAATGCAGGAAACAACAGATGTTGGTGAGGATATGGAGAAAGGGGAACCCTCTTACACTGTTGGTGAGAATGCAAACTGGTGCAACCACTGTGGAAAACAGTATGGAGGTTCCTCAAAAAGTTCAAAATAGAACTACCCTACAACCCAACAATTGCGCTACTAGGTATTTACCCAAAGGATATCAAAATACAGATTCAAAGGAGCACATGTACCCCCATGTTTATAGCAGAATTAGCAACAATAGCCAAATTATGGAAAGAACCTAAATGTCCATCAACGGTTTAATGGATAAGGAAGATGTGAGATATATATATGTATGTATACATACATATATATATATATAGGCTTGGAATTTTAGTGGCCACTAAGATTGCAGATATCTGGGACGACGTCTATGCAAGAACTAGATTCTGATTCTCTTTACTCCAACAGGCCAGTATTTGAGAGGCCAGCCCCAAATGAAGAATGCATTACCAAGGCATCTACTCTTGGGAGGCCCTGGATTACAATTTTAGCCCTATGGAGCTCCTGAAAAACAGCTCATCTCTGCTGTCTCTTCCTGAGCAGGAAACACTCTCTGGGCAAAAGTGGACCTGAACACCTGGCTCAAATTCTAGCTTATTTTCCTGTAATCCCTTACCATCTTCTTAGCTGTTCGAGTCTTTTAAGAAGTTTTTTACATTTTACACAAATTTTGTTATCTGGCTCCAAAAAAAGGATTAATCTAAATGACCCAGTCTGAAACTCCTACAAGCAGAGTCTTTCCCCCCCACCCCCGCCCCACCCTTATTCTATGGTCAGAGCCTTTTATTGAACTAAAAAATTCAAATTTACTTGATAGTACTGTCCCTTGGGTCATTCTATCAGGAACAGTGGTACTAGTCATTTTTCTTTTTTTCCCCCAGTATTATTGAGATAAAACCTTTCTCAACTTATGATGGGGTTACATCCCAATGAACTTATCGTAAATTGAAAACAATCTTAAATCAAAATGCATTTAATACACCTAACCTACTGAACATCATAGGTTAACCTAGACTACCTTGGACATGCTCAGAACATTTACCTTAGCCTACAGTTGGGCAAAATCATCTGATACAAAGCCTATTTGATAATAAGGTGTTGAAAAGCTCACATAATATATTGAACACCTGCACTGAGAGTGAAAAAAAGAATGGTAGTACGAGTATAGAATGATTGTAAGTATATCAGTTGTTTACCCTTGTGATCCTGTGGCTGACTGGGAGCTGTGGCCTGCTGCCACTGTCCAGCATCACGATATCATACCACATATTGCTAACCCACGGAAAAGATCAAAATTCAAAATTCAAAGTACAGTTTCTACTAAATGCATATTGCTTTTGCACCATGGCAAAGTAGAAAAATCCTAAGTCAGATCATCGTATATGTAATTGGTATATAATGTAAGTTTAAGGTAAAGAGCACAATGACTTGACTTACACATATTGTGAAATGATTATTGCAAGAAGTTTAGTTAACATCCATCATCTCATATAGATACAAAAGAAAGAAAAGAAAAAATGGGGTTTTTTTTTCTTGTGATAAGAACTCTCTGATCTAGTCTCTTAGCAACTTTCAAATATACCATCTAGCAGCGTTAACTATAGTCATCGTGTTGTATGTTGCACCATTAGAACTTATAACTAGAAGTTTGTACCTTTGACTACTCTCATCCCCATCCCCCACCTCTGATAACCACAAATATGCTCTTTTTCTATGAGTTTGGGTTTGTTTGTTTGTTGTTTGTTTGTTTGTTTTTTAGATTCCACATAGAAGTGAGATCATACGATTATCTTTCTCTGCCTGATTATTCCTCTTAGTATAATACCTTCAAGGTCCATAGAAGCAGAAGTCTTCTTATTTTATCCTTCAAGATCTTTCTCAAGAGGAGCCTGGGTGGCTTAGTTGGTTGAGCATCAGATTCTTGACTTCAGCTCAGGTCATGATTTCACAGTTCATGAGTTCAAGCCCCGTGTTGGGCTCTGCACTAACAGTGCAGAGCCTGTTGGGATTCTTTCTCCCTCTCTCTCTGCTCCTCCACTGCTGACTCTCTCTCTCTCTTCTATCTATCTCTCAAAATAAATAAATAAACTAAAAAAAAAGACTTTTCTCAAAGTTCTAACCAATGAAGTAAAGCAGGAAAATATTGTAAAAACAAAAATATTGCAAGTGAAAACATTTGTGTTTGAAAACAGAAAAAAACTAATAAACACAATAAAAATCTTATGGGTACAAGGCACAAGAAAAACATTTTTTAAATAACTTGTTTTTCTGTTGAAAATGAACATAAAATATAATGAAAAGCCTAAAATGAGAAAACACAAAATATAAATGTTATGGTGTTTCTTATGTGTCATCCTGACTAAATTAATATCCCTAGTATTGAATCAAACACTAATCTAGGCGTTACTTTGAAGGCATTTGTAAACATGACTAAAAGTCCATATTCAGCTGACTTTTAAGTAAAGGAGATTATTTTAGATAACCTGAGTGGGTTCATTCAATCCATTTAAGGCCTTAAAAGGCAGAGCTGAGTCTTGCCAAAGAAGGAACTCTATCTGTGAATAGCTGTTTCAGCCTAGGCCCCGGAGTCCCAGCCTGTCCTGCCCCTCTTGATGGCCTGACAGATTTGGACTGGACTAGCTAGGCTTCACAATTGCATAAACCAACTTTTTGCAATAAATCTTTTAATATATACTTCCTCCTGGCTCTACTACTCAGGTTAAACCCTGACTGATACAATATTACGAAGAAAAATGTTAAATGTTGCTAAATAACATAAAAGTGGGTAAGAAACTTCACAAATTTCTGCACTAAAATTCAAAATATTCCAAAAAAATTAATGCAATTAAAATAAAATCCTAACAAGACTTTTTTTTTTTTGATAATTTGACAAGTTTCCTCTAAATAAAAAGGAATAATCATGGTAGTGGGTGATAAATGAACCCACCAAATAGTAAAATATGCCATAAAGCTACAATAATTAAAAAAAAATTTTTTTTAAGGTTTATTCATTTTTCAGAGACAGAGAGACAGAGCATGAGCGGGGTAGGGGCAGAGAGAGAGGGAGACACAGAATCTGAAACAGGCTCCAGGCTCTGAACTGTCAGCACAGAGCCCGATGTGAGTCCCGAACTCATGGACGGCGAGATCATAACCTGAGCCGAAGTCGGACGCTTAACCAACTGAGCCACCCAGGTGCCCCAAAGCTACAATAAGTTTTAAAGTGTGAAATTACCAGGGGAAGAAGCAAATAGATCAAAGAAACAGAATAGGAGCTCAGAAACAAACACGTATGGAAATGGGAATTTCGAGCATGAAAGGTGTGGTATTTAAATCAGTATGGGGAAGACGGATGTATGTACCAGTTACCTTTCACTGAGAAACACATCACCCAAAAGTGCAACAGATTAAAATAGGAACCATTTATTTACTTCATAATTTTGTAGTTTGGCAGTTTGTGCTGGAGTAAGCTAAGTGGTTCTTTAGGTCTAGGCCAGGCTTGGCTGATCTTAGCTGAGCATGCTCCTGGGTCTGTGGTCAGCCGATGGGCTAGATGGAGATGACTGGTTTTGACTGGTCTCATTCATATATCTTATGATTCACTGAGAGTGACAGGGGAGATTAGGCCACATGTCTCTTATCATCCAGCAAGCTAACCTGGGCTGCTTTATATAACATAAGAGTTCTAAGAACAGCAAACAAGTAAGCCTCAATACACAAGCATTTTTCAAGTCTCAGCTTGCATTGCTATTGTTTCATTGGGCAAGCAAGTCATATGTCTAAGCTCGAAGTCAGTAGAGGAGGGCTTGGATACAGGGAGGGGTGCCTGGGTGGCTCAGTCCAATAAGCATCAGACTCTTGATTTTGGCTCAGGTCATGATCTCATGGTTCATGAGGTCAAGCTCCATGTCAGGCTCTGCCCTGATAGCATGGAGCCTGCTTGGGATTGTCTCTCTCCCTCTCTCTCTTCCCCTCTCCTACTTGCACACACTTTCTCTCTTGCTCTCTAAAAATAAATAAATAAACTTTTAAAAAATGCTTGAATCAAGGAGGAGTGAAAAAATTGGGGCCATTATTGCAATCAATCCACCATAATGAATCATTCAATAAATGATGCTGGGAAACTGAGCCATTTGGGGGGGGGGGGTTGGAATAGGTTAGATTCTTTTACTGCATCAAAATAAATCCCACATATATTGAAAATTAAATGTAAAAATTGCCATATTTTAATAACAAAATTGACAAATGAAAATGTAAAGAAAATATTTGCAACATTATGGCAATGACTTAAGAGCCATAATATACAATGAGGTCTTAAAAATAAGAAAACGGTAAACACCTCTATTAAAGCAGTGGGGGGAAATGTAGATATGCAATTCATAAAAGAAATACAAATGGACATCAATCAAACAAAAATATGCCCAACATCAATAAGAACCAAATACAAATGAAAACAAAACCAAGGTATAAGTTTCTGCCAATTATTTTGACAAACTTTAATGTCAAGTGCTAAAGAGTGTTTGGAAATAGATACACTTACATAATGTTAGAATATAAATTGGCATAAAATTTCTAGAGAGCAAATTAGCACTATCAAAGTGTTAATTTGAATATCCTTAAATCCATAAACTCAATTTCTGGGAATTTATCTGAAGGATAAGTGTAAATACATAGATGAAACATGTGTATATAAAATAATATTTATGACACCTTTTTTTAAAAAAGTGAAAACTTAGGGGGACCTGGGTGGCTCAGTCGGTTAAGTGTCCAACTTCAGCTCAGGTCATGATCTCATGGTCTGTGGGTTCGAGGCCCACTTTGGGCTCTGTGCTGACAGCTCAGAGAGAATCCTGCTTAGGATTCTGTGTCTGCCTCTCCCTCTGCCCCTCCCCAACTTGCACTGTTTGGCTCTCAAAAATAAACAAAATATTAAAATTTTTTTTAAAAAGTGAAAACTTAGAAACAACCAACTTTTCTGTCAATAGGATTAAATTGTGATACATACAATAAAATATTATGCAGCATTCAAATGCATAAAATAAATCATTATGTATTGTTATAGAAATATGTCTATGATGGCTTATTGAGAGACCACATGCAAATTACAGAAAATATAATCCCATTTATGTGTACATTTTTGTTATTTGCATGAAAAATTATGAAAGAATATGCACCAGATTTCAGGGTCTTTTATACTTTCTCTGTTCTGTCCACAATATTTTTATAGTAATAAATTGTCAACAGAAGTTTTTTTCTGAAATGAAATTAATTATATTGTTATCATTTAAAAGAATCACTTCGGTTAAGTGTCTGACTTCGGGTCAGGTCATGATCCCATGTTTCGTGGGTTCAAGCCCCATGTCAGGCTCGGTGCTGACAGCTTGGAGCCTGCTTTAGATTCTGTGTCTCCCTTTCTCTGCACCTACCCTCCCTTTCAAAAATAAATAAACATTAAAATTTTCTAAAATAAATTTATAAAAATATCACTTCAAAGAATTATTTGACAGCATTTTTATGCCACAGCATAAAATTAGGTAATTTTGTAAAATGTAGCTAAAAGTGTATGAACTCTGATGATAGACAAATAATCATCGACTAATGCAGAATGCCCCTCCTGGTAATAATGAAGATGAATTTTTGAAAGTCCCATAGAGAAGTCATTAAAAGAAAAGAAATTTAGAGCAGAGTATAACCTGAATTCCCATTAGAGGCCTTTGGTTCCCATAGCAGGAGTCACTAAGCAAGCTTGAAACAAAATGAAGGTGGTTAAGATAGACAGTAAAGAAGGGACATTAGGACTCTACTCTCTCAATGAAGTCTACCTATATCGTGCAAATTTCTGTGGCATCCATCTCTATATAATACAGCCAATTCAGAGTTATCTATGTGAGCTAAACAAAACTTATGGTTCTAACTAATTACTGAAAGCTATTCTGCACTTCCATTAATGCCAGAGCTGATTTGAGGACTGGTGAAATATCTCTCTTTTCAGGAAGAGGGCATGTGCCAAGTCACAGGAAGGTAAGGGTTTCCAGCAGAGGCCAAAAAACCACATTTTTATAATTACTTAGGCACAGGTCCACAATGACAAGACTGTTCATTCATAAATTTGGAAATAATTGCCATGAGGAAACCAAGACCTCATAAGTCAAGTTAACAAAGGGCCAAACTCAATGACATTTATGAAATATGAAAAAGATTTATATAGATGAGGAAGGTGTGCTGCTTAGCAAATAGGATAAACTGATGGTGACCCAAAATTGCTCTTTCATTTTGAAGATGAAAAATGGGCAAACATTATTCCTTTCATAGGCTGCTGTATGGATTCAATGAGACAATAAACAGAGTCCAGGATATTACAAATATGTAGTATCTCTTTCTTCCCTTTTCTTCTTCTGGCCATTCTCACTTCCTTGTTAGGACTTCCATAATCTTCTCTAGCTGTTGCCACCCTCCCCATTCTTCAAAGCCCTGCTCAAAATTCACCTTCTACACAAACTTACTTTTCCTTCTCATTTAATGTCTGCACTACATGAGTCGCTTCCTTGATGGATGGGGAAAAATTCTTTGGTTTGATTAACAATTATGTAATGAGTTCCAACTTTGTTGCCAGGCATGGCCTTACCTCTTCAACTAGATTAGAAGTTTCTCATGCTCTGGGACATCACCTTAAGCTTCCTGCTTCCCCCACAGCACCTAGCATACAGTTACATTTAATAGCAAATTATGGGCTTACATTGTTTGACTGAGAGATTTTATGTAAGGTACCCAAAATGTTTGGGTAAATATTTTAAAGGTGATTTGGTACATCAATTATGTCAATGCCAGTCACAAGCACTAGAGCTATATGGACACTTTGTAAAAGAAGAAAGAAGTCAGTTTTCAATCTGTTTCCATGATCTTCCAATATTCTTTTGTTTTCAATATAATTAAATGTTTCTCAAAAAATCTTCTATATGTTTCTGAGGTTTAAAATTCAGTTCCATGAAGTTTACAAAAAAGTTCAATTATTAACCCTTCTTTCAGGTGATATGTGGAATAAAATGTTTTTGCACAGTTGAAGAACCAGTATATCTGTTTAGAACATATATTGTAAACTTTGATTTAAAAAATGTAAATTGTTGATGCAGGAAAATAAAAGAAAGTTTTTTATCTACTTTCGGAAATTATATTTTTTTGAAATTTTTATGAACCATAAATTTGTGTGTTTTCCATTAAACTGATTTCAAAAAGGGAAGAAGAACAATCTTGGGATTGTACCAACATTTTAATAATCATAAAACAGCAGTATCTTGTGGAGAAACAGGTTTTATCTACTGGTAGTAGAATGTTTTAAAATTTACTCATCATTACTTTGATATTTAATTTTTAGTGTTATTATTTTTTTGTTTATGCCATTAATGATTTAGTGGATACCACCAAAGACCACTCCAGAAAATTTAATGTTGACTACTCTTAGCTAGGAAGATACAGAAAAATAAGCATTCAGCCACCTCAACTAAGTAATTGAGTGACTTTTTGTTAAGTGATAGGGATGTTTCTGAAGGCAAGGTCTGGAAATAATGGATAGCAACAAATCCCCATCTGAGGGGCAAAGAGCTGAGACCAAATTGAAGTGGAAGAATAAATTAGAAAAGTAGATTCAAATCCAGTTGTCAGTGACCAGTTCATCATTTACATTAAAAAAATGTGTAGAGTGGGTGAGTAGTCAGAAATCAGATTAGTTTTGTTTGAATGAACATAATTGTTATCCATAGTATTCTGGGAGAGTGGCAAAAATTCAGACAGTGAAGTTGGGAAGCATTTGATAATCAGGAAGGAAAGCTTAAAAATACACATATACAAACATGATGGGGGTATAGTTGAAAAAAACCTAGGGGGGTGGGAGGGAGGAGAGGGTGGGTGATGGGTATTGAGGAGGGCACCTTTTGGGATGAGCACTGGGTGTTGTATGGAAACCAATTTGACAATAAATTTCATATATAAATAAAAAAAAAAAAAAAAGAAAAGAAAAGAAACCTAAACTTGGCATCAAAGGAAGTAAGGTCAAGAGCTTGCTCTGGCTGGGGCACCTGGGGGGGCTCAGTCGGTTGAACATCAGACTCTCAATTTCCGCTCAGGTCATGATCTCACCATTTGTGGGATCCAACCCCATGTCGGGCTCTGAGCTGACAGCAATGGGAGCCTGTTTGGGATTCTTTCTCCCTCTCTCTCTGCCCCTCCCCTTCTCTCTCTCTCTTTCAAAATAAATAAATAAACTTAAAAAAAAAAGACTTAGCTGTGGCTGAAGCTCATTTCTTCATCTGTAAAATGAAGGAAATAATATCTACAGCATTGAATTAAGAGAAGTAAGAGAAAACCCTTTCAAACTAAAATGTCTGTGTAAAGTATGGTTTTGGGTTTCTAAATTATCTGCAGGCTCCTATCTGTTCTTTCTGCCCTCTTCTTTCCTTCTCCAAGGATGATTCATAGTTAAGGGCAAGGGTATTTTATTGGCTCTTGGTGCTAAGAGGTGGAGCTTTCCCTATGAGAAGCTGAGGTGTCAAAGCTGGACCAACAGGAGTATGGTGAAATAATTACGTTGGCTGATCTGAACACCGTAATTCCAGTTATGCACCTTAAATTTTGATTAGCTTTTTAAGCAGTCACATCACCTTGATAGTTCATATTGAACTTGCATTCATATACAATTGTAAAGGCTTTCTTTTTCTAGAAACCATTAATCCTCATTTTATACTTCTGCTGCTGATATTTGAAACTAGTGTGCAACATTTAATTCCTGTTAAATTATATCCTGTTGACTGCACCCCTGGGGTCCAGTCAGCTAAAATCTGGCATCTTAAGTTTAGCCTAACCTCCTAGATTTGCCTCATCCATGCAAGCAGTATCTACCCTGAAGAAGCTTTTAACGCAAATAAATTAAAGTTTGACAAACAAATTAAGTTTGATAAACACTCCATCCAGATAAACCCTCTTGGAGATTTACCATGCACATTACCACACTTAAGGTTCTGGTAGCCTATAGTAAAGAACTCTAGTTAACTGCATTTGATCTTGTATTTCCCAATTATTTTTTACCATAGAACACACCTTAGGAAATTTTAGTATTAATAAGGAATGGGATACTATTTTGCCATTAAGAAGAATGAGGTAGGGGTGCCTGTTTGGCACAATCTGTTAAACATCTGACTCTCAGCTTCAGCTCAGGTCATGATCTCCCAGTTTCATGAGCTTGAGCCCCATATTGAACTCACTGCAAGTGAAGAGTCTGCTTGGGATTCTCTCTCTCTCCCTCTCTCTCTACCTCTCCCCCGCTCACACTGTCTCTGTCTCTTTCAAAATACATAAATAAACTTAAAACAAAATTTTTTTTAAAGAATGAGGTAGATCTATTTGAAATGACATGCAAACATCTTCAAGACTTATTATTAAGTGAAAAAAGCAAATCCAAAACAATAAGCATAATCTAACTTCACCTTAAACAATGAATAAATACAGTGTATATGTGTGTATATGCACATAAAGCTAATATAAAGTGCTGAACAGTAAATACCTTTTTGTTGTTGTTGTTTATTTACTTTTGAGAGAGAGAGAGAGAGAGTACAAGCAGGGGAGGGGCAGAGAGAGAGAAAGACACAGAATCTGAATCAGGCTCCAGGCTCCGAGCTATCAGCACAGATCCAGACGTGGGGCTCAAACTCATGAACCCAGAGTTTATGACTTGAGCCAAAGTCAGAGCTTAACCAACCGAGCCACCCAGGTGCCCCATGGAACAATAAATACCTTACTGCTTTCAGTGGTTACATCTGGAAATAGGTATAAAACCTAATGCACTGATGATAAATGGAGACTTTGATATTTTACTCTAAATGTCTCATGCTGTTTCAATTCTTTACATTGAGAATGTATGATAAATCATTATATATATATATAATTTTTATATTGTAATTGCCCAAATAGGATTATGGAAACTAAATAAACATAAATCTGTCCTTTCTACAAAATCAAAACCAAAAATTGTGCTTCCTCTCCAGATTCTGAAAGCCAGCGAACAAGTCTTTGTGAGATGGGTTGAACAGACTTGAAATTAGGTAGGAAATAGTTCCCGCATGGTTTATTTAGATAAAAATATGGGTACAGGGGGGCCTCGGTGGTTCAGTTGGTTAAGCATCCAACTCTTGACTTTGGCTCAGGTTATGATCTCGCAGTTTGTGGATTCGAGATCTGCATCAGGGGCTCCATGCCAGCAGTGCAGAGACTGCTTGGGATGGTCTCTCTCCCTGTCTCTCTGCCCCTCCCCCACTTATGTGCACTCTCTCCCTCTTCCTCCCTCTCTCTGTCAAAATAAATAAACTTAAAAATATATATATGGGTATGATGTAATGCAGTTCTTACAACCTGTCTTGACTGACATGATGTGAAGATAAACAGAGACCCAACCTCAAAAAATCATGAAAGATTAAAATAAGAGGGCAACATAGAACAGTGCAAAGAACTGGCTTCAGTGTCAGATAGTTCTAGATTCAAATCCAGGCTCCTCCACTTTTTTTAAGCCTCAGGTTCCTCATCTATAAAATAAAGTTAAGACTCAACTGAAAACTATAGAGTGAAATACCTCAAAACTTACACTTCACATTTGCCTCTTGCACCCAGTTCCTATATTGCTTTAGGGAGCAAGCTAGAAGTCTGAGAAAAATTGGAGTTCTGTCAGGAATGAAACCAAAAGAGGGACTTGGAATCCAGGAAACGCCATTTCAGTTTCCTTCTAAACAAGTATTAACCCTAACAACTCGGTGCTTACTACTGAGCATGAGTGGAAGGGGTCTTGACAGAGGGACTCAAGGCTGTGCTCTGTGGTCCTGGTTTGTAAAAGCCCTGAGTCCTTCCAAAGGTAGCAGAGCTGTTTGGGCCCCAGTAATGCTAACGTAAGTGACATCAGAGCCAAAGATTTCAGATCCACACCAGCCATACCATGTGTTAAAGGGTTCTTAATAGATACATGACCTCTTTCACAGGCCTTTAGGGACATAATGAAATGAGTCACTAAATGAGAAAGATGAGAGAGAATCAAAGAGGAGAAAGGGACTGAAGTTTATAAAGGACCTAAGGCAGGGGACAGTGAGAAGTAGTGTAAAGTGGTCACAGGTTTGTGGCTTAAAGGAGTATAAGCCAAATATCATGAGGAAAAAATTAAAATTTCAGGAAAGTGAATAAGAAGAAGTTTTTTTTAATTAATAAATTTTTTATGGGCCACCTGGGAGGCTCACTTGGTTAAGCGTTCGACTCTTGATTTTGGCTCAGGTCATGATCTCACAGTTGGTGAGTTCAAGCCCCACATCGGGCTCTGTGGTGACCATGCAGAGACTCTTGGGATTCTCTCCCTCTCCCTCTCTTTCTGTCCCTCCCCTTCTTCCCCCCCCCCAAAAAAAATAAATAAATAAACTTGAAAAAATCTAAAATAAAATAAAATTTAGAAAGCAATGGGTTCACCTCATTAGCATCCAACTAAAAGGATAATGTGCTAAGATAGACAGATTTGACCTTTCTGTGATTTTTATCAGCCCCTGGAATCCTACTGTAAACTCCTTAAAAATGTAAACTTGGGGAATAAAGAAGAGTATCCCTTCCAGGTATTCGGTAAATTGCACGCAATTTCTCATCATAAGGACAACAGACCTGGGAAGTTTGTGTTCTGAGCTGTGGCCGCAGAACGTATTGCCAAGGAGACAAAGTGACTTCAGGGACATACGTTTCATAATCAGCCTCCCCATGTGCCTGTTGGACTGTAGAGCTGCACAGCCAGCACCATCCATTTTGGGGAGGCAAAATGGAGTATAAATCACTCCTGTTGAGGATTTTTCATAGCAGGTTTTTAAGCTGTCTAGTCCCCCTTACATATACTTTAGCACCTGTCATTTACAGTCAGCGCTGCTGAGGGGAAATAATATGCCCTCTCCTGGTCTCCACCTGGAAGGATTCTCCCCAAGGTTCTCTCTATCATTTATTTTCTCTGTCATTGGTAAATTTGGAAAATATACCTGATCTATAGCTGAGCTCCACTCCTTTCCTTCTCTGAAAACAGGACTATTCTTCTGATCTTCCCTGCCTTCCTACTTATTAGTGCTTCCCTGCCTTAATACTTACCCTAAGTACTTGGTACTTAGTACTTCCCAGGCAGAGACATCAACCCTGTCCAGACGGGTACAGGTGGATAAATCAGGCTAATCCTGGTGTTCCGTTAGGACAAACACTTGGCACCCTATTAGTCCATATCTTCCAACCTAACCTTTATTCAAAATAAGGAGGATTATTTTAGACTTTACACATTTTTTTATTGATAACTCATTCTTGAGAGAGATAGAGAAGACAGCACAAGCAGGGGAAGGGCAGAGAGAGAGAGAGAATCTGAAGCAGGCTTCAGACTCCAAGCTGTCAGTACAGAGCCCAATGCAGGGCTCAAACCCACAAACCATGAGATCATGATCTGAGCCAAAGTCAGATGCTTAACTGACTGAGCCACCCAGGTGCCCCTAGACTTTACACATTATTTTTTTATTATGAAATCGTTGGGAAACTGGGTGGAGAAGATGGGTGCCCTGAATGGAAGCCCCTCAGAAACTCTAAGGGTGTTCAAATATGATGAATTTATTTTAACTCTAACTCAAATGCCACATGATTCAAAGAGTCTTTACCTGTTGTCTTTGTGTGGGCTCCAAGAGGTCCATGGACTCCCTGAAAATTTATAGAAATCTTTGCATGTAAGTGTACTTTTCTGTCGCTAAGAAAGGTTAAGAAACAGCCACCTAATTATTGACAGCAGTAAGAAAAAAAAATCTAAATAAGTCACAATGCCAGGTATTTTTAGCAAGCCTATCATTTCAGATTATTCTCACTACCTCAAAGCTCCAAATTTATATAAATAAAAATTTAACTCCATTTTCACTGTTAATGAATATAAGGCTTAGCTAAGTATCTCATACAAGAAAGTCTATTATTTACATCAGTCCTATAGTAGTCAGTTTGTGTTTTGCTTTGGTTTGGTTTGGTTTTTATTTTTTCGATAGCTCCTGGGCCAATTCATTACCATCCTCAGGATAAATAAGATAAGGAACGAGTTTTGTTTGTTTGAATTGTGAGAAAAGGCCAAATGAACAGTTGGCCGCAAACTGAAAGTTTACCATGCAGACATAGAGAGTAAAGGACTCCAAATCCCACAAAATCTTTAATTCTGGGTACACACACACATGCGAAATAAACACATACATACATACATACATACATACATACATACATACATACAAAAAAGGGTCCTGGAAAAAACTTCAGCCTTGCACCATGGGCAGGTCTAAATTCCAGAGTTGAGAATTTAATGTAAAAATCTACCTCAAACCAGTGATAACCTGAGCAGAACCAATAGACATGAACCCAAAAAAACACTTGAGTTTCCCACTTTAAAAACAAACAGCTGGGGCGCCTGGGTGGCGCAGTCGGTTAAGCGTCCGACTTCAGTCAGGTCACGATCTCGCGGTCCGTGAGTTCGAGCCCCGCGTCAGGCTCTGGGCTGATGGCTCGGAGCCTGGAGCCTGTTTCCGATTCTGTGTCTCCCTCTCTCTCTGCCCCTCCCCCGTTCATGCTCTGTCTCTCTCTGTCCCAAAAAATAAATAAACGTTGAAAAAATAAATAAATAAAAAATAAATTAAAAAAAACAAACAGCTAAAAATGAGCCAATCATTAAAAAATTACAAACTTCACAAAGAAACAATCCACCCTACGGGAAAGTCAGCCAATGCAACCACAGGAAAATGAACACATCCAAGAACCCACGACAGTAGAACAACCTACACACTACACAATAAGTATGTTAGAAGTTAATAAAGGAAGGATAAAAATAGCTAACATTTATTTAGTGCTTGATTTGCAAAAATATAATCGCTGACATTAATGGAGAGGTTAAGCAGCTCAGACAGATCTGAAGAAATACTAGAAATCAACACAAAAAATGAAATTGTAAAAAGTATGAAAAGAGTTTAATAACTGTAGACTATACAACTGAAAGGCACACCCACCCACGTATACAAAGAGAGACAGGGAGAGAGATTTTTAACTTTGAGTTTCAGAAGAAACAGGACTCAAGATGGAAGAAAGATGTTAAATCCTCAGATTTAAAGGGCTCTCTGAGCACAGAACAGGATAAATAGAAGTAAACCCACACTTGGAAAAATGGTAGTGACACCACAGTATATCACAGATAGAGCAAACCATAAAAGTAACAAAAACAGAGTGAAAGACAAATTACCCGCAAAGCTATGACATTTACTTCCCAATAGCAACATTCCTAATGCCTTCAAAGTCCTAAAGTTCTAGTCCCAGCTAAGCTATGATTGAAGAATTAGAGTGCAACTCAGAAAAACAAATTTCAAAAAAATTATCATTTACAGATCTTTATGGAAAGAATTAAAAGATAAAGAAAATTGGACCAAGAAGGAAGGAATAAGCTGAAGGAAAAGTGAGCCATGTCACTGGTAAACATAAGGTAAATTTAGATAAGTATATTCTTTAAAAACAAACAAACACGGGGCGCCTGGGTGGCGCAGTCGGTTAAGCGTCCGACTTCAGCCAGGTCACGATCTCGCGGTCCGTGAGTTCGAACCCCGCGTGGGGCTCTGGGCTGATGGCTCAGAGCCTGGAGCCTGTTTCCGATTCTGTGTCTCCCTCTCTCTCTGCCCCTCCCCCGTTCATGCTCTGTCTCTCTCTGTCCCAAAAATAAATAAAACGTTGAAAAAAAAATTAAAAACAAACAAACAAAAAACAGAAAAACAACATTAAAGACGGGTTACAAGTAAGGTAGACCTAAAACACTGGGGATGGGGGAGGGGAAATAATATTGAAAATGAAGTAGGGAAAGTAGAATTAAAGTTCTCATAAAAGGTAGAGATATCGCTTTGGTCTTTGTTAAGTCAATCACACACGTTAAACTTCTAAAGTTTAATACAAAAATAGAGATAAAACATATAGCAAAACTGTAATAGGGAAAAGAAGTGATAAAGAGAAGTAAGGAAGGAGAAATAAAAAGCAGCCAAAAAAAAAAAAGGAATGGTAAAATAAAAACAAACGGGAGGTAGAATAAATAAAATCATGTGTATTAATAGTCATAATAAATATGAATGGATAAGTTTGATAGTTCAGAAGAGGATAGTTTTATATCAAACTTTTAAAATCAGCTATAAGCTAAAACACATTGGAAACATATGAATATAGAAAAGTGGAAATAAATGAATAGAAAAGGTACACTATGGCTTCTCTGAGAAATGACTAAAGGCTAAAGACTGCAGATGATACTGGTGCTTAGGATGGGCAGAGAGGAAAAGGATAGGGACAGGAACTGGTCTTGGACAACAAACTGGGCCATCTGGTTGAGGACATGATGAAGTTCTTGGAGCAGATCTCTTTCTTTTCCTTCCTTGACTTCCTTCTGGGGTCATTTCTGGAGAATGAGATACTAAAGATAGCACTCTTTCAGAGACATAAAGGGGTGACATGTAAGCCCAATTCCAAGGTATCCTTGGCTACTGGGAACCATAATGACTCATTGATATAGATGTCAAATGCTCCAAGGAGGTAGCAACTGCTTTACACAGTGTCATCATCTGGACAAGGCATCCATTATCTGAGACAAGACCACTAGGGAAACAAATCAGCAAATCCTATTCTCTCCTTGCAAGGTGGCTAGGCACTCTAACTCTGTGCTTGTGCATCTGATCCTTTCTTCCCATTATGACAATGTCTCTGTTCCTTTGCCCACCAGGCTGCTACTAATCAAAGGTACTTTGCCACCACCCTGGGTAGCTTGGCTGAAGCCACATTTAATGCCATCTCCAAGACACAGCTTTCTCACTCTGACCTCTGGAAGATCAGCCTTCTGATCAGTTCCCTGATCATCTTTAAAACCTACACTTAGTGTTGGGGCACCTGGGTAGCTCAGTAGATTGGGTGTCCAACTTCGGCTTGGGTCATGATCTCACGGTCTGTGGGTTCGAGCCCTGCATTGGGCTCTGTGCTGACAGCTCAGAGCCTGGAGCCTGCCTTGGATTCTGTGTCTCCCCTTCTCTCTGCCCCTCCCATGCTCTGTTTCTCAATAATAAATAAATGTTAAAAAAATTAAAATTAAATTTAAAATTAAATTAAAATCCACACTTAGTGTCATTGCAGAGAACTCCAAATTTTGCTGTGGCAAAGCCCATGTTTTTTATACCAGCAAAATAAAGTGAATCACGACTAAGTGGGGGGTAAAAAGTAGATATACCAGGCAAGTGTTAAGCAACATAGACTTTGGGGCCAAAACAAATGGTAGGAAACTAAAGATTAATAAAAAGGAAAATTTCAGCAGGAGATATAACAATCCCGAACCTGTGTGCATCCAAATTGTACCTTCAATTTTTTCAAAGCAAAATGTTGACAGAATTACAAAGAGAAATTGACATATCTACAGTCTCATAGAAATTTTATATACCTCCCTCAGCAACAGATAATATAAGCAGTTAATAAAGTCTATGATATATACGAACTGAAAAACATTAAACTAACAACTCCCAAATAATCCCTTATGGAAAATACACTAGGTTTTCTCTCTCTCATATGAAGAATTGTCCTGAAAGAGAACTGAAAGCCCACCAGACTTCACAAGGACTAGCCAAATGAGGCCAGTTTCCCCTAGTGCTAAGAAAAAGTCAGGACCAGAAACCCTGTTGGGGATTTAGAAAACAGCCCTAAAAGGAAATCTAAGAGCCCAGCTCAACACTAGAGACAAAGAACAGTGACCATTGTACTTAAGAAGGGAGTTCTCGAGCTAGGTATTCACAGATTCCAAGGAACTAAGTTTCCAAACTCATTGGAGCAGGCAGCTTACAGGTGAAGGCCAAGGGCCTCAGGTTGACCAGTCATATCTGGTAGAAGTTGGATTAGGCCATACTGAGTGATTTGGATACTCAAGCCAGGCCCTGATTGGTCATCTGAATGGAGCAGACACTTCTGGAAATGGAGAGTTTAGAAGTTCTCCAGATCAGAGTGAAGGTTCCCTTCCCATTTCTTCCCTAACCAGGCTTACGGGGAACAACAGATGTTCACACAGTGAAGAGTTTAGTTCTTAACACCCCATGGCCTCCCTCTTTCCTGGTTCATCCCAACCAACCCCCTAAAATACCTCCCTTTACAGCCAGGAAGAAGCTGGAATGCTTTTAGAACAGTCTCTAAACAGATACTGAAATTAATAACTCACTTGGGTTCATTCTGCTGTTAAGGATCCCAAGGATATGGGGAGGGGTACAATAGGTTTTCTGACAGAAGGTGGGTAGGAATAAAGTTTGGAGGACCTACTCCCATACACACAAGCTGTGTGTCTCCATGTGCAGGTTTTAGGAAATAAGGGCAGAGAGAGATTAAATGTCTGGTTTAGCCAGTGAGTTGCATAGCCAATATTAGAACTCCAGGCTCCCTGAGCCACTTCCTCTGTGTCACACTGTTGCCCTATTTCCTGTTTTTCCACTCTGACTAATCATTACATGAAATTTGAAAAACAGTCACCAGGCTGAAGAATTCAAAGCCTTCAGGTAATTAAGGATGTTGTTTATAGAGCCAAGAGAATGCAATCTACATGTAAAATATTTCCCCATACGTAAAATAAATAGATGTGAACTCTAGTCATCAGGGTTAACATCCTGCTTCATTTTGCACTTGGCTACTAGTTTCATCAAAATTATACATGTTTTGAGTGAGGCATGCTATCATTTCTCCTGTTCATTTTTGGTTTTAGTTTTTCAACAAAACTTACTACTTGAAATAGCTATAAATGAATGAATCAATCAATCAATCGGTAAACCAATCCAGAACCCATATATTTTTGCCAGTCTTAAAATATCTATGTATTTATAATTTTAATAACATGTAATGTAAATAATATATCTTTTGTAAAAACTAAGGCATTTAATTCTTCCTGTGAAGGTGTAAACTGAAGACATTCATTCTAGCAGATGGCTTATTCTGCTATATTCATTTGTTATGTGTTCATTACTGCTATTTGTGCATTTTTGTACTTTACACCAGAGATCGGTAAATGTTTTCTGTAAAGGGCCAGATAGTAAATATTTTCCACTTTATGAGCCATACGATCTTGGGTGCAGTGACTCACCCCTCCAGTGTAACAAAAAAGCAGCCATGGATGGTACATAAACAAATGAGCATGGCTAGATCTGGCCCCAGGCTGTAGTTTGCCAGTTCTCTGCTCTACAGGACAAACTATATTGCATGGCAGGGCAGGATGGCCTGCCAAGTGAAGTACGTAGTTTAAAGCAGTTGACTGACATTTTTGCATGCAATTAAACTTATTTAATCTCTTCTCTCTGTAACTTGTTTGTACGTCTTATTTCACCAACGAGAGTGTAAGTTTTTTTTGATGATGGAGACAATAATTTATTAATTTCCTATTCGCCCTGAACTTCACACAAACGACCTTTCCCAGAGGAAAGAACCTGGGCTTACCTGTCAAACAGATCAGAATTCAAACTCCAGTCTTTCCACTGATCAGCTGTGTGAAACTGGACAGGTTATTGACTTTTGGCCTCCATTTCTTCATCCGTGAAAACAGAGATGATACCTACTTCATAGGAGAATGAAATGACATGTAATAGAAATAATATACCTTCTGTAAGAATTAAGGCATTTAATTTTTCCTGTAAAGGGCTAAAGACATATCCATTACAGAAGATGACTTCTTCTTTGTAAACCACGTAGTAACTGATGAGTCCAACTCCAGGTCAAAATCCTATCTCTGTGTGATCCAGGCCCAACTATGAGCCATTAACAAGGCTTTGCCTGGCAGGCCTAATGGGGGAAAGCCATTCTCTCCACACTCTGGTGTAGACAAGATCGTTTACAAATAGGGCATCTGAGTTTTAAACAGGATGCTCATTTTCTAGATCTACTTTAAAAACAAGACTTTTCTTTCTAAATAACTACTATAAAATAGAAGGTAGTGGCCTCATCACAGAGAGAATTCAAAGACTCGATCGATGAAAGGCCTTACATTTTTCTCCACAAGGCTCTCTTGAGGATGATGCTTGAAAAAGGGTATCAGTATCTGGTCACAGGGAGGTGGCAGCACAAGTTCCCTGGCTCCCTTCAGCTTAAAGTATGTTACCACATAAGGCGGCAGTAATTGTTCCCGTTCACATTCACACAAGCCACTTATTTGCATTCTAAGATGATGTAACAGCCACTGCTTGTCATTTTTGTGTGAATTACTTATTCAACATGAGCTTGAAGGGCTATACAGACTTAAAACTAATTTATTTGGGGTGTAGCTGTTTACCAATCCAGTGATAGAGGAGAGGTGTTCTATCGTAATCACTGCGGTTTATAGGGTGTCTCAAGTGTATTGTACAGAATTTACAACCCCAGGATTATAGGGTAGGAAGCAAGCAATGGGTGCTGAAGGCAACCTTCCAGGTTCTATGTGTTTGTTTGTTGCTTATTAATATGAAAGGGCATTTTGTAGAACCAAAACAAATGAGGTGCCTTTCAATTTCTAAAGCACTGCAGAGTGTTACTTTGGTTTGGACAATGATGATCTAAACCCTAAGGGTCACAGAGCCAAGAGATCACACTGCCAAGAAGCAAAAGGGTAGTCATTAAAAGGATTCTTGATCAATGAGAACACTTTGCTGTGGTTTCATTTTTCTCCTGGATATTATAGAAGAGATAAAGTGAAATTTGAGAAAACAGAATCTTCCGGTGCCTATGGGAGAGGATACAACATGCTGTATAACATCAAAGAGACACAATTGTATTGCAATTTGTGAGCAGTCAGGGGAAGAAAACTTGTTTTAGTCCTGACAAGATTACAGAGCACAAGACAAGTGAGAAAAAGACTAAGAGTAAGGAATGAACATCTAAAGAAGAAAAAAAAAACTTCCAAAAGATTTCTTCTTTATAGATAATCAATTTGGGGCTCACTCTCACTGTAGCTGAATTCCCTGAACACATTTATTCCCAAACTATTCAAAATACTTTGCAGGCCACCATCCCTACCAAACAAGCTATCAGCAGTGGCTGAGAAAGAAGCTAGTCCCATACTAGCCAGAGTGGCAGGTAATGAGCAAGGTAAATCAGCTTGAGGAAAGATATACAATGCATTCTACATCAAACATAAATGATTTTTAGAATATTCATGCTCTGTTTCCTTTTGCTAGCTTTAAGTTGGAGCTTACAATTTGGATCTAAATATTGTTTTTGTCAGAGATCTGCTCACCGATACTAATACCTACTAGTGCTTGAACACCTTGGCACTTTTATTCACCTCATTTCATCTCCATCTCAATCACTCAAGGTGGGTTTTATGTCCATTTAAAATGAGGAAAAAATTATGGGGCACCTGGGTGGATCAGTTGGTTAAGCGTCCAGCTCTTGGTTTCAGCTGAGGTCATGATCTCACGGTTTGTGGCATCAGCCCCACATTACCCCCCATGCTGACAGCATGGAGCCTGCTTGGGATTCTCTCTTCCTCTCTCTCTGCCCCTTCCCAGAAGTATATGTGTGTATTTCTCTCTCAAAATAAAAAAATGAACTTAAAAAAAATTTCTTTAATCAGGAAAAATTTTAAATAAAAAATTAAATTAAATATTAAATTAAACTAAATTCAATTCAATTCAATTCAATTACAAATGAGGAAATCATTTTCCTCTGAGAGATTTGGAAAGTGACTGGACACAAAAAAGTAGTAACTTGTAGAGCCAAGATTCAAGCCCCAGGCTGTTGATGCCAAAGTGTACCCACTTTCAACGCAGCCATAAGCCACCGAAATGTTTCTCAGTATTGCTTTACTGCAACAGAGTGACGCTGACTTCCTGACAGGACACACGCAACATATTAGTGACTATCAGCTACACACTGATTCCCACTCAAAAGAGATTTCAGTCTTAAATTATAAATCGTACAAGAAAATCCTAAATAGACTGCATTTGTGAAATACATAAAACTTGGAAAGAATGGGAACCAAGGAACTGGTTTTCTTGTGCTGTTCTTTCTCTAGCAGAATCAGGATAATAACTTGATTTCCTTCCCAGTCCTCTTCCATCCCTTCCTCCCCTCTGGCCACAGAAAAGTCTCCAATTCAGGTTGACCAGCTGCCTTCATAGAACCCATTCCACTCAGCTTCTGCTAGACCTCATTCTCTCCAGAATTTTCTCAACCCATGTCTGGGGCAGAATTTCCATTCTTTTTTTTTTTTTTTTTTTTTTTTTCAATTTTTTTTTCCACGTTTTTATTTTATTTTTGGGACAGAGAGAGACAGAGCATGAACGGGGGAGGGGTAGAGAGAGAGGGAGACACGAATCGGAAACAGGCTCCAGGCTCTGAGCCATCAGCCCAGAGCCCGACGCGGGGCTCGAACTCACGGACCGCGAGATCGTGACCTGGCTGAAGTCGGACGCTTAACCGACTGCGCCACCCAGGCGCCCCCAGAATTTCCATTCTTAAAGGGCTTAGGAGCAGCAATCTTAACTGAAAGAGACAACTGAACCTCTAGTATTATAGCACTTTAAATAAAACAGAAAAAGCATAATTGTCTGTACCCGCAAGGAAGGTTAAGAGCCCCCAGACCTCCTTCCTGGGAGGGCCGAACTCTCATCTCTGCTCCACTTCCTTCACTTGCTGCTTCCTACCCTCCACCTGGACCTGGATCCTGTTTTTCTTGTTCAACTATTTACATTGTCAAACTTGTTAAGATGTGGAAAGAAAACGAGGTCAAAGTTTATGTGGCAGACTTCAGGCCCCACCCTGGCACCAGTTTTCTGTATTGTCTAGAAAACAAGTAACTCAGCCTACAGTGATTGACAAAGCCTAAAGAGTCATCCATTCGCTTTGCTTCTCTTTCCACTCTGCAGGGTTATTTAAAATGTTTGCTTTCACTGATCTGTGCATTTTTATTATCAGACAGTTGTTTACACAGACTAAGAACACAGACACTGCCTTTCCAGCTCAATGTGTCAAAAGACCAAGGTCATCTTCTCTTTCAGCTGCCACTATCCTCTGCCCTCTTCTGTCTTCCAACTGGCACAGGATCAGGCAAAAGGTTATGATTCAGAGCTTTCCTGCACCACACACATGACAGGGATGAGTGTGGGGCTCTGTGGACAGCCTGCCTGGTCCCTACTGAGCAGCCATGTGACCTTGTAGGAGCTATTGAACTCTTCTAGGCCGCAGGGGCCCCGTCTGCCCAATGGGAGATATTAACAGTCTCCCTCTCATAGAAGCATCGTGAGAATGAGATTAAAGAATCCATGTGAACTGCTTAGCTCGGTACCTGGGAGTGGTGCTCAAATTTTTAACAAATGCTCAATAATAAGTGACACCTTCTATGAAAGAGTTTGAGTACAAGCTTGTTTCCACTGCAATTGACACTTTCTACTACTGGCTCTTGCTGGGAGCCCAGAGAGATATGCTCTCTGTGAGGGCCAGCCTCACACATAGATGAATGTCTTTAGTTCTATCAAGATCACCCAACTCTGTGAAAGTCAGTCTTCCACCTATTTCGACCCCTGAAATCTGTATACGAGGGCAAAGCCCTTCATCTCTTACTGGAGACAATGCTTAAATTCTAAAAAATTCCCTTTCTATACATGCCCTGAACACAGATGATCCTTTCTTTCCTCCTAGAAGTAGTCTCAGTATCATCATTGCAAATGAAGAGATAGAAGCCCAAGGCGGGATGGGGGAGGGGCAGATTGTATGCTGTGCATTCTTATTTGTCTGAATATTTAGACAAAAATGGTTGCATCTATCTTCCCTGTTGCCCCTTCTAAGTGTAAGTATGGTGGGAAAAGTTCCTTCTCTTCCCTTTGTCATGGTTAACCTCCTATCAACATAAACAAGGAGAATCAGCTGTGTCTGGTCTTATGTGAAAACGCAGAACAGAGACTGACTGACAATTCCATGAAGATGGTGCAAGGAGAAAAATATTGTTTTGGTGAAAGACTCAAGATATTCTCCAGGTCAACCCTGACGATTTCAGTTAATGAACCGTCATTGATCAAAGCAGAGGCTAAATGAAGAAAGAGCGTGAAGCTGACAGGATGGAGTGAGCAGGCCAGGGCAGGCCAGGCAGGGTGGGGTGAGCAGGGACAGAGGAAACAAGGACAAGAAGAAACAGGAGGGAGAGACTGCTGAGATCCAATGATCTCTGCACCATTCAACTGTCACAAAATCCCAATCCATGTGAGGACGCACGATTTACATGTGCGTCAAGCTCCTCTCTGTGAAACAGGACGCCTTGGTAAGGTCTGAAAAAGCTCCTTGAAAAAGGAGCTCAGCCAGAGTCTTCATTTCCCCACAAAAGCCAAGAGAATTGGAGACTAGAGATGAACAGTTTAAAGAGTTTTAGGAACCAAAACAATTGAAGGAAATATTGGGTATTTTTCTTAACAGCTTAAAAAAAATTTTTTTTCAATGTTTATTTATTTTTGTGAGAGAGGGAGAGTGTGAGAGGGGGAGGGGGGAGGGGCCCAGAGCGCAGGGGGGGGGGGGGTGGTACACAGGATCCCAAGCAGGCTCTGCACTGATGGCAGAGAGCCTGACTAGGGGCTCAAACTCACAAACCGTAAGATCATGACCTGAGGCAAAGTTGAACTCTTAACCAACTGAGCCACCCAGGTGTCCCTTTCTTAACAGCTTTTAATGAGGGCTTCACCTAGTGGTAAGATTCTAGACACTACCTGGAGAGGGACAATGAGGCTTAAATTTTTTGAGAAAATATTGTTCTCTGTCATTTACACAATATAGTTGTTCCTTGTATCTACTTTTATTTACTTACTTACTTACTTATTTATTTATTTATTTAGGATGTGAAGGAATGGACCCTGCATAGATAAATGAGTGTCCAGTGTTAAATGACAGGAAAATGTTATAATTCTGGAGCATTCACAGGTGCAGTGAAAATTTAATTACCAGACCCTGGAACAGCACAACCTCTAATTGCAGCTATTTCCTTTTCTTCCTTGACTGCTGCCCCCTGGCCCTGCCCTTCAATGATTTTATTTTCCCCTAGTAAATACTGCAAGAAACAGCTGTTCTGGAATTAGAAACCCTCTATCCCACTAATCTACTTTCCTACTGCTTAAGAATAACACATGAGATATCAAGGCTTATCTTTTAATAAAAAATACACTTAAATTCATTGTTTCTTTGGATGTTAATAATATTTCTTGAGATGACTTTTATTTAATAAACCATACTGGGAATCGCTGATGGAGTATATATTTGTTGGATACTTTTCTAAATTTCTTCTTCTGAAGGAAATTTTTTTTCAAAAGAACATTGTTACAGCTCTACAATCCCTTATCCACAATTCCAAAACCCAAAAAGCTCTGAAATTGGAAAGTGTTTCATAACACAGTTGGCAGCAAAAATGGATTTGACCCAAACTCATTTGAAGTCAAAACCTGACCTGAGCTGGCATAAGCCTATTTACAGTTTTCAGTTATCCTACAATGTACTGTGAAAGTAAATATACTTTTCTGCAGAAATACTAATGGACTTTATTACATGGTGCTGCCCTACACCCCATTTTACATGCTACGTGATACATTACTATTCTAAAATCTGAAAAAATCTGAATTGTGATATACATCTGGCCTCATAAGCTTCAGATTAGAATTCATGGTTCCACAAATATTTGTTAAATAAATGAACTAAGACCTTCACAAGTGCATGTTTTACTATTTTAACCCCAGGCCAGCTTTTAAGCAATAGCTCTGATCTCCTTTGTCATCTCATTAGACGTTCACCCAAAGAGAGAGGAGCTCTGAGACTTTGGCATTGCAGACAGGCTTCAGGACTTCTTTTGTCATATACAGTGATGAATGGAGGTTGAGCCCTGGGTATCCATTGGATCGTTTTACCACATCATCCATTTAACCACTCTCTCTTCCATTCATCCACCAAATATTTATTAAGTGTTACCACCAGACACTAGGTTAGTATAAGAAACACAAAGATGGGGGCGCCTGGGTGGCTCGGTCGGTTAAGCGTCCGACTTCGGCTCAGGTCATGATCTCGCAGTCCGTGAGTTCGAGCCCCACGTTGGGCTCTGTGCTGACAGCTCAGAGCCTGGAGCCTGTTTCCGATTCTGTGTCTCCCTCTCTCTCTGCCCCTCCCCTGTTCATGCTCTGTCTCTCTCTGTCTCAAAAATAAATAAACGTTAAAAAAATTAAAAAAAAAAAAAAGAAACACAAAGATGAATGAGACTAGTCTCTACACTCTAAAAACTGCTATGTGTATACAGAGAACAGATTGGTGGTTGCCAGAAGTGGGGGTGGGGGACAAAAATGGGTGAAGGGAGTCAAAGGTAAAAACTTCCAGTTGTAAAATAAATGTCATGTGATGTAATGGGCAGAATAGTGACTGTAGTTAACAATACTGCGCTGCATATTTGAAAGTTGCTAAAAGAGTAGATCTTAAAAGTGGTCATCACAAGAAAAAAATTTTTGTAACTATGTAAGGTGACAAATATTAAGTAGACTTATTGTGATCATGTCACAATATATATAAATATCAAATCATTATGTTAGACATCTAAAAAAGTATACACACATGTCAATTTTGCCTTAATTAAAAATAAATTTGGGGGGTGCCTGGGTGACTCAGTCAGTTGAGCATCTGACTTCCGGCTCAGGTCATGATCTCGTGGTTTGTGGGTTTGAGCTCCGCATAGGGCTCTGTGCTGACAGCTCGGAGCCTGGTGCCTGCTTTGGATTCTGTGTCTCCCTCTCTCTCTGTTCCTCCCCCACTGATGCTATCTCTCCTTCAAAAATAAGTAAAAACATTTAAAAAAAATTTTAAATAAAAAAATAATAAAATTGGGGCGCCTGGGTGGCGCAGTCGGTTAAGCGTCCGACTTCAACGAGGTCACGATCTCACGGTCCGTGAGTTCGAGCCCCGCGTCAGGCTCTGGGCTGATGGCTCAGAGCCTGGAGCCTGTTTCCGATTCTGTGTCTCCCTCTCTCTCTGCCCCTCGCCCGTTCATGCTCTGTCTCTCTCTGCCCCAAAAATAAATAAACGTTGAAAAAAAAATTTTTTTTTTAAAATAATAATAAAATAAAATAAATTTTTAAAGTGAAACTAAAAATCACACAAAAAAATAAAACCCCTATTTGTAATATCAACACTATGAAGCAGGATGTTAGAAATCTAAAATTATTTTCTCCAAAAAAAATAGTCATTCATTCTTTCTAACACACATTTATTAAATTCTACATTATGTAGGGGGGTGCCTGGGTGGCTCAGTCGGTTAAGCATCTGACTCTTAATTTCAGCTCAGGTCATGATCTCATGGTTCATGAGTTCGAGCCCTGAGTTGAGCTCTGTGCTGACAGTGCGGAGCCTGCTTGGAATTCTGTCTTTCCTTCTCTCTCTGCCTCTACCCGACTTGTGCTCTCTCTCTCTCTCTCCCTCTCTCTCTCAAAATAAATAAATAAACTTAATTTAAAAAGTTCTACATTATGTAAGGCACTAAGTATACAAAAGTGAATAGACCTTGCTAGAGGACACTAACTCTCGTGAGAGAGGTTTGACACTCAAGGAAAATCTATCCTTTTGCAGACATAGGGAGAAAATTCCTATCTCTGGCTATGAAAGTCAAAAAGCTCTCCCAATAGTGATATCTGAGCCAGAGTGGTTGTGGATTTAGGGAGATACTTACAGAAATGGTATTCTAAGAAGTCAGAGCATGGGCAGAGGCACTGAGTCTGGAAATAGTTTGGCAGGTTGAGCTTGAGTCCATTTTGAATGGCTGCAGTTCAAGATGCATGTGGAAATAGAATATTTAAAACATTGATGAGAGCCAGATCATGAAAGGACTATGTTCCAAGCTAAGGAGTATATACCTTTTCCTCTAGGCAATGAGCAACACTTGAAGGATTTTAAAGTAACTGAGGGACATGATCAGATTAATACATGAGCAAGATTCCTCAGATAGGGAATAGTTTGGAGGAGAACAAAAATAGTGAATATGTTTCCATCAAGATGCCCTTAGAGTAGGCAAATGAAGAGTATTTATGTCTTGCAGGGCTGGCCCTAAGTGACTTACGAGGCCCTAAAAGAACTCATGAAGGAAGAAGTGAATTTTCATCACCCCTTTGTCATTCTCTTTCCTTATATCTCACTTCCCCATGGAGGTCCCCAGTGACACTGTGATGTTCAGACTGGCTGAGCTTCTTTGAAAAAACATGGCATTGCATTTCTTTTATAATGAAGAATAATGTAAGAGCAAATATTTTCCCCTTGAAATATTTTTTGCAGCAAGGAAACAGATCATTTAGACAACAAAAACATAATTTTCTCCTTCCTTTTTCCTAAGTATCTTTGCTACATTTAACATCCTCTGAAAGTTAAGAGGCATCCCAAGAACAAAGTAATAACCATGAACAGTTCACATGCAGCCCCCAGGGTCACCATGGTATAGCATACATTTTTTGTGAATTCTGGTTTAATGGATAAAATCTAAGCAAAGGCAATAAAGCAACAGTTCAAACAATTTCCTGTCAGTTCCTTTACATAACTATGGAACAAATGAGTGTCTATTAATTCTTGGGCCGAGCTCAGAAGCACTAAGGAGAAGGAAATGTATATTTACATCCTTTGATGAGGAGAGTATTTAACAATGACAAATCTTATTTCTTTTATTTTGAATTTAATTTATTTATTTTGAGAGAGTATGTGAACACAAGTGGATGAGGGGAAGAGAGAGAAGGAGAGAGAGAGAGAGAGAAAAAGAATCCCAGGCAGGCTCCACATTGTCAGTGCAAAACCCAGCTCAGGGCTTGATCCCATGAACCATGAGATCACGACCTGAGCCAAAATCAAGAGCCTGACATTCAACCAACTGAGCCACCCAGTCTCCTCTAATCTTATTTCTTGATCTGAAAAAAGCTCTCTGCCCTGTTATTGGCTTCAGAAGGATGGGATGTAATTGACAGGGACTTTTACATCACATGGACCTCTTAATTAACAAGGTAAAGATAGTGATATGGTTTGATCTGAGATGCTTTCCTGAATCACCTCCTTCATCTGTGTATCATTTGGCTCCACTGAAGTTAGAATGCTGCCTTCTTTGGGTGACCTCTTTTAAAATTTAGATACCTAGGAATGAGTCCTACATGACGCTTCATCCAGAGTGGTTAAGTGGCTTAGAGTTACACAGCTAGCTTGGAAAAGACCAGAATCTTAGCTTTGATTTCTGATTTGCTATTTATCAACACACTGCCTATTGCCTGATTATAACCTCATGAAGAAGCCTGATTAGGAAGCCATTTCAAGACCCAAATTCACACAAAATTGTTCAAATAATAAAATAGTTATTGAATATTAATAACTGAATGTTAAGCACTATCTGACATGCCCCTCACCCTACAGGGCTTTAAACACAGCCCATGTCAGTGCCACGAATATAATTCTTCATCTGAGCTCTCATTGGAAATCACTCACTAGTCTATGAATAAACCAGGAAGCTCATACAGTCTGCCAAGCCTCAGTCTCCTTATTTGCAAAAAACAAAACAAAAAATACAGAATAATTTCTTCCCTGTCAATTTTTCAGGATGATTTCATGGTTTAGACCAGGCATTAGTCTACCTAATCTGGCCCATGGGCCAAATCTAGCCCATCACCTGATTTTGGAAATAGTTTTATTGGAACACGGCCACAATCATCTATTTATGTGTTGTCTATGGCTGCTTTCATGAAAAGTTAAGATCATATGGCCCACAAAGCATAAAATATTGACTATCTGGTGCTATAAAGAAGTTTGCCAGCCTCTGGTTTAGATGAGTGTTGATATGTGCAGGAATTTGCAATATAGCATATATATTTTATGTTTGGTGCAGACCCAGGGGCAGAGGATTCAACCTACTAGAAGATGGGACACTTAAAACACCAACCTTGGATTGACCTAATCATGTGGGAAACACTCAGTAACATATTAGGGTCAGCACCCTACACCCTACACATGACCTACTCATGGGGAAACGCTCACGGATATGTTAGGGTCAGCACCCTACACCTGATGAGTCTCTTACACCACTTACACCAGCTGAGTCTCTAGAATAGCCAAAAGGAACCAAGAAGGCATCAAATATAAATAAATTTAAATTTAAAAGTAAACTTGGAAATGGTAAGAAATTATAGAATCTGAAAAGATCTCTTCCCCAGTAGGCTGTATAGTCTATGGAACCTAAGGGACCAAAAGAGGCACATAGTTTAGACTGGGGACATGCTGATAAGTTTTCACTGAGAAGTCCTCCATGCGCATCTATATCCAGATAAATTCCTTCTTTTGAAATAGAAAAATAATAAAGTACACAACTTTTAAGTACACCTTTTTTTAAGTTTTATTTATTTTGAGAGAGAGAGAGAGAGAGAGAGGGAGTAAGTGTGTGTGCAAGTGCACGTTGGGGAGGGACAGAGAGAGAGAGGGAGACAGACAGAATCCCAGGCAGGCTCCGCACTGTCAGTGCAGAGCCCAATACAAGGCTCAAACTCATGAACCGTGAGATTATGACCTGAGCCAAAGTCAGATGCTTAACTGATGGAGCCACACAGGCGCCCCTTAAGTACACACTTCAATCAATTTTTATATATATATATATATATATATATATATATATATATATATATAACTGAGTAGCCAATATCTAGATCAAGGTATTGAACATTTCCAACAACCCAGAAGGCTCCTCTGAGCTCCCATTCAGTTGATAGCCCCCTAAAGAAACCAGGTATTCTGGTATCTATCATTATAAATCAGTTATGCCTGGCTTTTGAACATCATACCAGTAGAACCAGTCTATAGTCTTTTATGGCTGGCTTCCTTTGCTGTGAAAAAACCACATGAATTCAAGATCAGTCATTCCCTTCCTTGGCTGTGAAGTTAGTCAAAACAACACAAGAACAGAAATTAGGGCAGCTGATACACACTGCCTACTGAGATCTGGCACATTAGTGCCAAGGTAGACCCTCACTATTGTTCTTTGGCTCATGCAAATGTCAGCTGCATTGCATTTTTCAAATGGTAAATATCATCCTGCTCCCTAACAGCTAAAGGCCCAGGGGAAAGACTCTTCACTGTAATCAAATGCTTGCCTCAGCCTTGCTTGCTTAAAATAAAACCTGCACCCTCAGCAGTCTGTCTTCGAAGATCTTCACAAATTTGCCAAAGGCCCATGCCTCAGCGTAAACCCTGGCGCCTACACCCCTACCTCTACAGAAACATGATCACCTGTATAGGTGGCCTCTTGACGGGGGACAAAGCTGCGTCAAGTTTCAGCGACTCACCATGGTGAAAATCAAACATGTTCAGCACCTACAGAGTCACCAAGGCTAAAGGCACACACCAAGCTAGAAACCTCAATCCTCACATATAGTTTGTTCTCACAAACTGCACTTCTTGTTAATGTCCTAAGACTTGGCCCACTGACACAGAGATGTTTGGGGCTGTGAGGTGGTCCGACAACTGGGACCTCTCTATCACCCTGAGTTCTGAACCAATTGAGAAATAAGGCAAAGAGTCAGCTTTTGTCAAAATATTCCATGTTTTACTGACAGAGCCTAGGTTGATGGGCAAAGATTGCATCTGCAGGCAGACAGACTTCCTAATACCAAATCCTAGAGTGAGACACTCACCAGACCAATCACAGACAAAACTACATCACCTCAAGCCTGTCGTGATGGCATGGAAAAGCTGAGGAGAATGTTGGCTCCCAGCAGGCAGCTTTCTCCCCTGAGGAAGGGGGAGAGGAAGAGGCTGAGTTACATGTGCCCAATTTCTCCTTCTAAACTCACCAAACAGATTAAATCATTCTTCTTCCCTGGGGAGACACTAATGAGAGGATGGAAAGAGCTAGAAGTTTTATAATGAGTGGAGTTTCCTCCACATAGAAGGAAACATCAGAAAAGGTAAGATTCCTTGAACAGAAATATAAACTATCAATAAAATATTAGCTAATACTCTATTAGTATTGTTACAGTTAGAAATATTATACCATACTTAAAACATGGAGTAAATATTAGCCAGAATATATTGTTAACTAATTGAAAAACATTTTCAGGGACCATAAACGGTAAGATATTTGTTATTTTTGCAAAGTGCTTTAGATGTCAGACCCAGAAGATAGCTTACAAAAGGGGCATCTCTCTCTTTTTTTTTTTTTTCTCACTTATGACAGGGAATACTGTATTCAAACTCATCAGAGAAATGGACAGCTTGGGTCTATAACAAAGCACTGTGCTTAAAGTACAGGTCAGTAATTGTATGTGAGAATATACATTGCTACATACAAATTAACTGGTCAGATCACAACTTTTCAATGTTTAAAACAGAATAAGCTTCTCTGTAAAAGTAACACCTTTGTCCTTTTTTTAACTTTAGTATTCCTCTCCTTCTTCCTTGCCCTCTCCTTCAACAGAGTCCACACCAACGTCCTCATAATCCTTCGCAAGGGCAACCATGTCCTCACAGGCCTCAGAAAACTCTCCTTCCTCCATGCCCTCACCCACATACCAGTGAACGAAGGCACGCTTGGCATATATCAGGTCAAACTTGTGGTCCATGAGAGCCCAGACCTCAGAAATGGCTGTGGTGTTGCTCAGCAATGCACACAGCTCACTGTACTGTGGCAAGGTCTCCACCAGGTACCACAGTGGGAGGCTGGTAATTAATGCCAACACTGAAGCCAGTGGGGCACCAGTCCACAAACTGGAGGGTACACTTGGTCTTGATGGTGGCAATGCTAGCATTGACATATTTAGGAACAACATCACCACAGTACAACAGGGAGCAAACCAAGTATTTACCATGGTGAGGGTCATACTTCACCATCCGGTTGGCTGGCTCAAAGAATGCATTGATGATCTCTATTACAGAAAATTGTTCATGGTAGGCTTTCTCAGCAGAGATAGTAGGGCATATGTGGCCAGAGGAAACTGGATGTGAGGATAGGGTACCAGATTGATCTGAAATCCTGTCAGATCAACATTCAGGGCTCCATCAAATCTGAGGGAAGCAGTGATAGAGGGCACAATTAGACCTATCAACCTATTCAGGTTAGTATAGGTTGAGTGGTCAATATTTCTACAACAGATGTCATAGATGGCCTCATTGTCTACTGTGAAGGCACAATCAGAGTGCTCCAGGATGGTGTGGGTAGTGGGGATGGAGTTGTAGGGCTCAACTACACCTGTGGAAACCTGGTGGCTAGGTAAATGGAGAACTCCAGCTTGGCTATTACTTCACAACTGAGATACTGATTATTCAAATGATAATTTTAAGACATAAATTACCTTTCTTTAAGACCAATCTCAAAAAGGTTAAAGAACAGAAAAGAGGAGAAAAAATACCAAAGAACCTAAAATGATGAATGAAATATGTTTTTTTTACAAAACTAAAAACTAGAAAAACACCTTCCTTAGTCGAGATACAACATAAATGACATAGTGATCATATTGAAAATTTACAGCTATGGGAATGCAAGCTGGTGCAGCCACTCTGGAAAACAGTATGGAGGTGCTTCAAAAAACTAAAAATAGAACTACCCTACGACCCAGCAATTGCACTACTAGGCATTTATCCACGGGATACAGGTGTGCTGTTTCGAAGGGACACATGCACCCCCATGTTTATAGCAGCACTATCATCAATAGCCAAGTATGGAAAGAGCCCAAATGTCCATCGATGGATGAATGGATAAAGAAGATGTGATATATATATATATATATATATATATATACAATGGAGTATTATTGGCAATCAAAAAGAATGAAATCTTGCATTTGCAACTATGTGGATGGAACTAGAGGGTATTATGCTAAGTGAAGTTAGAGAAAGACAAAAATCATATGACTTCACTCATATGAGGACTTTAAGAGACAAAACAGATGAACCTAAGGGGAGGGAAACAAAAATAATATAAAAACAGGAAGGGGGACAAAACAGAAGAGACTCATAAATATGGAGAACAAACGTTTTGAGGGTTATGGGAGGGGCTGTGGGAGGGGGGGATGGGCTAAATGGGTAAGGGACACTAAGGAATCTACTCCTGAAATCATTGTTGCACTATATACTAACTAATTTGGATGTAAATTTTTAAAAATTAAAAATAAAATTAAAAAGGAGAAAATTTACAGCTAAATTAGCAAAGTCAACTAAATCTTTCATGTTATAAAATACATTTTCTAAACTAAGAAAAAAAATATAAACAGTTGTTTTGGTGAAGTCTTGTTCCCCTACCGTGCTCATGATTATTAAAACATATTGTTGGAGCGCCTGGGTGTCTCAGTCGGTTAAGCGTCCGACTTCGGCTCAGGTCATGATCTCACAGTCTGTGGGTTCCAGCCCCGCATCAGGCTCTGTGCAGAGCCAGGAGCCTGTTTCAGATTCTGTGTCTCCCTCTTTCTCTGACCCTCCCCTGTTCATGCTCTCTCTCTCTCTGTCTCAAAAATAAATAAATGTTAAAAAATTAAAAAAAAAAACATATTGTATCTCATTACCAATAAAGACACTGAAAGTGGCTCTATGCCTCTCCTCAAACTCTATAGGCTTCCTCATGGCTGATGTCTTCCTCATGTGCTGTCAGTTCTAGGAATGTGCTCAAAATCAGTGAAGTACCCCCCTAGCTAGCCTTCGAGAGTTATTGCTGGATCCTAGGACACTTACCAAATTATCATGACGCCTTTCCAGTGCTCTACAGACCATTGTTATACAAATGTTCTTTGGTGTAATTCATCAAAAAGTTCCTAGGAGGTAGAGAATAATAGTGTTTCAAACCTTAAAACTCTAAGGCAAGTCCATCCTGGTTCAAACCTGACTTGACTCTAACAAATAGTGAGTTTCAGGCAAGGGATTTAACTTACCCTTCCCTCAGTTTTCTTTTTTTCTAATTTGCAATAGGCAGGTGATAGCAACTTCATTAGGGCTCTTGTAAGATCTGCATGGGATACCGCACGTTAACTGCACCGAATGGTATCAAACCCATAGAGACAGCCAGCTATTCTGCCTATAAAAGATATTTATGCATCCTCACCCATATGGACAATTTTAATTTAGTCACTTTAGAGAATTCCAAGTCCTTGTTATGATTTCAGCCTTTGTTAATGGTAATCATAATGTAATGATGTAATGCTAGTAATCATAATATAGTCAGCTCTCAGTTACTCATGTTCCTGTACAGGAGCATTGGTCTCAGTTAAACACACACGCATACTCTCAGACACACACATACACGCACACATGCAGAGTCACACACATCCTTCTTCATTACGGGACTGCCACAAACTGAATGTTTGAGTCCCCTCAAATTTCATATGTTAAAACCTAATTCCCAGTATAATGGTATTTGGAAGTAGAACCTTCAGGAGGTGACTGAGTCATGAAGCCGAGCCCTCATGAATGAGATTAGTGCCGTTGTAGAAGAGGCCCCAGAGAGCTTTCCACCTCTTTCTACCATGTTAGAATACAGCGAGCTCTCACCAGACACTGAATCTACTGGCACTTTGATCTTGAACTTCCCAGCCTCCAGAATTGTGAGAAATTAATTTCTATTGTTTATAAGCCACCCAGTGTATGAAAATGTTACAGCAGCCCAACTGGACTAAGACAGGAAGGTACCATGATAAAGCCTGAGGACACCTCATACTTTAGCCATGTGAGCTCTAACTGGTTCATATAATTCCCTCAATTTTATTTAAACTGAAAACACTGTGGAAACAGGGCAGTCTTTTCCCTTTAAAGTCTTTAAACATAATACTGGTGCTCTTCAATCTGAGACAGTATGGATGTAGTCAGTCCTAATTAATGTTAGGGACACAAAGTAGATTCCCTAATTCTATACTTACTTCCATTCTTCTGATTCACTGCAGTATATTTATATTACTTTTACTGCTCTTTGTAATGTCTCAAAAAATAAAATATGCCTATTCTTGCCTTGAATCAAAGATATATAATAAATTTTCTGTAATAGCTGCAATGTCTAAAATATTTTTGAGCATGTAATAAAGAACAGTTATCATAAATGTGCAAATAACAACAATGTTTTCCCACGATCAATTTAAGTATCTAATGCACTGGAAAAATCAGAGGTTTGCTAGTAGTCCAGATTATCAGTTAGTTGCTCAGTCAAATGCCATCTTTTTTTATTATTATCATTCAGGGAAAAAGCCTTTTATTTGTAACACTTTCTCTTTGATCAATACTTCTTGCTCTTTCCCTTATTTTCATCTACTAAATTATTCTTGCCAGCATCATTTGATCTGTTTTCAGAAAACAGATCTCCTAATAGCAAAAACTATATTCCAGATAAGAACCTATTAATACTGTACCTGAGAACAAGGACCATTTCTTCCTCTATACTTCTTTTGCATTGCCCAGAATTGCTGAATACTTTCTATGAAACCTAAAGGTTTAACTCTCTGCTCCTTAGAATTATTCTAAAAATAAGGCTTAAGTCTGCAGGCTGCAAAAACATTTCTTTACATCTTTCATGACTAGTGGGATTATAGGACTTCCAATTCTTTTTTTATTATTTAAATGTGTTTTTTTATTTTTTTAATGTTTATTTTTGAGAGAGAGACAGACAGAGCTTGAGTGGGGGAGGGGCAGAAAGCGAGGGAGACACAGAATCCAAAGCAGGTTCCAGGCTCTGAGCTGTTAGCACAGAGCCCCACCTGGGGCTCAAACTTATGAACCATGTGATCATGACCTGAGCTGAAGTTAGATGCCTAAATGACTGAGCCACCCAGGTTCCCCCATGATTTCCCATTCTTAACTGGGAGGTTGGGAATAGTCTTGGTGGAGTGGCATTACCTTGTTATCTGACAAATATAGCATTTTGCTACTCTCAAGGATCTAATAACCCATGAAAATGAAAGTGACCGAGCAACTGAATATGTAAGAATCATCATGGAAAAAGAAAATTTATACTCACTTTACTGTTTGTGACACTGAACTTGAGTAATATATTTTTAGGTACCATCAAGCTGAAGGATAAAGCTTTACCACTAAATTGTTAAATATCCATTAAGACACTGCCTCATTCCTGAAACATCTCAGAAGGCTGAAATATTCGTTTAATTCACTGAACAGCATTTAAGTGCTTACTGTGTGTCAAGGATTGTGTTAAGCACAAAAGCTATAATCATGAGCAAGACGGATGGAGCTTCCCATCCATCTGAGGAGACAAAATTAAATAAAACACAGCAGGAAAGTATAAAAAAGTGCCACTGAAATTGCTGCTATTCACAGGCTAGGAAAATCCAATTTTTAATCCCAGGTCTGCTTTAAGCCACCAATTCTGTTCTCCACTCATTGAAAGAATGTATTAAAATACCTCATTAATCCATCCCTTTTAGCTTTGCCCCCATGACACTGTCTTAGGATATGCCCTATCATTTCTCACCTGTTTGCTCCTTTCAATCCATTCTTCATGCCATGCTAGAGAGATGTTTCCAAAATGCAAATCTAAAAACTAAAATAAAATAAAATGCAAATCTGATTGCATCTCCTTTGCTGCTAATACTGCTAATAAAGTATGGACAATTTTCCCACATCCCTACATTCCCATTTCCTTCGTTCTGGCCTCATTCAACCTCATGAGGCATTAATGCTCCATGGTCAGAAGACAGCCAGCTCTGGCTCCAATTCTGCCACCAACCAGCTGTGTGTGACGGAGAGCTGTGCACGGTCTCTCTAGCCCCAGGGTCCTCATGAAGTCATATGACTAAGTCATCTTCAAATCCCTTTCAGCTCTCTGACTGGGCAGAACCATCAAAGTTTAGTGCAGAAAGTCAGATCTAGTTTGGAGTTTTGCCTTTGCCAATTACCTAGTTGTGTGGCTTTGTGCAAGTTATTAAAGCTCTCTGTACCATTAGTTTCATCACAAATAATATGGTGGTACATAACCATATTATACATAATATGGAAATATATAATGGAAGTCTCCAGGTATAGAATAAGGAGATATAACAATATCATCCAAACTGAATTCTTTAGAAGGTGAAGTGAATTATATGGTAATAATTATTTATACTCTGATTTCTCTTTTCAGTCAAATGTTAGTCATAAAATTGATTTTCTGCTCTGTGTATTAGCTGAGGAAATTTAGAAATATTCTTACTGTGCAATTAAACAGGGGTCACCAATAGAAATATTAAGTTAGTAATATAGTATAGGAAACCTGAAGTTCTGTGAAAAAGCATATACTTATATTGGCCTCTTATTAATTCCCCAAACCTGATAAAACCATTTTTAGTTGCCTGTTATTTTTGGTTATCTATGACTTTATACATTTTTTATTGTAAACAATTATGTGTTCAATAACTTGTCTAATTACCAAAGTTACTATAATAGGAATGATTCATTTTTCAAACATTTATCGTGAGTGCCATGCCAGATACTGAGCATATAAAATAAATGAGACAGTCCCTGCCCTCAAAGAGCTCACAGTATACAATGTTGGTAGGCAAGGCATATAAGTATGCAAAGTATATAATCCTTCTAAGACTTGAAAATGGTATTAAAAATTGACAGTATAATTTTCATATCTATGAGAAAGATGCACAAGGGAGCTTGAACTAAATAATATCAAGATACCTTACAAAGTAAAATTCTAATTTTGTAATTTAGCCTACCTATCAAATGCCAAAAGAAAAACTCTCAAAATATGGAGCAGAATAAACTGATCTTAATTAAAAGTCACTAACAGGCTTGCCTGCGAGCTGCTGCTGAAGAAATACATCTCATTAGCTCTTCTGGGAGAAAAGGGAGAGAAAAATATTGCAAATGTACAATAGGCTTCTAAGTGGAAATGGCCTCATTTGGAGGATTCCATTTATTGATTGACATTTGAGGGATTTAAGAGTACTTTGAAAGTGTCCCTCGATGCCTTCCTCCTTGACCTATTTGTTAATCACAAACTTCAGGGACTTCTTGAATGGCAAGCTTGTTGGTTCTTATCCCCCAGGGTTAAATCTCTAAGAGGAGATCATTTTTTTATGTGAGCTCTATAAATCTACCCTATTAATACTAATTAATATCAATAAAATAAAACTGTTAAGGACTCTGTTTCATGCTAGAAAGTTATCCTTTAAGGAATTAATCATTATTCTGCACAATGTGTGTGTACACACACACACACACACACACACACACACACACACACGGAGATAGATGAGATAGAGAGAGAGAGAGAGAGAGAGACAGACAGACAGACAGACAGAACCAAATCTCAGAACCCAGGTCTGTCTTCCAGAGCTCCTGTCTTCCCCACTCTACCAAGCTGCTCCTCCCACAGACATACAGATGGCATAAATGATCATTCTATCCATTTGAATAAAAAGCCAAACCCTGGTACAAAGATTATGCATAGGCTAGGCACTTCATTCATTCATTCATTTGTTCTTCAGGCATTCATTTATTCACTCAACAAATAATTTTAATGAGAGCCTACTGCGAGCCAAGCACTATTCCAGACATTGGCTATAGGCAAAGATCTTATCCTCTGGAGCTTACAGTTCAGTGGGGATTGTTAGGCATTAAACTAGGAAACAAATAAATGAACATAATAATTTCGATTAGTGGTAAATACTTGCAAAAAACAAAAAGAGATGATATGGTTGAAATTACTTAGGATAACAAGGAAAGACCTTTCTGAAATGGTGACATTCATTTTATTACTTATTAAAGAATAAGAGCCAAAAATTTGAAGATATGGAGAAGAGAACACTGCAAAAGCAAAAGCCTTAAGGCTGAGATGGCTTGGTGTGACTCATGTGGTGGGAATGTAGTGAAAAAGGGCAGGGGGGAGAGGAAGGAGATGTAGTCAGAGAGGTGGGCGAGAGCCAGCTCATGTAGGAAGTTTGTGATGGGAAGCCATTGGAAAATTTTTATCAGGAGAGAAGGGACATGATATGATTTATACTTTTAAAAGATTACTCTGTGGTCAATTGATCTTCAACAAAGTAGGAAAGAATATCCAATGTGGTAAAAAGATGGTGTCTTCAACAAATGGTATTGGGAAAACTGGAAAGCAATGTGTAGAAGAATGAAACTGGACCAGTTTCTTACATCATACACAAAAACAAACTCAAAATGGATGAAAGACCTAAATGTGAGACTGGAAACTATCAAAATCCTAGAGAACACAGGCAGCAACCCCTTTGACACCAGCCATAGCAACTTCTTATCAGACACGTCTCCAGAGGCAAGGGAAACAAAAAGCAAAAATGAACTATTGGGACCTCATAAAGATAAAAATCTCCTGCACAGCAGAGAAAACAATCAACAAAACTAAAAGGCAACCTATGGAATGGGAGAAGATATATGCAAATGACATATCTGATAAAAGGTTAATATCCAATATACATAAAGAATTTATCAAGCTCAACCCCCCCCCAAAAAAACAGATAATCCAGTAAAGAAATGGGCAGAAGACATGAATAGACATTTTTCTAAAGATGACATACAGATAGCTAACAGACACATGAAAAGATGCTCGATATCACTTATCATCAGGGAAATACATATCAAAACCACAGTGAGATACCACCTCACACCTGTCAGAATGGCTAAAATTAACACAGGAACCAACAGATGTTGGTGAGGATGTTGAAAAAGGGGAACCTTCTTATGCTGCTGGTGGGAATGCAAACTGTGGAACTGTGGTGAGTGCAGCCACTATGGAAAACAGTATGGAGCCTCCTCAAAAAATTAAAAATAGAATTACCCTACGATCCAGCAATTGCACTACTAGGTATTTTTACCCAAAGGATATCAAAATACTGATTTAAAGGGGCACATGCACCCTGATGTTTACAGCAGCATTATCAACAATAGCCATATTATGTACAGAGCCCAAATGTCCATCGACTAATGAATGCACAAAGAAGTGGTATATATATACAATGGAATATTACTCATCCATCAAAAAGAATGAAATCTTGCCATTTGCAATGGATGGAGCTACAGTGTATTATACTAAGCCAAATACATCATTCAGAGAAAGATGAATACCATATCATTTCACTCAGATATGGAATTTAAGAAACAAAACAAATGAACATAGGGGAAGGGAAGGAAAAATAAGATAAAAACAGAGAGGGAGGCAAACCATAAGAGACTCTTCAATACAGAGAAAAAACTGAGGGTTACTGGAGGGGAGGTGCATGGGGAGATAGGCTAAATGAGTGATGGCCATTAAGGAGGGCACTTGGGATGAGCAGTGGGTGTTATATCTAAGTAATGAGTCCCTGAGTTCTACTCCTGAAACCAAAACTACACTGTATGTTAAATAACTTGGATTTAAATATAAATAAGTAAATAAATAAATATTTGGAATGTTTTTTAAAAGCTAAATAAAGTTAAACAAAAAGATTACTCTGAAAAAACTGATGGTTTCCAGAGGGAAGGGGAATAGGGAGATAGACAAAATGGGTAAAGGGGAGTGGGAGGTACAGGCTTCCAGTTAGGGAATGGATAAATTGTAGGGATTAAAGGTACAGCATAGGGAATATAGTCAATGGTATTTTAATAGTGTTGTATGGTGGCACATGGTAGCTACACTTGTGGAGAACATAGCATAATACATAACATATTGAATCGTTATGTTGTACACCTGAAAATAATGTAACATTGTGTGTCAACTATAATTTTTAAAACAGATTACTCTGTTATATAGAAAATGAATTATAGGAACAAGAGTGAAAACATCAGTTAGTAAGTTGTTGCAAAAATCTAATCAGGAGTTGATTGCATGAAGATATGAGGTATATTTTGAAGACAGAACTAATAGGATTTTATGATGGATTGACTGTGGGGAATGAGAGAATGAAAGAAACAAAGGATCTCTTCCTTGGTTTGGTGCTAGTGTAATCGATGGAAGTGGTGCCATCTCCTGAAAAGGGGTAGAGTGGGGGGAAATCAGAGGTTCTGTATAGGATATATTAAGTTTGAAATGCCTCTTAGCTATGCAACTGGACATGTTAAGTAGACCATTGGGTATCCATAGTCTAAAGACAATTGGGAATCCAGTAAAGAAGTCAGGCCAAGAAGTATTAGTATGTGAGTTGTTAGCATATTAATAGGTTTTAAAACCATAAGCTTTCTTGAGAGTATGTATATAGGGAAGAGATGAGAGATTCAGCTCAAGAATCCCAGGTTTTATTAGGTTTACTAACTTACCCAAAGAATTTCTAATAATTCCTGATTTATAAAATGCACTTCATATCTGAAAGCCACAGAGCATGCCATTTGTCATTTGACATTAGAGACATTTCCTGATCCAATAATATACAGTACATAATTTAATTATAATTGCAATGCTTCAGTGTTATCAGCATTTCACATTTAAATCATTTATTTTATAATGTCATATTGGTTGAGAAAAAGTAAGACTCATAGCTGAAAGTTTTTCTCTTCACTTTCCCTTTTCAAGCCCGTCAGTTTATAATCCGTCAAACATATTGTCTTTGTCTTTTAATATATGCTATATTTACATTTTGTGACCAGGTCTCCTGGCCAGATGTTAGCACTTCTCACCTCTTTCTCCACATTCAGATGTAATCATGAAAAAGCATAATGATATTTTGAGTATATTGATGCAATAAAATAAATCAGACTTATAGTAACTAGAGCATTTTCTTGAATGTCTGTGGTAATCAAAAGGAAACTTAGAATGTGAATTCCATACACTTTGGGTATTTTTTAATAGGCAAAGGATTTTACGTTAAACTCTGAACAACTATGTATTCTACAACTCATCTCCTTGATAATGACCTTCTCTTCACTACTGCATTATAAACAACTTGGAAGTCAAGGCAGGATTCCACCTATCTTTGTATACCCTGCATGCATTCATTGACACTTTCACTTACTATACTAACAATTATTAAAAACCTATTATGTTCTGGGCACATCATACTAGTTCTTGAGGAGTTTATAGTTTAGCATGGAGCACAGAGAAATGAACAGACCGTGTATTCAGTGCTGTCTGACAGGAGTTGTGAAGGTGACATGTCCAGGGCATTGATGAGAACATATTGGTGAAGCCCATAGCAGGAGAGGTAAAGGCAATATACTCACATGCTAATATATTCATATGGTCATACATTTTTGTAAATTTTGAAAAGAAAAAAAAGATGTTTTTATATTCTTGATCATAAAGAGGAATCCTGACATTGTGTAAGTTTCATACCCCATAAAACCTGGATCTGCCCTTAAGGGTCCATGGAAATCTTCCAGAAGAAAACTCAAGACTGGATATTGATGAGAATGGATACCAGAGAAAGGAGTGGGAGTGGTTACAGGAAAATTAGTCTGGGTCATTGGCATATGAAGGCAGGTGTTCCTGGCACAGAAGGCAGCATGTGCAAAGGCCTAAACATGATAGCACAACGTACAGTTGAAAGATTTGAGATCTTCCCCATATTTCACTGTGGCTATAGTGTGGGCTGCAAGATGACAACTTGAAGTAAGGCTACAAAAGTAAGCAGGGGCTGGATGATAGAGGGTCTTGAAAGCCATGCTAAGGAGTTTGGAGTTTATTCTAAGGTTTCACTGAAAAAAATTTTTTTAAATGTTTATTTATTTTTGAGAGGGAGAGAGTAGGGGAGGGGCAGAGAGAGAGGAAGACACAAAATCTGAAGCAGACTCCAGGCTCCAAGCTGTCAGCACAGAGCCTAACACGGGGCTCAAACCCACAGAGCATGAGATTATGACCTGAGCAGAAGTTGAACACTCAACCAACTGAGCCAACCAGGTGCCCCGCTTCACTGAAAATTTTAAATATTGGAGGAACTTAATCATATTATGTGTTAGAAAGATGACTCTGGAAGCAGACTGAAGAATAGATTTCAAGGAGCAAGAATGGAGAGCAGGGTTGAGGTCAAAGAGGAAGTTGTTGAGGGAATTTGGCTCAATCAGTTGAGCATCCAACGCTTGATTTCGGCTCATGTCATGATCCCAGAGTTGGGCTCCATGCTGGTTGTGGAGCCTGCTTAAGATTCTCTCTCTCTCTCTCTCTCTCTCTCTCTCTCTCTCTCTCTCTCTCTCCCTCTGCCCCTCTCCCCTGCTCTCTCTCGCTCTCAAGTAAAAAAAAAAAAAAAAAAGAGGAAGTTGTTGAATTAGACTGAGAAGAAATGATGGATAAATCACAGGTCTCTGTTTGGACTAGCGGTGAGGGAATGATTCATTGTGATTCTGAATTCAGGAAAAAGAATACATATTGCTTCATTGAGGAGTGTGAGGGAAACAGGTATGTGTTCCAAACTAAAAATAAGGGTTTCCAGATTCAGGTGTCTAGTAAGAAGTAGAACATAGTATTCTGGGGTTTAGGAGATAAATTTGTGCTAAGGAAATATATATGGGAGCCATTATCACATGGATGGTATTTGAAGTTATAGGAGTTGACATCTTACCAACAAGACAGTATAAATTTGGGGTTATCAAATTTGGATTCTTGGATCAAATCTGGCCCACTGCCTATTTTGTGAATACATTTTTATAAAAATATAGTCATGATCATTTGTTTACATAGTATCTATGGCTGCTTTCACACTACAACAGCAAAGTTGAGTTATTGAAACAGAGACCATATGGCCCACAAAGCCTAAGATATTTACCATCTGGTCCTTTACAAAAAAAAAAAAAAAAAAAAAAAAAAAA
>NW_024412376.1:20689728-20691160 GCF_014898765.1 Herpailurus yagouaroundi
ATACACACACACACACACACACACACACACACATACACACACACAACCCCTTGTGGGATGGAATAATAAGAAATGGACCAAAGTCCAAATCTGGGAAAACACCCACAGTTAAGTAGCAGTAGAGAAAGAGGAACCTCTGAAGGATGCTGAGCAGAGTAGGATTAAAAATCAAAACAGAAAAAAGTGGTATCAAGAGAGAATTAAGATAGAAACGGCATGTAAATTTTGCCCAAAGATTTTAAATAGTGTCCAATAGTTTAAATAGGATTTAACCAAAAAGAGAACTTGATTCACTCCACCAAAGCAGTCTGAGTGGAGTATATGCTAAAAACATCTATTTCACTGCATATATCCCACTAAAACTGCTCACACTCCAACCTAGAACCGTGGTGTCATCTTTGACTTACGTATATAAGACACCACTCATTCTTCCATTCTTTCTTATGAATAGCCATGAATTCACTCCATTTCTTTCTTCTCCGTTCCTACTGCAACCACTCTATCTGCCCCTATTACCTAATCTTTCGGATACTACATTTATTCTATCTTACTTTCCTACCTTGTTTTTTTCTCTACTCTTTCTTACTTATTTTTAAGTGATTTTATCTTACTACATCCCTTAAGTCTTTGTGAGTTTCTTCAAAGAAAGAGGGATAATTCTCCCTTAAGAAACTTCTAGCTAATCATCTTGTCTGTGGTTTCCTACTTTATTTGCAAAAATTGTTAGGAGAAAATCATATTTTCATGATTTAACACAATAGAAGTTTGTTTTTCAGCCAGCATTACCCTAATAACAAAACCAGACAAAAATACCACAGGAAAAGAAAACAGGCCAATATCCCTAATGAACATAGGTGCAAAAATGCTTAAGAAAATATTAGCAAATCAAATCCAACACTACATTAAATGATAATACACCATGATCAAGTGGGAGTTATGCCAGAGATGCAAAAATGGTTCAACATCCACAAAACTAACCAATGTGATAAACCAAATTAACCAAATAAAGGATAAAAATCAAATGATCATCTCAATAGATGCAGAAAATGCATTTGACAAAATTCAACATTTGTCATAAAAATTCTCAACAAAGTGGTATGGAGGGAATGTACCTCCACATAATATAGGCCACCTTTGACAAGCCCATAGCTAACGTCATACTTAATGGTGAAAAACCAAAAGCTTTTTCTCTAAGATCAGGGACAAGATAAGGATGCCCACTCTTACCACTTTTATTCAGTGTAGCATCAGAAATCCTAGCCAGAGCAGTTAGGCAAGAAAAAGAAATAAAAGCCATCCAAATTGGGAAGGAAGAAGTAAAACTGTCACTGTTTGCAGATGACATGATATTATATCCAGAAAACCCTAAAGACTCCACCAAAAAAACTGTTAGAACAAAAAAAAAAAAAAAAAAAAAAAAAAAAAAAAAAAA
>NW_024412376.1:20691260-20708156 GCF_014898765.1 Herpailurus yagouaroundi
AAAAAAAAAAAAAAAAAAAAAAAAAAAAAAAAAAAAAAACAGTAAAATTTCAGGATACAAAACCAATATACAAAAATCTGTTGGATCTCTTTACAGTAATAACAAACTATCAGAAAGAGAAACTAAGAAAACTTACAATTACATCAAAAAGAATAAAATAGCTATAAAAACATTTAACCAAGGAGGTGAAAGGCCTGTACAGTGAAAACTAGAATGTATTAATAAGAGAAATCAAAGAAGACACAAATAAATAGAAAGACATTACATGCTCATGTATGGAAAGAAATAATATTGTTAATATATCCATACTGCAAAACAACCACAGATTCAATGCAACCCCTGTCAAAATTCCAATGGCATATTTCACAGAAATAGAACAAATTATCCTAGAATTTGTAGGAAACCACAAAAGACTTCGAATAGCCAAAGCAATCTTGAGAAAGAAGAACAAAGCTGGGGGCATAAGGTTCCCTGATTTCAAACTATATTACAAAGCTATAGTAATTGGGAATATGGTATAGGCATATAGACACACAGATCAATAGAATACACTAGAAAGCCAAGAAATAAACCCATATATATGGTCAATTAATTTATGAACAAGAACCCAATAATATTCAATGGGGAAAGAAGAGTCTCCTCAATAAATGGTGCTGAAAAAACTGAACAGAGACACAAGTAAAAGAAAGAAACTGATGCACTATCTTATACTATACACAAAAATTAACTCAAAAGGATTAAGACCTGACTGTAAGACCTGACCATAAACTCCTAGAAGAAATAAGAGGTAAACTCTTTGATATCCGGCTTGGTAGTGATTTCTTGGATTTGACCAAAAGCAAAAATAAACAACTGGCACTACATCAAACTAAAAAGCTTCTGCACAGGAAAGGAAACCATCAACAAAATAAAAAAGGCAACCTACTGAGAAAGAAAATATTTGCAAATCATGTATCTGAGAAGGGGCTAATATCCAAAATATATTAAGAACTCATAAACTCAGTAGTAAAAAAAATCAAATTAAAAAATGGGCAGAGAATCTGAATAGACTTTTTCCAAAGAAGACATACAAATGACCAACAAGTACATGAAAAGGTGCTCAACATCATCAGGCATCAGGGAAATGCAAATTAAAACCACAATGAGATATCACCTCATACCTGCCAAAATGGCTATTATCAAAAACACAAGAAATAACAGGTGTTGGCAAAGACATGTAGAAAAGGAAACCATGGGGCACTATTGGTGGGAATGTACATTGGTGCAGAAATTATGAAAAACTGTATGAAGGTTCATCAAAAAGTTAAAAATAGAAATACCGTATGTTCCAGCAATTCTACTTCTGGGAATTTATCTGAAGGAAATGAAAACAATAACTCATAAAGCTATATGTACCCCATGTTCACTGCAGCATTATTATAATAGCCAAGACATGGAAGCAACCTAAATATCCATTGGAGGATGAATGGATAAAAAAAATATGGTGTATACATATACAATGGAATTTTATTCCATCATAAAAAATAAGATCTTACCATTGGAGACAATATGGATGGATCTTGAAGACATTATGCTAAGTGAAATAATTCAGATAGAGAAAGATACCATATGATCTCAAAACAAACAAACAAACAAAAATTCATGGCTATGGAGAACAGATTGGTGTTTGCCCGAGATAGTGTGGAGTGGAGAAATGAGTGAAGGAGGTCAAAAGGCATAAACTTCCAGTCATAAAATAAATAACTCCCAGAAATATAATATACAGCATGATGACTATAGTTAATAAAAAGAAAAAAAAAGTGTATTTTTCAATCACATAACAACTGTCTAAGGAAAGTTTTCTACAGGTGACCTTCCACATGGAGTGTCAGGAACCCAACATATCCTTCATCTTGCAGCTCTGCCTATCATCAGTCTACCATCCCTAGAGTTGCTGCAGAAAGGAAGAGAGACAGAGGAGTGCACATGGTCTCTGTAGGCCAGGCCTGGAGTGAATCCTATCATTTGCACTAGCATTCCATTGACCTGAACTCAGCCACATGGCTGCACCTAACTTCAAAGGAGCCAGGGAAATGAAATTTATCTGTATTCTTTGGAGTAAATAACAGACATTGGCGACCACTAGAAATTTCTGTCTTATCCTCTTTTCTAATCTGTCCTGCACCCCACGCCAGGCAAATCTTTCCAAAACAGGACTTTCAAGTATAAATGCTGTCTTACTTCCTTTTGCTTGAAGATACCAGCACATTTTTGCCCCAAGGCCTTTGTACTTTGTGTTCCATCACCTTAGAAGATCATTTCCCCAGACAATGACACAATTTGCTCCTTCTAAACATAAAGAAAGCTTGAAATCTACTCAAACATTATCTTCTCAGGAAAGATTTCCCTGATTGCTGTATTTAACACAGTGTACCCTCCACCTTAACTTTCCTATCACCCCTTTCCTACAGCCATCTAAGCTACTATGTTAATTTTTTTATTGCTCCCCCCCCCCATAAAGCAGAGATTTCTGTTGCTTTGTTTGCTGTTTTCTCTCAGTCTAGAACAATATATGGCACAGAAGCATGCAGTAAAAATCTATTGACTGAAGGAAAGAATTTCAATACACCAAAGGGTATAATCTTGCAAAGACTGAGGTCAATGAATAGGAAAAGTATGGTTATGGGAAGAGAGTGAAAGAGAATCATCCAAGAGGGGTAGGCTGTGAGGGAAACCAGGTGAACTACTCTATTGACAAGGGGAGAGTTCTTCATAATCCTGGTCAGAAGGAAAGCCAGAAAGTGGAACCAAGTCATATGCACATAGTGGCAGAGCCTAGCTTTACTTGAAGACTTGGATCAAGAAAATCAAACCTCCCTAATAATCAAAGACAAATTAATTAAAATAAAATATGATTTTTACTTAAAAATTTCTGGAAATTTTAATAACAATCTTCAGTGCAGTTGAGGTTATGGTGAAATTTTTGTTTAAATTGATACCATTTTTAAGAGCAAGTAGGTACTATCTACAGCTATCTTGACATCAATATTCTTTGTTCCATTTAGCACATGCCTAGGAATTTATGCTAGGCAAATAAATAATAAGGGATGGAGATAATAATTTATGACCATGGCCATTTACTATGCCAATATTTGTAATATAAATAACAGTAGGAACAAATGGAATTGGGAAGAAACAAATGTTCTTTAACATTGCAAACCTGTTTCCTCTGAAAAAATTTAGATACTATATTTTCTATTCAATGAAAGAGAAAAATCAGACAAATTAGACTCATCTTTATTTTTTTTTTATTTTTTTTCTTCAACATTTTTATTTATTTTTGGGACAGAGAGAGACAGAGCATGAACGGGGGAGGGGCAGAGAGAGAGGGAGACACAGAATCGGAAACAGGCTCCAGGCTCTGAGCCATCAGCCCAGAGCCCGACGCGGGGCTCGAACTCACGGACCGCGAGATCGTGACCTGGCTGAAGTCGGACGCTTAACCGACTGCGCCACCCAGGCGCCCCTAGACTCATCTTTAAAAGGAAACATGGTGGCAGGGGGCAGGGTATGCCTGTATGGCTCAATCAGTTAAGCCCCCGACTTCAGCTCAGGTCATGATCTTGTGGTTCATGGGTTTGAGCCCCCAGTCGGGCTCTGTGCTGACAGCTCAGAGGCTGAAGCCTGCTTGGGATTCTATGCCCTCCTCTATCTCTGCCCTGCCCCCATTCTCATTCTGTCTCTCTCTCAAAAATAAGTAAACATTAAAAAAAAAGGAAACATGGTGGGGTGCCTAGGTGGCTCAGCTGGTGAAGCACCCAACTCTTGGTTTCTGCTCAAGTCATGATCTCACAGTTTCATGACTTTGAGTCCCACAATGGGCTCCGTGCTGACAGTGCAGAGCCTTTTTGGGATTCTCTGTCTCCCTCTCTCTCTGCCCCTCCCTCACTCACGTTGTCTCTGTCTCTCTAAAAATAAATAAATAAACTTAAAAAAATATTTTTTTAAAGGAAACATGGTAAGAAAACCAAGAAATTAATCTAGCATAGTGATCCTCAAATTCCCAGAACCCACTCCCAGAGATTCTGATTCATGTTACTCATAACCCGGATGCACAGCCAGGTTTGGGAACCATTGACTTAGGGCATAACAAGGGTGTTTGTCACAGCAGATAGTGTCACAGCTATAACAGGCACAGGTCAGGTGAGGCAGAGGTTAAGTAAGGCCAGGTCAGGCATAGGTCAAACCAGGTCAAGCAGGAAAGAATTTGGTTCAGGCAGTAGGCATTGACTCCTTTTTGACAAAATGGCAAGTGTCAGGGCAAGCAGAGCAGCAAAACAGCTGTAGAGGGTCAGATCTAAATGGTCAGCAAGCTCCCATGGAAGAGTCTAGCACCTTGGATAGCTCCTCATTGGCAAAACTGATACAAGCAAGCCTGAGATCTTTTTTCCTCAGAAACCCAAATTTATGAAATAGGCTCTCTACCCCACAGGAGGCCTGTTTGCTTGTAAAAGGCCTGTTCACACCTATGCTATAGTTATTATATGCTTATTCCCACCACCATTATCACTGCCCCAGCTTTTGATCTCTATCAAATAGAAAGGACTTAGGATTCCAGCAGGGTGGCCATGCCCCTCGAAGATTAAAGAGGTTAGTTTGAATGGAAAAGTACATGGGAAATTTATTTTCCCAGAGTTGTATCTTTCCTAGCTGAACACCAGATCCTGCCGTGTTTTCCCTCCAATGACTTTTCTTTTTTTAATGTTTATTTATTTTTGAGAGAGAGAGGGAGAGGCAAGGGAGGGGCAGAGAGAGAGAGGGAGACACAGAATCTGAAGCAGGCTCCAGGCTCCGAGCTGTCAGCAGAGCCCGATGCAGGGCCTGAAATCACGAACTGTGAGATCATGATCCGAGCCAAAATTGGACGCTTAACCAACTGAGCCATCCAGGCACCCCATGACATTTAATAGTCTGAAAACACCAGCTAACTGAAAGATTATTATGGATAAATTTAAGGATAATGATGAATCATGTCCAATGACATCTTCATTTCAGAGGCAGGCCTCCAACTAAATGAAAGAGATCATCTCATTGAAAAGACTTAATGAAATATAAAGACTATTTCACTATATTCTTTCTTTCTCTCTCTCTCTCTCTCTCTCTCTCTCTCTCTCTCTCTCTCCCCCTCACACACACACACACACACACACACACACACACACACACAAAATTACTGTTTTAGAGAGGCATTGATAGAGAAGTCCAAGAAGAAACAATGGTTTTCTCAACAAATGTGTTATCTCAGGATCCAAAGGCTTAAATACAAATGCATCGTAGAACAGAGATATTCACAGTGACGGTTCAAACACGACCTTTGATGTCATCTTTCTTCTTTTAACTCAAACTGCAACCAGCAGGCTATGTGATACAAATTGGATGCTGAGTCCTGGAATCAGATCATTAGTACAAAGCACTGACAAACCTGGGAGCTCTCATGAAATCTCTCAGGCGATAATTGTTACATGGAATTTAGCTTGGAGACAGTGAATTGATCTCTTTAAGGATGCTTAATTTAAATAGGATGGTAATTTGCCCAGATGGTTACCATGTTAAAAGTCCTTGAAAACACATGACAGACAATGTATTTATGGGACCTCTAACAAAACATGTAATGAAGAAACAGACCCATCAGAAGCAGCATGTTCCTTTAATTGTACCCTTCGTATTATTCCTCTTCCATTATCCCTTTAAAACAAAAGCCCAGAAGATCCAATCAGCCCTGGTATTTGCCCTAGGTGGAACAACCTCAAATAAAGAGTAAAAACCATAATCTTTTCCTCTGGATTTTTTTCTCTTGCCATTGATACTTGAATCACCATCACCCGGTGTGGAAATGGGTGATAATACTAGAAGATGTATAAAACCATCGCCACCCTGCCTAAAACACACACACTGGTGTATGTGCCAGAGATGAGAGTAGAGACAGTGGACTGATAGTTGTCAAGGAGAAGTATGTATTCCTGCTGCCCATGCTGTTATGGGCAAGTGGGAGAAAGACTTGGGTTTTCTATAAAGGATCAATTTGGAAAGATTAGTATTTTGTCATCATAAATGATTTACATATTTATTACATATATCAACATGCATTGGTTTACTAATTTTAACAGTAGCAGGCCCTTTGATTCATTACTTAGATTCAGCATTCTAACCCAACTTTATGATGAATGACTTTCAATTATCTCCACTTCTTAATTACTGCTCAATTATAAGAGGTTTATTTTTAAATTTTCTTTAAGATTGCAAACCTGTTTCTAAGGTGGCCATAGTGGATTTGATCACCATATCCAAACCCTTGGGCTGGTTTTATGTGAAAAGCATTGCCTCACAGCAGTGCTTCTCAAAGAGTGGTTCTCAAACACCTGCATCAAAATCACCCAGGATTCTCATTACACATGCAGACTCCTGGCCACTGTACCAAATATAGAAATTGGTGTTTCTGAGAATGGTGTCTAAGAAGCTACATGTCTATAAAGGTTCCCAGGTGATGCATGTACACAATATATTTGAGACCCACAGACATACAGGCTGAAATCAACTTGTGCCACTTCTCATTTAATCACCAGACTCATTCAATAGCACCAACTTAAAAAAAATTAATTTTACTTAAAGTTACAGGTGCCTTGGTTTTTCAGTTATTTGCTCAACAAATATTCATTGCACAAACATTATAAGCAAGGCACTTGATTGGGCTCTGGAGAAACACCAGTACACAAGACAGAAATGTTCCCTAGGAGTGTGGGGCTAATTCTATCAGGGAAGACAATCAACAAATAATTTCATAATTGCTCAATTGCAATTTTGACAGGTGCTGATAAGGAGAAATAAAAGATACTAATACCAAAGGAAACTGACTCAGCCTGGGAGTTCAGGGAGGTTGCCTTTGGGAAGGCACACTCAATCAAGGATATAAAGAGCAGTCTAGAAAGCACGTTCCAGATGGAGGCAACTTGTGCCAACGCTCTGCAGAAGGAAGAACTAACGCAGTGAAGAATTAAAGCAGTAAGAATGCACCTGTTAGAGCAGCCAAGGGCCAGATCATTCCAGCCTTCTGAGTCCTGTTGAGGATTTTGGATTTTATCCTGAAAACAGTAAGAATCCATTGGAGAGTTTTAAATACACATGTTTTTTCAGTGAGCTCTGCAGCTTGTAAATGAAGGAATGAACACAGAGTGGGGGGCTGGGGCAGTCAGAATACAATGAAGGCTCAAGCAGGGTTTTTCCCAATGACAATGGGGCAGACATAGAAACTATGACATAGAAAACCAAGCTTACAAGTGAAGGTGTTCAAATTATGTCTGATGAAGACAGTGTCCTGGAACATTATAAGGACCTTAAAATCTCCACAACCTAATTTTACTAATTTTAAAATAGCTCTAACATATATTTGCCCTTTATCACAGTGACAGTCATTCACAAGAACAAAAGTGAAAACATCAATGGACATCCAAACTGGTCATTCCATCCCAGGCCATGGGATGTTATGTGTTTTGTGGCTACCACCCTTTGCCCCTCAAAGAAGTTAGATTTGGTTGGGGGCCCCTGTCTGACTGGGAGTACCACCCCTATTAACATGCAAACTGTAATCATGATGGACTTGAAGAGCACAGCACCTCAGATTTCAGATTCTAAAACCTATGATTCTACAAAGTAAATGCAGGTTTAAGTCCAAAGGCAATGTGTTATTTTAAAAGAGTCATCAACCACTATTTTAGTCAAAAATAGTGAGTTAGAGTAACTAGGAAGAAGTTTCAAAGGAAACAGAATGAAATCATTTTGGAACTTCTAAACTATAATAGGTCACTCCTTTTTATCCTGGTCTATAATAAACAACAAAGCCCTTTACTTTCCATCCTCAGCACACTGATAATGTGACTTGAAATTTTGATTTCAATTACATGCTGTAGTCATTATACCTTGAAAAAATGGTCAACTATCATTGAGATTCCCTAGTGATAGAAAAGTACTTATAACAACCAGATTTCAAAAACACACTTCACTAATTTGAATACCACTAAATCAAACTCTGTGAGATCCAATCTGATCTGAGGCTTATATTTAATATGATTATAATGAAAAAGTTTATTAAGCAAATTTCTAACATAAACAAGATTGGAAGAAGAATGTGTTAAAAATATCAAAATGCAAGAGTTCAAGAGCAATCACTGTAAAAACAATTAATATGCTATTCATGAGTGTCATCTATTTACATAATGGGGCTAATGTGATCTCTAATAAAATTCCTGAGTGTTTGAGAATATGTAGCAAGTTTTTTCTTACAACCATAGTTAGATAATTAATATTCTCATTAATTAAATATGAATTAACATGGGGCACCTGGGTGGCTCAGTCAGTTGGGCGGCTGACTTTGGTTCAGGTCATGATCTCATACCCTCTGCCCACCTTTAACTCCTGGTAACCACTGATCTGTTCTACATCTCTATAGTCTTGCCTTTTTCAGAATGTCATTATGAATGGGGGTACCTGAGTGGTTCAGTCGATTAAGCATCTGACTCTTGATTTTGGCTCAGGTCATGATCTTATGGTTCATGAGATTGAGCCCCACATCAGGCTCTGTGCTGACAGCCTGCTTGGGATTCTTTCTCTCTCTCTCTCTCTCTCTCTCTCTCGCTCTCTCACACCCCCTGCCCCTTCCCCACTCCTGCTTTCTCTATCTCAAAATAAATAAATAGACTTTAAAAAAGGAATGTCATATAAATGGATTAATGCAGTGTATAATCTTTTGAATCTGACATCTTTCACTTAGCACAATTCCTTGATTCATCTACCTTGACGCATCTTCCTTCAATGATTCATAAATAGTACTTTATAGCCCTCATGCCATTAATATGAACATTTATATATAAAGTTACAAACCTGTAGAAAGTATAAGAGATACAGTTAGTTCTACAACACAACTTAGCCTTTCTTTACGTAAGATCTCCATATCAGCTAGCTTGTTTGCCATTTGTTTACTTCTAATAAAAGCATTACGCAGAAAAGCAGTGGTAGTTAATTTACTGCATATCACTCCTTTACTCAGGGATTTTCAAGGCTTTGCTGTTGCCTATCAGCTTAAGTCCAAATGCCTCCTCAACCAAAGTACTCTCAGAGCATTTTTTCAGTCTTATCTCCACCAACCCCCTCAAATAACCCACTTTACAGCCAGACTGGGCTATTCATTCACTCCTAATCCACTCATCACTTCGCAACATTGTGCTTACTCATTCTTCAAATGCCACCTTTGACACACAGTCTTTCCCAATTCCTCTCTTTCTATCTTGAGGATGCCCCAAAGTGGATTTAATCTCTGGTTCACATGGCGTATTTGGATACCTTTCTTATGGCATTATTGACGCCCTGCCTTGAGGTAAAGGAATCTATGTACCTGTCTTATCCCCTCCTTCTTCCTTCCTCTCTGCTGCCCTCTCCTCCCCCATGGCATCTTGTGCCGTCGGGGAAAGGCATGTCTTTCTCATCTTTGTAAAAGCTTCAGCATCCAGCACAGGATCTTCAACTAGCATTTAAGTGATACTAAAGGATCCTATTACAAACAAATGTCTGGCCCTAGAAGACACAAGAGAGGAAAGAGTAGACATCTAAAAATTGATTGAAAAAGGAAAAAATGAAAAAGAAAAAAAATGGTAAGCATGATAATTCCACTGGAAAAATATTTTACAGCATATTCCTCATATAACTGTAGGAAAGCAATTTACAAACAAAACTTTTAAGCTTACAAAAATTTGTGGACTACAGTTAAATAGGAGTCCTGTGTATTTAAGACTCCTAGTCTCCTTACAAGCCACATCATGCCATTTTACTGAGACAAAACAGCTCTCCTCACTGGAGTGACTCACAGAAGCTGTTTCACCTGAGGATCAGAAAATGGGCTACATTTTAGCTTCTAAACATCACTTAGGAGTTGGTTGCCTGTAACACAGTGAGTCATCACCCTCTCATGGTTCCACGTGTGATTGTTCTTCCTCCCTCAAGCAGTTATAAAGACTGCATGGGCAAGAATACCATCTTAGGCTTCTTCTTTTTTTTGTTTGTATTTAAATGCCGGTTAGTTAACATTCAGTGTAATATTAGTTTCAGGTGTACAATACAGGGATTCGACACTTCCACACAACACCCCGTGTTCATCACAAGTGCCCTCCTTAATCCCCATCACCTATTTTAACCCATCCCCTACCCACCTGCTCTCTGATAACCACCAGTTTGTTCTCTTGTATGGTGTCCACTGAAACTCTCCCTGTCCCAACTTCCTCCTACTATGCCCATCACCCACTCATGCACACTTCATAGAAGAGATAAATTGGATGTAAAAACCGCCTGGACTCTAAGACAGTCCCACCCATTTCCCCATTTTCTGAAGGTACACGCAGCCCTGTGAGGCTGCTGCATCCTTCCTCCAGCTTCTCTCCTCTAGCAGGTTCAAAGTGCTCAGCGAATATCAGCTTGGCATTTGTGGAGAGTAGCCACAGTCACAAATCAACAACAGCCAGAGAAAGAAGAGAATAAGTTTCCACTAGTCAGATATATGACCTTGTGGAAGTCTCCAGACTGTCCCGGGCTTGGGTTTCCTTGCCTGTGAGCTGACAGGTGGTGGTAGAATATTACAGCTCTGCCTCACTCCACTTCTAATATCTTCTGGTTCTAGCCTTGGTTCTAGACTCTTCCATGTCTAAGGGGCAGACAGACTTTCACATCTGGCCTTGGTCTTCATCCTCCTCTTCCTCTCTGGACAAAGCTAAGTCCAAAGAATAGGCTGAGCTTTCTTTTCTCTTTCCTAGGCTTTGCTTGAAATAGAATTGTAGCATGCTATTCTGATGGCCCCACAGAGCAATTTTCAGTGTAAATAATAGGATGGAAAGAAAAGTTCTATTTCTTGTTGTCCTGTTTTCAATGATTTCCAAGTTGAAAACTGATGACAGCATGAAAGTCTCATCAATATTGGAGACATATAGCTCTCAATATTCAGTGTTCACAAACCTTCAATATATCAGCTATTAATAGACAATAAAAATTATTAGACCTTGAATTTATATTCAACAGTCCCTCTGACATATTTGGGGCTCTACATGAATAACTATTCTCCCTGGCACTCAAATCTCTCCCCTGGGGGTGAACAAGAACTCTTGGGAAGATTCATTAACTCCTGCAGGTGCCTCTGGGGGGCTGTTGGGCCTGCTCCATACTCACACCCCAGTGAGGGAGTTCTTTATGCCTTCCCTGCCATTACCTGTGGGTAAGGGAGAGCGTCTGGCCTCCTAGAGAGTGGTGCAACCACATGCATACAGATGACAAAAGGCTCCTTACCTCCATACATCACATACATCCTTACCTCCAGCTTTCAAGCCCCACCTACCCAAGGAATAGGTCCTTCATTTTGATATACCCCTGAGGCTTGACCTTGACCAAGTCACTCACTTTCTCTAGGCTCAGGATCTTTGAATAAATTTATAAGCTCAACCAAAAGTGTATGTGATCAGAGGATTAAGAAGAAGGATAAACATTCCCACCCCCTCTTTGTGAGGACCTTTCAAAGACCTCTCCTCGGCAGTTATAGGACAAAATGCTGTATCTTCAATCATCTACAATCCTTTAAAATAGGTGAATGAAAGAGTTCTGATGACACAGAAACCTTCATAAAAGAAGTGTAACTATTTTGGTAAAGGAAGTTGTGCTCTGTGCCAAATGCTGCTGACAGAATTCTGAGGTGGGGGAGGGGAGGCATTCTATTCTTATCCCCATTTCACAGATAAGAAAAACTCAGCACAGAGAAGCTAAGTAATCTGCTGAAGGTCACACAGCTAGCAAGTCATCCCAGCACTCTGGTTCCAAGGCCTATGCTCTGAACCACTAAGCTCCACTAAATATTGCGGCAGGGAGAAGAAAAGCAGAACTGCCAGATTTGGCAAATAAAAATATAAGATGCCCAGTTAAATATGAATTTAAGATAATGAATAATTTTTTAAGTTTATTTCTTTATTTTGAGAGAGAGAGAGATTGCAGTGAGAGAGGAAGACAGAGAATCCCAACCAGGCTCCACACTGTCAGCACAGAGCCCAACACAAGGCTCAAACCCACAAACTGTGAGATCATGACCTGAGCCAAAATCAAGAGTCAGACACTTAACTGACTGAGCCACCCAGGCGCCCCTAAATAATGAATAATTTTGAACAAAAATATCTTCCATGTAGTTCTTGGGACATACTTATACTAAAAAAAAACTATTCATTGCATATCCGAAATTCAAATTTAATTGACCAGCCTGTTTTTAAACTGGCAATCCTGTGGGGAATAGATGCCTAAAATGTGACCCTCAGCCTGTTTCCAGAGAGCTTTCTCATATCTGCTACCATATTTGAACACGTTTCTGAGGTCTAAATTATGTCCCAGTCTCAGTCCTGGTGCCGACTTTTGGTCAACCACTGAAATTAAAAAGCAAGCAAGCTTGACCCTATATTAGCAATAGAAAATACAGAGATCTTTAGGCACTATGATTTTCAGACCTTCTTAAAAACTCATTCAAATTCTGTGCATAGTTCTTAAGGAAAACTTAAATAGAGACCTAAGGAGACATTACCAAAAAATTAAGGAATGAGAATGGGTCATTTATTTTTATATTCAGGAATGCCATTTTCTCATACTCTCATAAGAAAAATCAGCAGTACTTTTCAAGTGTTTAAAGAGCCCAGCTAGGAACAGGGTTGAGAGTAGGAGTAAAGAGAAAATGCAGGCAGGTGACAGACAATCATTAACAAAAGGATTCAGACCTTCCTGCTCCCCCTTTGAGCCTTTATGAGCCACAGCCCCACCTTGAGCTAGAAAGATGATATTTAGATTTCTGCTAATAGACATGCTTGAATATTTACTCAAAACACACACTCAGGCTCTAGACAACTACAGGAAAATATAGGAATTTTTTTAAAAAGTCATGTGCTTAGAGTATTTTTGATGACTTCTCTTTTAGCATTAAATGGTGTGTGTTCTTCATGATTCAGGTAAGTTTGTGTTTCCACGTAGCTTGACATCGCATGGGTGAATCAGCAGAAAACCAGCATCTTCAACACATTTTCTATTTACTGACAATCATTGCAGATAGAGCTGTCCTTTATACAACTATAAAAGCTTTCCTCTCCCATCCTAGGACAAAACATTTTAGGGGAAGAAGAGAATCTTGGCAGAATCTTGGTGTTCAAAATAAGGATAATGACTTACAGGTTTAACCCATTATGGGGTGAGACGCATTCTATCCAAAGGACCAATGATTTGACCCACAATCAGATTTGCCAATTGAGTAGAATTCATTTAGGGAAACTAACCCTGGAAGGGGATTCAGGTCATGGCTCCTCCACTCAATAGCTTTGTGATGTCACTTTTTCTCTAAGCCTCCAGTTTTCTCATTTCTAAAATAAAAATAGTATTAGTGGCTACTTCACAAGGTTGTGAGGAATTAATGAACTAGGCTATAGCAGAGTGCCCGGCAACCTATATAAACACCCAGTGAATGCTACTGGTGGTGTTACTATTACGATTCATCATTTGATGCCAAACAATGCACGTATGGCCCCCTGACTAGCTTCTCACTAGAAAAAGATACTTCTGCCCATGGGTCCTGTCCCTTTTGGCAGTTCAACTGCATTCTCTGGGTGAACAGGATGTTGGCATGTCTATAGCTACCGTATAATTGAATCCATGGTATGTAAATATGTCTATAATTAGACTCTAGTGTTCTTAAGAAATAAGTTCTCAAGCCACAATTTGTATATTTCTTTTAAAAATGTGATGACTGGGGCACCTGGGTGGCTCAGTCAATTAAGCATCTGACTTCAGCTCAGGTCATGATCTCACCATGAGTTTAAGCCCCTGACAGCTCAGAACCTGGAGCTTGCTTCTCTCTCGGCCCCTCCCCTGCTCATTCTCTGTCTCTCTCTCTCAAAAATAAACATAAAAAATTTTCTTTAAAAATCTGATAATTTGCACAGATATTTACATATTTAAATAGACTCTAGACTAATTCCTGAAACAAACCACAACTTTTTAAAGAAAAGCTTATTTCCTTCCTAAGGCTGTTTATTAAGTATTTAGAAAATAAGATAAACTTTGAAAGGTATTTTCATCTCTTGGTCACTTAGTTGAATACTTATACTTTCCACACTAGTTAAATTATACTTAGATTTTAAAGCAAAAACAATTCTCTGCCTTTAACAACACCATTTAAAATGCAAATTACATTGCAGATAAAAAGAATTGAAATTTTTATAGTTTAAAAATAAGTGGAATTCCAGAGTCAATATCATATAAATAGGTGTCCATCTGGCCAACCTCGTGATTGCCAAATCCCTTCTTTCAATTGTTCGTGTTTAACAAGAATTTAAACAGCTCCCTCTTGTGGCCTAAGAAGCCATCGGCAATCCAGAGTTTGGTCAGCTTCTTAATCTGTCATTTTATTCGCTGCACATTTACTTACTAAATTATAGATTGTCTATCTGCTATAGTGGTGGAGAAGGAGAGCATAAACAAGGGGCTGGGATGAGTGTTGTTGCCTATAGATGTGATTCATATGGATGTAGTCAGCTTTAAAGTTTCAGACTGGAACTCTGGCTTCGTGTTCATGCTGCTTCTAATTTAAGGGCTATATTTCTCTAAAATGAAAGGTTGAGCTTTGGCCAAGCAGCTCATTAAGCAAATGGTTGCCTACGTTGACTTGTTGTGGTACAATGTGCTCAGAAATCCCGATACCAAATTTATCTATTTTCAGATAAAGAAGTCTCAGATCAAAGGGTGTGAATGAAAAGTCCCTCTTCATACATTTTCTGGTAAACTTTGTCATACTCCCTGAAACTCCATTTTAACTAGTTGTTCATTCCAAAAATATTTGGGGGCTGCCATTACGTACTGGGCACTGTGCTAGACACTGCAGATACAAAACCAAAACAGACTTGCCCCCATAAATGCCCACAGCCTCGTTGGGAAGAGAAGCGTTAAGCAATCATACGGTAATATGTCGGATGTGGCGACCACTGTCAGTGAAAATGACAAGGAGACTTAATGGAACCAGGTACATCAGGGAAGGCAGCCTCTCTGAGAAATGACTGAGTAGAAATTGGCCAGATTAAGGAAGGGTGGGAAACTATTTCAGGTAGGAAAAGATAACATCCCCCCCTCCACCCCAAATATCATACATCAAAGTTAAGAACAGGGAAGTGTTTTACTTTTGAGGAACTGGACACACATAATGGGGCTGGAGAAAGTGGCAGGAGAGGGTAAAGGGGCAGTATTAGGCAGAAGCCAGTCCTGCAGGGCCTCGCAGACTACATACTTACGGGCTTTGAGCGTTATCCCCACTGGGATACACACTGGGAATCCATGAAATGTTTCAAGTTTCAAGTCCATGACTAACATGACACGCTACAATCTGCTTTTTTTTGGGGGGGGGGGGGTCCTACTGGCTGCATGTGTAGACAAGATTGGAGGGAAGCAAGAGAGGAAGTGAGGATACTCATCAAAATACAACTGTCACAGTCCAGCAAGTACTGTTGGCTAGAGCCTGGGTGGGGTCTGAGGAGATGGCTGGAGGGAGAAAGATTTTAGAAATATACTGGAAGATTACATTGACCAGCATTTGCTAATGAAACAGAAGCTAGAGATTGGGGAAAAGAAGGCTTAAAAACGACCCCCAACATGGCAAAGACAGTGAAAAATCTACACCTATATGCAAAACTCTGAGTGAATCTCACAAATGCTGTTGAATTAAAGAGTCAGAGAAACAGCCAAACAGAAAAATGCCTACCTGCAGCTTCCGCCACCTCCTCTCTCTGAAGCTGCTGGGTGCCCTGCCAGGTCCCATTTTGTGTCATTTTACGACCCTAAGGTTGTCTGCCTTCCAAAGTCACACCAAGAGAACTGACATGGAAAAACCAAAGCCTAAGGTTTGAATGGAAAGAGACAACCAACCAATAAAGACATTTATGTTTAACACATTGGATGTTCAAGAAACAGCTTAAAAAAAAAAAAAAAGAAAGAAAGAAACAGCTTAAGCCCTGAGCAGGACACAAATGGGACATGTCTTTTTGAACATTATCTTCAATATAACATAATCTGTAGACCATAATTCTGGTCTACAAATGAAGGGAAGTGAAAAGAGAATTCATATGTTTTTCTGTATAGATAGAAATGCTTAGTGTGAAGAGAGAATGAAAGCCCCCTATGCCAAATGAAACCATGAGAAATATTACTTTGAATTTCCTGCTTATTTTATGCCCATTGTATCACAAATTGTTCAGCTGCTGGGATTGAAATCAAAATAGATTTTCTGGCCCCAAAGCAGAAAGCTTCTAGTCAGGAAAACAAACACCAGCCTTCTAAATTGTCTGAGAGCTGAAATTAGTTTGAATGAGGAGCCTAAGTCTTTCAGCTGAGGAAAACATATTTGAATGTGGGAGATCATCTAAGGACATTACATGAGGATTTCCCTAACAGTATCTGACAAGAAGAGGGGAGAAAACAAAACTTCCGGTTGAAATAGAAAACAAAATATGAAGAGTACAAGGAGTTGAGTATGCAGTTTGGTGGCTTAACTTGGTAATTCATTTCAAATTCAGATTGGAGGAAAGTGTTTAAGCAAAATTGTTTCATTGTCCTGACAATTCCCACACTGAATCATACATCGTTATCACCTCAATTCTATAAAGGAGAGAAATTACCTTTGTTAGGACAGGAAAGAAATGTTCTTCCATCTGCTTTAGATGGGACATTAAACTGACCATTTTTAGATGTTAGTATGTGTCTCATTCTTCATATTGGTCTTGAAGAGAGAGAGAGAGAGAGAGAGAGAGAGAGAGAGAGAGA
>NW_024412376.1:20708256-20815697 GCF_014898765.1 Herpailurus yagouaroundi
GAAAGAAAGAAAGAAAGAAAGAAAGAAAGAAAGAAAGAAAGAAAGAAAGAAGAAAGAAAGACAGACCAAGACCATAAATCCTCAAAGAGAAGATAGGAAGATTTCACAAGTCAGAGAGAGACTAACCATATCACGACCCCATTTTACTTACAACATTGAACATTGCAAGCTTGAATCTCTTGTGCACTTGCCAGTTTTAAGCAGAATTCTGGGAAAGCAGATCTGAGGTGAAGTGGACACTGTGATGAGCCTGCCTGATGCTCCTTCAGGACTGCAGTCCCCAGGCCCCCGACTGCAGGGAGGGCTGGCGGCTCACTGATCTCATTTGAGTCCCTCTCTGCAGATCACTCTCAACTGAGAAAAGTCAGCTCACTCAAGGTCATACTCTCTTCCTGGGGCAGCCTGCTCCCAGTGACCAGTCAGTATGGCCTCTAAAAGTCCAACCTCAGGGCACCTGGGTGGCTCAGTCAGTTAAGCATCTGACTTCAGCTTAGGTCACGATGTCACAGCCTGTGGGTTCAAGCCCCACATCAGGCTCTGTCCTGACACCTCGGAACCTGGAGCCTGCTTTGGATCCTATGTCTCCCTCTCTCTCTACCCCTCCCCGCTCGCACTCTGTATCTGTCTCTCTCTCAAAAATAAATAAATATTAAAAAACTAGAAATAAAAAAAAATAATAAAAGTCCAACCTTTACCCCTGAAATCTAGAAAAATTCAAAACAGCTTTGGTTCAATAAATTTCAATAAATAAATAAATAAATAAATAAATAAATAAATAAATAAATATAAAAAACAAAAAAAACAGAAAAAAAAAAAAAAAAAAAAAAAAAGAGGTTAGAGTGGGAGAGAGCCAAAGCATAAGAGACTCTTAAAAAATGAGAACAAACTGAGGACTGATGGGGGGTGGGAGGGAGGGTGGGTGATGGGTATTGAGGAGGGCACCTTTTGGGATGAGCACTGGGTGTTGTATGGAAACCAATTTGACAATAAATTTCAAAACAAAAATAAATAAAAAGTAAAACATTAAAAAAAATAAAAAACAAAACAGCTTTGGTTTCAGTGCTCCCTCCGGGGTCAACTGAGACTTTTGTCAAGATTCCATTACAGTTCAGCTTCTTCCTTTGCACGATCCTGCTACCCTTCCTTCTCATCTACAGATGTAAATCTTGAGAGTACTCCCTGATCAACTTTCTACCTGCTAACTCAAAGTCGACTAACCAGGGAACACAACTGTGACACTGGAATTACGAAACTGGTGTTTTTTTATTTGTTTGCTTGTTTTCCTGCTAAGGAGTAAGGAATAGGAGGTTCTTAAGCCTGACTCCTAATCATCTTTCCTCTTTCCTTTCTTTGGAGAATTCAAAGGATGGGGATTACAAGAAGTTCCACTTAGGGAAACATTCAAAATCAACTTCATTTGATTGCAAACCAAGGCAATTCTCAGTCTATAAATTAATCCCACAAAAACAACGAATTGAGTTATATAATACTGCCCTCCTTCTGGAAATCTTCTTGTCCTCTGGCCACTAAGACATGTAAGTTTCTGCCTCCCCTTCTACCACTATGACCAATCCCGTGTGCCTTTTATTCTCATTTATTAATGAATAGTAAATTACCCAGAGGTATTAAAAAATCAGTGAAAACATTAATTGTGATAGATATTAAAATGTCTCCTTTTTCAACATTTCCACAATGGTAACAATAAAAGAATATCTGAATAAAGCATTCACTTAGTTAACAACTATATATTGAACACTTTCTGTGTACCATAGATGGTTTAGAATTTTGGAAACAAAAATGAGTAAGAGATATCCCTGCCCTTAAGAAAGCTGACATCTAGTTAGAGAGTCTCAACCCTATCAAACCCAACACCTCTTTTTTTAAATTTTTTTAATGTTTATTTATTTTTGAGAGACAGGGAGAGAGCAGGAGAGTGACAGACAGAGTGAAAGAGAGCGAGCAAGAGAGAGAGAGAGAGAGAGAGAATCCCAAGCAGGCTCCACTCTATAAATGCAAAGCCCAACATGGGGCTTGATCTCACAAACTGTGAGATCATGACCTGAGCTGAAGTCTGATGGTCAACCCACTAAGCCACCCAGGCACCCCATCCAACACCTCTTTTTTAAAACAAATATTTTATAATACCACCATTATGATATTGATATAAAATTCATAGGTAACTTACCTACAAATTAATATAATGCCCTAATTATAATATAAATTATAAAATATAATTGTAATTTATTTTACAATGACAAAATATAAACAAAAAGAAAGCAAACTAATTTTTTAGTCTTTTTTTTAATGTTTATTTCTTTTTGAGAGAGAGAGAAAGACAGAGTGAGAGCAAGGGAGGGGCAGAGAGAAAGGGAGAGACAGAATCTGAAGCAGGCTCCAGGCTCCAAGCCGACAGCACAAAGCTCAACATGTGGCTTGAACTCATCAACTGCAAGATCATGACCTGAGACAAGTCAGACGCTTAACTGACTGAGCCACCCAGGTGTGCCACAAGTTGTAATTTTTAAAATGTAGTTTGATATACAGCTGCTACAAAAAGAATCAGATGCTATGCCTTACATAGTAGCACCCTCAATCATTGTGACAACCAAATACTTCCAAAAAATTTCTAAAATGCTACCAGGAGCTGTCCTGCCTTCATTGAAAATTACTAGTTTAATCATTTAAGAGAACAAAATAATTTCTATGTATTTGAAAGATGGCATCTAATTCTAATATTTCAAAAATAATGCACGGACCTTATGTATCTTTATTCTAAATAAAACAAGACTAGACAGGCACAACATTTTCAAGTAATACCATGTTATGAGCTGAATGTGTCCCCCAAAAATTCAAATGTTGAAGCCCTAACTCCTGTACCTTAGATTGTGACTGTATTTGGAGATAGTGCCTCTAAAAAGATAATTAAGTTACAGTGAGGTCATAATGGTGGGCCATAATCCAATATAACTAGCGTCCTTATAAGCAAAGAAGATCATGGGAGGCCTGGGTGGCTCAGTTGGTTGTGTCTGACTTTGGCTCACGTCATGATCTCATGGTTCATGAGTTTGAGCCCCTTACTCAGGCTCTCTGCTGTCAGTGTAGAGCCCCCTTTGGATCCTCCCCCCCACCCCTCTTTCTCTCTCTCAAAAATAAGTAAACATTAATAATTTTTTAATGTTTATTTCTGAGACAGAGAGAGACAGAGCATGAATGGGAGAGGGGTAGAGAGAGAGAGAGAGAGGGAGACACAGAATCTGAAGCAGGCTCCAGGCTCTGAGCTGTTAGCACAGAGCCCAACGTGGGGCTCAAACTCACAAACTGTGAGATGATGACCTGAGCTGAAGTCAGACGCTTAACCGACTGAACCACCCAGGCACCGAAAAAATAAGTAACCATTAAAAAAAAAGAAGAAGAGGGGCGCCTGGGTGGCGCAGTCGGTTAAGCGTCCGACTTCAGCCAGGTCACGATCTCGCGGTCAGTGAGTTCGAGCCCCGCATCAGGCTCTGGGCTGATGGCTCAGAGCCTGGAGCCTGTTTCCGATTCTGTGTCTCCCTCTCTCTCTGCCCCTCCCCCGTTCATGCTCTGTCTCTCTCTGTCCCAAAAATAAATAAACGTTGAAAAAAAAAATTAAAAAAAAAAAAGAAGAAGAAGAAGAGAAGATCATGACACAGAAAACACAGGCAGGACAACCATATGAGGAAATAGTGAAAAGGCAGCCAAATGAAAGCCAACAAGAGAGGCCTCAGGAGAAACTAACACTGTGGGCACCTGATCTTGGACTTGCAGCCTCCAAAACAGTGAGAAAATAAATTTCTGTTGTTTAAGTCACTCAGTTTGTGGTATTTTATTATGGCAGACAGAAACTAAAACACACCCCCAGATGGGAGTTGAGAGGTATCAACAGGCCTAGATCTCCTGCCCAGAACTGGCAAAAGTCAGAAGGAAAAAGAAAAGGATTGAGAGGGAGCACTTGCACAGAAGTCGAAGAGTAGGAGGGCTGAATAGCTTTTGTGTTTAAGGAATTGCGTGGCCTGCTCATTTTATTTAACATTGTGTTCAACATTTGGAAAGAAAGGCATAATCCTCATGGAGAAGTCTATTAACAATAATTTCTGTGTCAAAACAGTAAAAGAGAGCAATTGTGAGAAAAATCCGATTCTCAACTGCATTTTCAAAATGTAGTGTATGTAAAAATACACAAGGGAAATTATGCAAGTAAATGTCTAATATTTGCATGGTTAGCAAAACTTTGCCCCAACGAAATGGGGACACAAAGAGGTACACTTATTGTATAAATTAATAAGGATCCATCTGTAGAAACTTGTTTCTCATTTCTGCATTCTGTTGCACCACATGTTCATTTTATGCATCAGTCTGATGTTATTCAGCCCCATTAGACTGCCATTGCATTCTGTGTATTTTCACCATCACTGCTGACTCACAATAGATCTGAGTTTCACGATATAAAGGGTGTTTCTTACAACCAACTTTCCTATAAATCCTCACTCCTTCTTTCAATATTATCGACATGGCAGCAGTATCTTCTCTAGTGTGGAAAAAGTCTACATCAGCCACATTCTGACGGCAGGTGTGGAGAAGTAAGGGAAATAGAGGAGGCTAATACCTTCTTACAGCAGAAATAGCATATGAGCAAGAGGAATGTAAATGCTACCTGAACCGAAAGGAGAAAATGTTTGCTTGGTTGCACTCTTTTCTTTTTCCCTTGGCTGCACCTTTTTTTTTTTCCAGAAGCAATTAAATGTTTATTAAGCCTTTATATGTTCTGGACTCTGCTAAATACTGCAGAAATAACTATGAAGCATAAAAAGACTCTTGCTTCCAAGAAATTATCATCTATCTGGAAAGAGAATACTAGAATGTATGAAGCAATTGTCTAGAGAGCAATTACATGCTAAACTCTAAGACACTGATCACAGATCTTGCCTGACTAGGACAGCAAAGACGAGATCAATCCTCAGGCACCAACAGCCAGTTCATTCATTCAACAAGGAACACATGACAGATGCATACCCAGGCTCATGTTCATACCAGCTTTATGTTTACCTAGCACTGAGATGAAACCTGCTAAGTAAATTATATCCTCAGCAAGCACAGAGGTATCAATCATTGCTCCAATGATTATCGTGGCTTTGCTAACAATATTTGTGTCAGCATTTCCAATGACACTATTAATTGAGTAATATTAAAGATGGAGGGCAAGGGGCGCCTGGGTGGCTCTGTCAGTTAAGCAGCTAACTTCGGCTCAGGCACAGTTCGTGAGTTTGAGCCCCACGTCCAGCTCTGTGCTGACAGCTCAGAACCCGGAACCTGCTTGGGATTCTGTGTCTCCCTCTCTCTCTGCCCCTCCTCTGCTCATGCTCTGCCTCTCTCTCCTTCAAAAATAAATAAACATTAAAAAAAATTTTAAAGATGGAGGGCAAGGATGGTAAATTTGAGGCAGCATCCACAAGAATGAGCTCGAAACCCTGAGTAGAGGCAGTAAGTAAATACCTTCTCAGCCTGTTTTCCAGTTCCCATAGGCAGAACTAATAATATGTTTAAATCCCAGATATTGTGGAAACAACCATGTGGTTTAGGTAGCAGGTAAAGATAAAATATCAAGAGATCACATTTGATTAAAAAAAAAATGCTATTTTCATATGACACTTCACCTGAACCATTAAAAAGAAGACAATTTTCTAATCAATTTTTCCTTGTAATTAAAAAAAAAGGTAAGATAGCAAGAAAAGATGTAAAAGTCTTCAAGACACTCTTCCTGAGAATCAGTATATTTGGTGAGATCTCTTTTATTTGTGTAAGTGGAGTTTCCCAAGACTTTGCCAGCTTTTGCATACAGGACTTTCGCCATCTGAAAGTGCCCCTTATTGGATCTCTGAGAGCATTAGGGCTTGACTTCTGTGTGCACAAACAGGCCTCTCCAGTTCTTCCCTTTCAACTGCCCTCACCAGCACTGGTTGCCTTACCAAAAAGGACATTGGTGCTGGTCCCTCCATGAAAGCTGTACTGTCTCCTGATGTTCCCAAAGGAAACCCTCAAGGTTCCAAAGCCCAGGGTTGTCACTGAATCAAAAATCATGTTTGGGTGCTTGCTTCAGCAGCACATATACTAAAACTGGAATGATACAGAGAAGATTAGCATGGCCCCTGTGCAAGGATCACATGCAAATTCGTGAAGCATTCCATTAAAAAAAAAAAAAAAAAAGGATCATGTTTGGTATGTTCCTCAAAGTGTCAGGCAAAGAGTTCTTTTTCCCTCTCTAGGGTACATTTTTTTGATTGGAAATAAACACAGTGCTGCCAGAGTCCCTGGGTCTCCCAGAACCCCTCCTGCAGTCCCTCTCCCTACCTGGCTCAGAAAGGAGTCCACTGCAGAGGACTAAAGAAACATAATATTATTAGCTGGCACTTACAAAGGACATAATGTGTCACGCACCACTTGAAGTCTTTTATGCAGCTTAACTCGAAACACCCCTGAAAGAGACTTACTACTAACACCCACATTTTGCAAATGGAGTATAGGAGATTAAGCACTAAATGCTAAAACTGGGACCTGACCCCATGCCTTCTGTCTATAGAATCTGTGCTCTGAAATGTTACTGCTTAACAAATATCAGGCTGTCTTTGGCATTCCTATCTTTCCCTCACCACAGATACCACTCTCCCCCAAGCCAAATCCCTAGTGAGAATTAATGCCGTAGGCGCTGGCTCAAGCTGAGACAGACCTATGCCACACTACTATCTTCCAAAGTTTATTTTTCCCATCACAATTAAAAAACAGTTCTCTCAAGCCCCAAATGTCATGCATTTGGCCATTAACACTCTTCAATAGACTGAGCTGGATTTATATCTTCCCTAGCTGTTCTTTTGGCAATGGTAAATTACCATAGAAGGACAGAAAATCTGGAATAGGGGCCACTACCCAGAAATTACAAACTCTGCCAAGGCTCTAAAATAGGAAATAATAGGAGCCAGTGGGGACCGGAGAGGCAATAATAAGGAACCAAAAAAAAAAGGAAGTCAAAGAGATGAAAAAAAAACATATCAACTTAGTTACTACCTTTGGCCACTTATTCAGATGCTATAATCAAACCTTGTTCCTGTAATTATAACTCAAATCCCTTGGCATGGAAAGAAAACAAGTTTACCTAGTTCCTATCTTTGCCAGTTCCCCAAAATGCATCTTTTCCTCCCCAAGCCCATCCCAATAAACACTTAACTGAGAGTTGACAATTTCACGTGTGATAATTTGTGAGTGCTGGTCTCAAATGGATCTCAGGTGCGGCTAATATAAATGATAAAATCTCAAGGGCTTGCCAGCTAGAGGTGTAACCTATAAACAAACTGGTTTTAATAGCAATTCATTCCGTGACAGACACTGTGTGATGACTTCTCTGAAAGCATTCCACAGAATAAAGGAACTTGTGTTTGCACAGAATACCATGGCAACTGACAATTACATCTCAATAGAAACTTTTTTTTTTTCTTTAAGCAATCTAATCAAGATTTGGGAGAATCAGAACTTTCCTGATAAATTGGTCTGGTAAATTAGAGTGCTTGCTCCTGCTTTGTGCCATAGGGCCCAAGAAGCAAAAGCTGGGCAGTGACTCAAGGTGGCGACTGTAGGAGGAGATGAGCGAGATCTATCCCTCAGTGTGGGGTGAAGAGAGAGAAGTAAAAGATACGCATATATGTAACCATCCACATCCTCTACATCAATCAAGGCCATTGGATGGAATCGAGTTGATGGCCATGCAACAGCATTTCTTTCCCTTTCTTCAAGGAGTAGGTCACCCTTTCATGACCTCTACTTCCCTCTGACAGCTTTTGTACCTTTCTCTGCAAGTTCTTCTACCTCTAGTTGCTGTTCTACAAACCAAGGTTCACACTAAGTCCGCTTCTCAAAACCATTACGTTAGCAGTGGGACCCCTGGAGTAAAATCAGAAAACAACTTTGTTTTCCTACATGACCATTCAAATTCACTCTTGGGGCAAGCTCTTCCCCTTGCACTTGGATAAAAACTCTTTTAATCAGTCTCAAATTTAAAAAGTCTTCCAGCAATGTCAAGTCATTAAAAATTATTCTTTATTCAGTAATGAATATGTACAGGATGGTGCAACAAGTTAAAATTTCAATCTTAATTAAAAGGTTACAGTCTTGCATCTTGGATAAGGCATGCTGGGCTTGTTGCTGCTCTCTCCTTTCTGGACACCCACTACCACACCTAAGCATTCACTCATTAGATATCTTTGGGTCCCCAGGAGCTGAATTCTCCAAAAATCCTTTTTACTGCTCCAACACTTTTATTCTTCCACGTGAGTGATGGATTAAGAGCAGCCAAACTGGTTTTTGACTACCTACCTAAATCATGATCCATTCAGCCAATTCATTAAAATATCCATTTGGCAGGGGCCAAGATGGTGGAACAACATGGAAGATTTTTTTGCATCTCTCATCCCTGAAATGTAGCCAGATCAACACTAAACCATTTTGGGGGGTGGGGGAGAGGGGAAAGTGGGTGGTGGGCATTGAGGAGGGCACTTGTTGGGATGAACACTGGCTGTTGTATGGAAAGGTAACAAATACTTGGAGACTGAAGACCATCCTACTAAAGAATGAATGGGCTAACCAAGAAATTAAAGAAGAAATTAAAAAGTACATGGAAACCAATGAAAATGATAACATCACAGCCCAAAGCCTCTGGGATGCAGCAAAGGCAGTCATGAGAGGAAAGTATATAGCAATCCAGGCCTTCCTAAAGAAGGAAGATAGGTCTCAGATACCTCAACCTTACTTTACACTTAAAGATCTATAAAAAGAACAGCAAACAAAACCCAAAACCAGCAGAAGACAGGAAATAATTAAAGATTAGAGCAGAAATCAATGCTATCGAAACCAAAAAAAAAACAGTAGAACAGATCAATGAAACCAGAAGCTGGTTCTCTGAAAGAATTAACAAAATTGATAAACCCCTAGCCAGTTTGTTCAAAAAGAAAAAGGAAAGGACCCAAACAAATAAAATTCAGAGTGGAAGAGGGGAGATCACAACCAACACTACAGAAATACAAATAAGAGAATATTATGAGCAATTATACACCAATAAAATGGGCAATCTGGAAGAAATGGACAAATTCCTAGAAACATATAAACTACCAAAACTGAACAGGAAGAAATAGAAAATTTGAACAGAATAGAAAAATTGAACAGGCCCATAACTAGTAAAGAAATCGAATTAGTAATCAAAAATCTCCCAAAAAACAAGAGTCCAGGGCCAGATGGCTTCCCAGGGGAATTCTACCAAACATTTAAGGAAGAGTTAACACCTATTCTCTTGAAGCTGTTCCAAAAAATAGAAATGGAAGGAAAACTTCCAAACTCTTTCTATGAAGCCAGCATTACCTTGATTCCAAAATCAGACAAAGACCCCATTAAAAAGGAGAACTACAGACCAATTTCCCTAATGAACATAGATGCAAAAATCCTCAACAAGATACTAGTCAGATCCAACCAGATCCAACAATACATTAAAAGAATTATTCACCACGACCAAGTGGAATTTATACCTGAGATGCAGAGCTCATTCAATATCTGCAAAATAATCAATATAGTACATCACATCAATAAAAGAAAGGACAAGAACCACATGATCCTCTCAATAGACTCAGAGAAAGCATTTGACAAACTACAGCCTCCTTTCTTGATAAAAACTCTCAAGAAAGTAGGGGTAGAAGGATCATACTTCAAGATCATAAAAGCCATATATGAAAGACCCACTGCTAATATCATCCTCAGTGGGGGAAAACTGAGAGCTTACCCCCTAAGATCAGGAACATGACAGGGATGTCCATTCTCACCACTGTTATTCAACATAGTATTAGAAATCTTAGACTCAGCAATCAGACAACACAAAGGAATAAAATGCATCCAAATCAGCCAGGAGAAAGTCAATCTTTCACTCTTTGCAGTGACATAATACTCTATGTAGAAAACCCAAAAGATTTCACCAAAAAAACTACTATATCTGATCCAGGAATCCAGCAAAGTCACAGGATATAAAATCAGTGCACAGAAATCGGTTGCATTGCTATACACCAATAATGAAGCAACAGAAAGAGAAATCAAGAAATTGATTCCATTTACAATTGCACCAAAAACCATGACATACCTAGGAATAAACATAACCAGAGGTGAAAAATCTTTACACTGAAAACTATAGAAAGGTTATGAAAGAAGTTGAAGAATACACAAAAGAAATAGAAAAATATTCCATGCTCCTGGATTAGAAGGACAAACATTGTTAAAATGTCAATACCACCCAAAGCAATTAACATATTCAATGTAATATGAATATGCAATATAAAAATAACACCAGCATTCTTCACAGAACTACAACAAACAATCCTAAAATTTGTATGGAACCAGAAAAGACCCCAAATAGCCAAAGCAATCTTGAGAGAAAAAAAAACAAAAACAAAGCCAGAGGCATCACACTCCTGGACTTCCAGATGTATTACAAAGCTGTAATCATCAAGACAGTATGGTACTGGCATAAAAACAGACACTCAGATCAATGGAACAGAACAGAGAACCAAGAATTGGACCCACAAACATATGGCTAACTAATCTTTGACAAAGCAGGAAAGAATATCCAATGGAATAAAGACAGTCTCTTCAGAAAACGGTGCTGGGAAAACTGGACAGCGACATTCAGAAAAATGAACCTGGGCCACTTTTTACACCATACACAAAAATAAACTCAAAAATGGATGAAAGACCTAAATGTAAGACAGGAAGTCATCAAAATCCTAGAGGAGAGAGCAGGAAAAAACCTCTTTGACCTCGGCTGCAGCAACTTCTTACTCAACACGTCTCCAGAGGCAAGGGAAACAAAAGCAAAAATAAACTATTGGGACTTCATCAAAATAAAAAGCTTCTGAACAGTGGAGGAAACAATGAACAAAACTAAAAGGCAACCAATGGAATGGGAGAAGATATTTGCAAATGACATATCAGATAAAGGGTTAGTATCCAAAATCTATAAAGAACTTGTCAAACTCAACATCCAAAAGACAAATAATCCAGTGAAGAATGGGCAAAAGATATCAATAGACACTTCTCCAAAGAAGACATCCAGATGGCCAACTGACACATGAAAAAAATGCTCTATATCACTCATCCTCAGGGAAATACAAATCAAAACCACAATATCACCTCACACCTGTCAGAATGGCTAACATTAACAACTCAGGCAACAACAGATGTTGGTGAGGATGAGGAGAAAGAGGATCTCTTTTGCACTGCTGGTGGAAATGCAAACTGGTGCAGCCACTCTGGAAAACATTATGGAGGTTCCTCAAAAAATTAAAAATAGAAGTACCCTATAACCCAGCAATTGCACTACTAGGTATTTATCCAAGGGATTCAGGTGTGCTGTTTTGAAGGGGCACAAGTACCCCAATGTTTATAGCAGCACTGTTGACAATAGCCAAAGTATGGAAAGAGCCCAAATGTCCATCAATGGATGAATGGATAAAGAAGATGTGGTATATATATATACATACATACAACGGAGTATTACTCTGCAATCAAAAAGAATGAAATCTTGCCATTTGCAACTACGTGGCTAGAACTTGAGGGTATTATCCTAAGTGCAATTAGTCAGTCAGAGAAAGACAAATATCATATGACTTCACTCATATGAGGAATTTAAGATACTAAACAGATGAACATAAGGGAAGGAAAGCAAAAACAATATAAAAACAGGGAGGGGGACAAAACATAAATGATTCTTAAATATAGAGAACAAACAGAGAGTTGCTGGAGAGGTTGTGGGAGGGGGGATGGTCTAAATGGGCAAGGGGCATTAAGGAATCTACTCCTGAAATCAGTGTTGCACCACATGCTAACTAACTTGGATGTAAATTAAACAATAAATAAATGTTTAAAGTACATAAAAATAAAATAAAATATCCATTTGGTCTTTTGATTTAATTACAATTTATGGTATGTCTTCTATTTACAGAGCACTGTGCTAAGGATACTGCAAAAGACAGCTCTCTGCCATTCAGAAATTTTCCTCTAGTTCAGATGAGAAAACATGCACACAAATAAGTAGACCACAACACCGTGTATACTATGACCCTATGGTCATGAGAATAGTAAATGCTGCAGGAAATTAGTAAAGGAAACTATCTTTTCCAACATGGATTATTGGAGAAGACTTCATGAGGACATAGAATGTGAATTTGAAACTTGAAGGCCATATAATAATAGCTCAATATGGTGTTTTATGCACATATTTCTATTAAACCCTACAACAACCTTACAAAATAGGTACTATTATTATCTGTAGTTACATATGAGAAACCTAAAAGCTAGTGGTATCAAGTAATTTCATTCAAGTTCCCATAGCTGAGAAGAGAAGATCAGGGACTCAAACATTGTCTACTTCAGAACCTTGGAGAGTACTTTCCAAAATGGGAGGTGGAGGTGGAGAATAATACAAATAAGAAAACAAAGTGAGGAAAGGTAAAGGGTGGTCAAAGAATGGGCTAACAGGACATCCCATTTTGACAGGAGGGAATAAGCTCAGTATGAGGTATTGGAAGATGACAGAAATGTTTGGTGGAACAGTGGACTCAATTATCTCCAAATGTGAGTAGCTTTTAGGAAGAACCTCTAGCAGAAGAGCATGTCTGGCAGCTATTTGTCCCATTTGCGTCTACCATCTCCCCTAGTGCTGACCACAACAAGTTTGTCTTGAATTCAAGCCTGTGTTTATTTCACCTCTTTCTTTCTTATGCCCCTAGGAATTGATCTGACAACTCCTATATGAGGAGAGTTTCTATTTACACAGTCCTGCATTCAGGTGTCTGGACAGCTCATCCTCATGACATGACTCTCCTTTTCCACAACCCAAATAAATAAAAATGCCAATCAAAAGTCTTCAGTAGGGCAGGCTGCTTTTTTAATCTTGTAGTGTGTTTAGAGGGTAAGAGTGTGAGCAAGGAGACATGTGAGAGAGGGGAAATACTAGAGAATAACAGTGAGGTGACCTAGAGGAAAGATCTATCACAACTAAGAAAAACTCATTTATCTGCTCAGAGAAAAACAGTCAATTATGATTTTCAGTGAGGTCTTAGGAAGTGTGATATAAGCTGCCATTTAGCCAATAAAAAAGTCTTTTTATTTTTTTTAGGTGTATATTATCTATCATTATGTTTGACTTACAGAGAGTGATATCCTTGTGAAATGAGGGGGTCTAGTGAGTTTTCTTCAAAACACAACAATTAATTGTGCTGCTCCTTCAACTCTTTCCTACATGACCATTTTCGCCCTAGACCTAATGTACTTTTAATCCTCATAGTCATATCACTGAGATTTTGCATTTACTAGACTACCTAGCTACTATCTTTTTTTCTTTTTCCAAATTAAAAAGAAACAAATGAAATGCGCCTAAGTGGCTCAGTTGGTTAAGCGTCCGACTTTGGCTCAGGTTATGATCTTGGGGTTTGTGAGTTCAAGCTCTGCATTGGGCTCTGTACTGATAGCTCAGAGCCTGGAGCGTGTTTCGGATTCTGTGTCTCCCTCTCTCTGCCCATCCCCCACTTGCTCTCTCTCTCTCTCTCTCTCTCTCTCTCAAAAATAAATAAACATTAAAAAATGGCGGGGGGGGGTGCAGCGCCTGGGTGGCTCAGTCGGTTAAATGTGAAACTTTGGCTCAGGTCATGATCTTGCAGTTCATGAGTTCTAGCTCGCCATTGGGCTCTGTACAGACAGCTCAGAGCCTGGAGCCTATTTTGGATTCTGTGTCTCCCTCTCTGTCTGCTCCTCTCCCACTCCTGTTCTGTCTGTCTGTCTGTCTCTCTCTCTCTCTCAAAAATAAATAAACATTAATTTTTTTTTAATTTTAAGGAAAGAAATGAAATGGTAAGTGCAGCCATTAACAGCTGCAGAATGAGTTAGAACTTCAAAACTCGGAGTGTCTAGATTGTTACTGGGTCTGGCCCTATACTGTAACTCCTATAGGGGTTGGTAGGTCTTTTCCTGTGACTGAGGTACAGGAGGAAATTCCAAAAGCATCAGGCATAGAATAATTTATATTTCCCATGGGGTTCTCCCCATTTCTCTAGGTATGGTCTCAGATTTGGGGTTCTCTTTTCAGGCATTTTTTTTTTCTGATATAGTAATGTTTGAAACCTTGCTTTCAGTCACTAAAGAAGAGCAGCAAATATACATGAAATGCCTCCTTAGGAGATTCAGAGGTACTGGTAAGTTCTGCAGTAAGGAATTGCCTTCAGTTTTATTTCACCTGGAAGTCCCCATACTTTTCTTCTTGAAATAGCTATTATGGTCCTGTAGACACATGTTAGGAAGCACTGTTATAGATGAAAATAAAGACATGCAACATCTGGCCTGTCAGACTGGATTATAATAAAAGTCTTTTGGGTTGACAGAAAGAAAAATGCATAACTGCAAGTATATTTTTCATGCATCAAACATCTATAAATTACATATCCTAAACATGAACTATTATGATGGAATTTTAAATGCCCAAGATAAAAATAAAATAAAATAAATCAGAGTTTATCATTTCAAGTCTCATTTTTATGCTATTTCCAACAGAAGTATACTCTCATTTTCTAGAAATTTCCTTGAAATTTTTAATGAACATTCTAAATGTACCTGGGCTACATAGCCTGGCTTCTTACTCCACCTTTATAAATAGGTCTGACCCACTGAAAACTACAGAGATACAATTATGTGCCAGAAAAATACAACTGTAGATTTTTTTTTTCCCAGAAACTGCAATAGAGCCCTCCTGTGGCTAATTTAATCCAACAAAATTTCCCTGATCTAAGCAGAAAAGCATATAAAGAAGCAGTTTTACTGCAGCTATAGCCATGGCAATGTGCTTTGAGTCTAAGAGCCCTGGGAATAAACAGCTCTATGACAAATATATATTCCCTTAGAAAGAGAAAATAAAGCCTAAGGATAGAAGGAAAAGAATTTACCTCTTTATTTTGCAGACAGTGTCTGAAGTCATCTTTATCAATTTCATGGCCATAGTTTACCAGAAGGAAAGGCCTGGAATTTAGGAGCTATTGCAGCAGTGAGAAAATATGTGTACCTTAAAAAAGGAAAACCACCTATTTCCATGACTCAAATTTCCCAAATGTTAAATGAGAAAAGAAGTTTCCATTTATCCAGAAACAATTTATCTAGCAGATACTGTAGACTGAGTATCAGTGTCCTCCTAAAATTCATATGTTGCAAATCTAAATACCCAGTGTGATGGTATTAGAGGTGGGAGGGGGGTATTTGGATGGTGATTAGGAATTAGTACCCTTATAAAAGAGGCATAAGAAAGCTCCCTTGCCTCTTCTCCCACGTGAGATTATAATGAGAGATGGCTATCAATGAGGAAGTGTATTCTCACCAGGCATCAAATCTATCAGCACCCTGATCTTGGACTTCCCAGCCTCCAGAACTAAAAGAAATTAATTTACACTGTTAATAAGTCATCAACTTGTGATATTTTATTATAGCAGCCCAAACAGAGTAAGACAGAAATTGACAACAAGAGTGTAATGTCCTTAACAAACACATAAAAAATGTGGAAGCAGCTTTGGGACCAAGTATTGGGTAGAAGCTGGAAGAATTTTGAGGTGCATGCTAGAAAAAGTCTACATTGCCAAGAACAGACCATTAAGGTTGATTCTGGTATGAATCCAGAAAGAAAAGAAGAGAAAGCCACAGTCTTTTAAGGGAATACCTACATAATCCTGAACAAACATTGGTAGAAATATGGACAAGAAAAGCCATTCTGATGAGATTACAGATGGAAATGAGGAACATATTAGTGGAACAAAGACCATCCTTGTTATAAAGTGGCAAAGGGCTTGGCTGAATTGTGTTCATATGTTTTATGGAAGGTAGACTGGAAAGTGATGATAAAATTGGGTATTTGGCTAAGGAAATATCTAAGCAAAGTATAGAAGGAATGGCCTGATCCCTCTTGGACTGCTTTATAGTAAAATGCAAGAAGAGAGAAATGACTTAAAAATGGAATTATTAATTAAAAGAGGAGCAGAACTTAAAGATTTGGAAAATTATCACCCCATCTTTATTGGAAAAAATGGGAAAAAGCCTATTCAGGAGAAAACACATAATGCATGGCCAAATTTGATAAAGAGATTAATATGAATCAGCTATCTCCACAGAGGCTTGGAGCTATTCTTCCAGATAATGGGGAGATTAGTCAGCCATCTAAACACAAGTTGTATGGGAAAACACCCAGTCTTCCTTCCTGTGTGTCTACCTTACTCTAACACTACTGCCACACTCACAACACTTCTGACACCAAATGTGGGGGGGATTTCTCCTACCAAGCAGTTCTCTAGACACCAGCTGGGTGTCCTATAACTTAACTCAATTCTGACACTACCCAGAGATAGCATATGATCCCACAGATTAAAGGCTCATTCCCACAAGACTGTTCCCACCCCACGTCAGATGTCAATCACAAGTCCCCACTGTCACCCTTGCTTCTGACTAACAGGCTATAAACCTGAGGTTCCCACAATCCTCTCCTCAGATTCAATTAATTTGACAACATCTCACAGAACTCAGGGAAACACTTATTTACCATTTACCTGTTTATTAAAAGACATGATAAAAGATACAGAAGAACTGCCAGACGAAGAGATGAATTGGGTGAGGTCTGGGAGGGTCCTGAGTACAGAAGCTTCTGTCCCTGTGGAGTTGGGGTGTGCCACCCTCCCAGTATGTACGCATTTACCAACCTGGAAGCTCTCAGAAGCCCCTACTACTAGAATTTTATGGAGGTCTCCTTACATAATGTTAAAAATAAAACCACAGGCCCCAAATGGCATCACTTAGGCCATGTCACTAAACCAGAGCTTAATACCTAACCTAACTGCAGTTTCAACCTCGCCCAGAAATGTAAATCTTAAGTGGTCAGTCGGGAATTTTCTGATAAGCACCAATGAAGTAATCTGTCGCCAGGGCCCTCTCAATTCCCTAAGGAATATAAAGTAATCTACATAAGACTTCCCCCTAAGGAAAGATGATCTTGCTTGGAACAATCCTTCCTTTTCTTTTATTAATGACTTTAGTGCCCTATCCTACTTCCCATAAAAACCTTCCATTTTGTTCAACTCCTCAGAGCTCCCCTCTACTTGCTAGAAGGGATGCTACCATGATTCATAAATCACTTAATAAAGCCAATTAGATATTCAAATTTACTCACTTGAATTTCTGTTCTTTAACATTAGGCATGATCAGTTATTAACTCTTTTTCCAGCTCAGCTGAAAGTTCCAAGCTTCTAACCATGGCTTGGTCTTTCTGGTGATCAGCTCACATCTAGGAGCCCACCCAGAGTCACCTCATTAGAACAAAAAATGCTCATGGTGCTCTTATTACTTAGCAATTTACAAGGGTTTCAGGAGCCCTGTGCAGGAACCAGGGTCAAAGACCTAATATTTACATTTTCTGTTACTTCTGTTATCTGTTATCTTCTGTTATTCTTTTAGGCCAAGACCAATATCCAAGACAATGGAAAGGCATTAGAGGTCATCAGAACTGCCCCTCCTGTACAGACTCAGAGTACAATGGGGCAGAACATTTTCAAAAGAGAGGCCACCACCGCCAGGTGCCATCTTACAGCATAGGCTCTGCTTCCCCCCACTCCAACACCCTATTCCTCTGCACCCCAGGCTGGGGCCCAGCAGGCCCTGGTGAAGCATAAGCTGGGCTCAGCAAAGCCTAGGGGACATGGTTGCCTCCTCCTAGATTTCTAAGGATGCCTCCAAGAACCTCAGGGTCCAGGCAAAGAACCACAATGGAAGTGGAAACACCACAGAAAGCCCAAACTAGGGCAATGCCCAGCAGAACCATGAGGGTGAATACTACCTCATTACCCCAGACTGGTAGTCACCACTGTGCGGTCCCAAACAAGAGAGCCACAGGCACACAGCGCCAATCCACAAGAACCACAACGTAAGCTGTGCCAAGCAAACCATAGAGGCAGGGTCACCCAGAGCTTTGGGGACTCAAATTCCACCTGGCAAATTCCACACTCCTGTGTGTCTGGAAGGCAGAACCTCCAACCCAAAGGTCCTATAGGGCTGAACATCGAGTCAAAGATTATTTTCAAACCTCAAGGTATAACAATTTCACATTTGAAGTTTGGACTTGCTCAAGCCTTTTCTTTCCTATTTCTCCCTTTTGGAATGTGAGTGCTTATCCTATTCCTGTCCTGTAATTAATTGTATTTTGGAAGCGCATAACACATTTGACTTCACAGGTCACAGCTGGAGAGGAATTTGCCTCAAGATGAATCAATCATATCTTGAGTGTCACCCATATCTGATTTAGATATTCAGATGAGACTTGGGACTTAGACTTTTGAGTTGATGACACATGATAAAGACATAAGTTGGGGGGGGAGGGGGGTGCAGGGCAGGGTAAGGGCAAAATTCTGTTATAGCAACCCGAAGAGACTAAGACAGCAGACCTCAATTTATCAAGATACAAACTCAAAACCAGAAAGTAATAGAAAAGAAAACAAACATATTGTTCTAAACTTGACTTATTTACTGGTGTTCCTTGTTACGGACCAGAGAAGGTTTCTTTTATGTTGCCTGTTGAGTATCTGAGGACCTGAAACACAACTGCAAGACCTACTTCTCATCTAATTTTCCACACATCTTACAGTCTTGGCTACCTCTCTAATGATGCTTTCTTATCTCTCTTGCCTCAAAGCTTCCATGGACCACTCTGATAACCAGTACATTACTGGTTCATTCCGGCCTGTGGAACCCTCTTCCCATAAATTGCCCTCATGTGCAATGGCCACCCTCTTTCCAACCCTGATGTAACATATACCGAAGTGCATGAACTGAATAATTATGAAAATTCACTTCCTTCCTGAGGAAAGAGCTCCTGGTAAGTCTGCTTGGGTGAACTTCCACTGATTCTAGGTAGGGTGGTATACAGTGGCTAAATCATCTTGGGGTTTTGAGGATATGTCTAGGAATTTACAGAGACCAATTCACAGTATCTCACACATTATCTCACACCCAGTGAATATCTGTCAAATGATATTTTAACAGACTGATGGGTGGATAGATGGGTATACAAAAATGCAATGGGTGTTAGACATCAATTTTATTCTCTTTCAAATATTTTTTTACTTTTTTATTAAAAAAAATTTTTTAATGTTTATTTACTTTTGAGAGAGAGAGACAGAGTGCGAGCGGGGGAGGGGCAGAGAGAGGGAGACACAGAACTCAAAGCAGGCTCCAGGCTCTGAGCTGTCAGCACAGAGCCTGATGCGGGGCCTGAACCCACAAATTGCAACATCATGACCTGGACTGAAGTTGGAAGTTTGACTGAGCCACCCAGGCGCCCCTCTTATTCAATTTTTTTTAAGTTTATTTACTTATTTTGAGAGAGAGAGAGAGAGAGCACTAGCAGGGGACAGGCAGAGAGAGAGGGAGAGAAAGAAGCCTAAGCAGGCTCCACACTCAGCCCTGAACCTGACACAGAGCTCAAATCCATGAACCGTAAGATCATGACCTGAGTGGAAACCAAGAGTCCAACACTTAACCAAATGAGCCACTGAGGTGCCTCAACATCAATTTTATTCTTCATTTTTTTTAAAGTAGGTTTCATGCCCAGTGTGGAGCTCAACACAGGGCCTGAACTTGCGACCCCAAAATTAAGACCTGAGCTGAGATCAAGAATCGGATGCTTAACTGACTGAGCCACCCAGGCACCCCTTTATTCTTAATTTTTAAGTAAAACATTATGTTCATTATGACATATATATATATATATATATATATGGCTTCTACAGTTAAAAAAAATAAAAAAGAAGAGGGGTGCCTGTGTGGCTCAGTTGGTTAAGTGTCCAACTCTTGGTTTCGGCTCAGGTCATGATCTCACATGTTGTGAGTTCAAGCCCTGTGTCAGGCTCTGTGCTGACAGTGCAGAGCCTGCTTCAGATTCTCTCTGTCCCTCTCTCTCTGTTCCTCCACCACTAGCCTCCCCCACTCAAAATAAATAAACATTTATAAATAAATAAATAAATAAATAAATAAATAAATAAATAAAAGGAGAGCTTGGTGCCTTCTATATCTGATAATCTTTTATGTGGATACCCATATAAGAGAGGACAATGCTAGCTATCATAACAAATTAATGCAGACATTTTAATTTTTTTTAATGTTTATTTATTATTGAGAGACAGACACAAAGCGTGAGCAGGGGAGGGGTAGAGAGAGGGGGAGACACAGAATTTAAAGCAGGCTCCAGGCTCTGAGCTGTCAGCACAGAGCCTGATGCGGGGCTCGAACTCACAAACTGCGAGATCATGACCTGAGCCAAAGTCGGTCGCCTAACCAACTGAGCCACCCAGGCGCCCCAATGCTGACATTTTAATGGGTCAATATTATAAAAGTTTATTTCTTGCTCATAAAGCAGTTCAATCAAGTTAGCTGTCCCTGTCAGGTGGTTTTCCTCCCCACAATGATTGACAGATCCAGGTTTCTTCTACATCGTGGCTCTGTTATATCCCCGAGGGCCTCATTATCCAGTTATCGGAGGGGGAAGAAAAAGTGGAGAAGGCACACACACGTCTTGAGAAAATCTGGCCTGGATGACATACATCTCTTTTATTCACATTCCATCAGCAACGGTTAAACACCTGGCCATACCCAGATGCAGCGTTAGTAAAGTGCCTGCCTGGATATCTGCTGCCTACCTAGGACACATTAATGGTAAGGAAACGTGGGCACAAACTTTTGGTGAATAGCTACCTATCTCTGTTCAACTTCAAAAGAAATACAAAACTATTAACAAAGTTTTTTTTTAATGTTTATATATTTATTTTGAGAGAGAGATAGTGCGTGAAAGCAGGGGAAGGGCAGGGGGTGGGGGTGGGGAGAGAATCCCCAGCAGACTCAAAACTCAGTGCTGAGCCCGACACAGGGCTCAATTCCACAATGGTGAGATCCTGAGCTGAGCTGAAATCAAGAGTTGGATGCTCAACCAAACGAGCTACCCAGGCACCCCTAGCAAAAATTACTTTTAATGAAAATATTCAATGCTATTTTCCAAAGAGCACTCTCATATACTGCTTCTGTCAGCACAAAGCCTGCTTCGGATCCTCTGTCCCCATCTCTTTCTGCCCCTCCCCCACTCGTGTTTTCTCTCTCTCTCTCAACATAAATAAATTTTTTAAAAAGAAAAAAAAATTTTTTAAGATAATACTCCAAAATATTTTAAAGCTTTATGTATTGAGATGTTGACCATAGTTATTTAGAATAATGAAAAATTAGAATAGTGGAAACATACTACTAAGAGAATAGTTATGTTGTCAAATGGCATATTTATGTAGCCACTGAAATATTTATGAATCACTTTAATAGTATTTGTTATAAAGCTTAATTTTTTAAGCAGTTACAAAATCGTATGTGTAGTATATCTTAATTATGTAAAAAACTATAAGAAACATGTAGGAAAACACTGAATAGGGGCGCCTGGGTGGCGCAGTCGGTTAAGCGTCCGACTTCAGCCAGGTCACGATCTCGCGGTCCGGGAGTTCGAGCCCCGCGTCAGGCTCTGGGCTGATGGCTCGGAGCCTGGAGCCTGTTTCCGATTCTGTGTCTCCCTCTCTCTCTCTGCCCCTCCCCTGTTCATGCTCTGTCTCTCTCTGTCCCAAAAATAAATAAACATTGAAAAAAAAAATTTTTTTAAAGAAAAAAAAAAACACTGAATATACTAAATATTTGCTGAGTTTGCTCCTAAGAGGTGGGATGTAGTAATTATCTTTTTATTTTTTCACACTATTCAAATTTTCTAAAATTAATGTATATTATAAATTTATATTCAGAAAAAACTAACTTAGAGGATGAGGAGAACAGCCTTATACAAGATAGATATTATTGGCAGAATTTGATTGGATCCTTCTAGTAACTGCTCCACCTCCTATTTCCAGGCTATTTTCCCTATTCTTGATCTTGGCGGCTGCTTGTGAAGTTCCCTGTAACATACTAGTAAACTTGTACCAACTGAGTTTGTTTTTTCCAACACTGCCTTTTGTTGTTGTGTCATTTACTATTTCCTGACAGTAACAATAGTTGCTCAGAATTTTAGGTCTGATCAACTCTGTGATACTCAAAGAATAAAATGATTGGAGTCATTATTTTAAGGAGACTGATCTGGAGCAGGGTGTCTGGAAGACTGGGGTATGATAATGACTTACATATTTTTTATACCTCTTTGATGTGAATATCAGGAATGCTGACTACATGATGTCTACAGGACTCTTCAGTAGACTGTGAGCTCCTGGAACAGAGCAATTGCATTATCTTGGTTTCCCCAGTGCCTAACATAGCCCTGACACATAACTGCTGCTTAATAAATGTTTCAAACGAATAAATGAGGAAAGGAGGAAAGGAAGGATGAGTAACTAATAATGGTGATTGCTATTCTGAATACTAATGCAGATCAGCCACTCAACTAATATTTAGTGAGCAAATGTTGAGTGCTTATTTGTTCTAGGAACTAGATTCCAAGATATAAAAATTGGATTGGTGAATCAGTTTCATCCAGTGTATATGTGAAGATCTGGGACCCTTTGAAGGCTTTTTAAGATGTGTTTGGATCATCCACCTAGTGCTAACTAAAGGCTACACAGTCTCAGGGCTATTGATGTCCATTAAGCATAGTTAGGCAGACCAGAGTTTGGTTATTGATTAGTCAGGTAGTTTGCCAGGGTCAAGTGGTCAGAGAGCATTGCTGTGGTGTCAAAGGTTAATGTAACAGCTCATCTGCAGTCCATCAGTGTAGCAGCCGCCTGGGATCAACTCTGCCTGAAGCTTCTGCTGTGTTGTAATCTGGCAATTTAGACAAAAATTATCCCTTCCCATCTCTCCATTTCCTCCAGACTTAACACAGTCACCTGGATGTCCCTAACTGGGTCTTCAACGATCAATAGTTCCTGAAAGGAGTACTTTTTATCCTGGGTATCTAAATGCCCTGTGGGCTCCGGGCCTTCTCAAAGCTGGTGTCATTCTCCAGAGGTGGGCAATGGCCTTAGTCACCAGGATTCATCTCATCCTTGATTGCTAGGATGAATGATTTCCCCCATTCAGAGCCCTATGAATTGATTTGTCTAAGGATGTAATTCTTACACCTGTGCCACTTTATGTGGTTGTCAATGGCTGTGTCCCAAGACCTGTGATCCTAAGTGGCATCCTGTCTTGTCTTTAATTTGCAGCAGCTCTCATAACAAATGCAGCAAGAAGTGTTTAAGAAGCTAGATGACATCTGTGGTCTTGAAAGCATGTAAAAATGTATTATTTAATACTTGTTAAAAATTTCTTTCATCAGGAGCTTAAAGTTAGCTGAATAATAGCATTAGTCACTCTTTTAAAGAATACATGGGAATGCTTGATTACGTATTCTTTTATTAATCCACGTTTCACTAATGACAAGGGACCATAAGGCAGGCTGAGCGCAAAATACAAACTAGCATTACCACCCCTCCCCCCCACGCCCCCGCACCTCACACCACCCCACTCCCCTGTGGGATGTGTGTGATATCCCTCAGGCACTCCTGGCTGCCCAAGAACAAAGGAAAGGAAAGAAAACAAATGGTTAAGTGATACAGATCACAGTCCTACAGTACGTGAATATCCATCAGTTTACAAATATCTTAGTAAGTTACAAGAAAAGGCAATCTTATCAATAGCCTAATCTTCAGAAACCTGTAGATTCAGTTTCCTAGAGCCCCAACATCATCACCCCTCCATAGTGATATGGGGACCAAAGGCAAGAAGGAAATGACAGGTAGAAATAAATTTCCTTATAACCTGCATCCCATAGACAAATAGTTGAGGCAAATGTAGAGTATAACATTTCTTCAGGAAACCCCTACTGTCCTAATGTTAATTCCTTACTAGAGGGAAAACAACCTTAGCTTGACAACAGCAAGGCGTCAGGTATCCTAGGAGTTGTCTTTAGCATATCAAAGTCCTTTTGGAGGCCTTCCTTTTGCCTTTACCTCCCCAACCCCATGTTATATAACCAGTCATTCTTCACAACCCCAGCACAGCTCTTTCTGCCCACTGGTCCTATCCCTGTGCTTTAATAAAATCACCTTTTTTGCACCAAAGACATCTTCAAGAATTCTTTCTTGGCCATCAGCCCCAAACCTCATGAACCCCCACCATCACCCCAAAACCTCATCACTAATAGCCTACAACCTAAACCCAGCAACTTCTGGCTGTAAAAGAGTTCTACATTTCATTGTGACTACTGCAGCAGTGTGTGTGTGTTTTCTCAAACTGTACTGTAGTTAGGATCCTTGTCTTTTTTTATCATTTTATTTGGTTTTAGAACCTGGAACTATGCCGTCTTGACATTTATTTTACTTGTCACTCTATAATTCTGGTAGGCCATATCTGAATTTTCATTCTTTAGAATTCTACAGAGCCATGTCCATGTACCTTCTTTTACAAACATTTCTCATTAAATGTGTGTGTGTGTGTGTGTGTGTGTGTGTGTGTGTGTGTGTGTGATAGTTATTTAAGGGAAAATCAAAGGTCCTGCCTGATGTGGGAAACAAAGGCAGAAGGAAATGTACATAAAATTAAATTTACTTATAACCTGCAGCCCAATGACAAATACTTGAGGCTGACAGAGTATATGTAAATATATATATTCATTCCTCCAGAAACTCCCTACTGTCTTAATGTTAATGCTTTTTGCTAGAAGGAAAAACAACCTTAGCTTGACAATAGCTAAACCTCCAGGTTCCTGTGAATCTTCTTCAGCATATGAAAGTCCTTTTTGAAACTTCCCCCCTGGCCTTTACCTCCCCAACTCCCAAGTATGTAATCAGTCACTCCTTGCAATCTCACAATCTCAGGGCAGCTCTTTCTGCCCACAGGTCCTGTCCCCATGCTTTAATAAAACCACCTTTTTGCACCAAATATGTCTCAAGAATTCTTTCCTGGGCATAGGCTCCAAACCCCAACGTTTTCCACATCACTAGCAATCACCAATCACTTCTTTCTTCATATAGAGGATTTTTCTACAGAAGCCCACCAGCACCAACACCAACAATAAAACATCTGTTTTAAAGTATGGTGATGATAATTACATCACCCCGGTTTGGCAAAAAAAGAAAAATAATCCAAATAGATATAATTTTCTCCCCCAGCAAGGTCAGCAATGTTATACAAATCTATGGACATATTGTAGCTTAATTTGAGGGAAACTTGGCTTTGTCTCACTAACACACTTTTATTTCTTTTTTTCTTTTTTTAATTTTTTTTCAACATTTATTTATTTTTGGGACAGAGAGAGACAGAGCATGAACGGGGGAGGGGCAGAGAGAGAGGGAGACACAGAATCGGAAACAGGCTCCAGGCTCTGAGCCATCAGCCCAGAGCCCGACGCGGGGCTCGAACTCACGGACCGCGAGATCGTGACCTGGCTGAAGTCGGACGCTTAACCGACTGCGCCACCCAGGCGCCCCAAACACACCTTTATTTCTTAAAAATAAGAGGCAGGGGCACCTGGAAGGCTTAGTCGGTTGAGCATCCGATTCTTGATTTCGGCTCAGGTCATGATCTCACAGTTGTGAGATACAGCCCTATGTCAGGCTCTGTGCTGACAGCATGGTGCCTTCTTGGGATTCTCTCTCTCCCTGCCCCTCCCCCCAAATAAATTTAAAAACATTTTTAAAAATAATAAGAGACAGACTACTGTAGAGGCTGCTTTTAGGCAACAGGCTTGAGCAATGGAAACTTGAGCCAGGCAAAAGGACCCACAGTGACCACTGAGCTGAATGCAAACAGACTTAGTAAGTGACCCACCTGGAAATGTCCATAGGCTCTAACCAATGGGCTACTTACACCCAGGCACAGTTCCCAAGATTACCATAAGAAGGGAAAATTCCATAGCTTCCCATACTTCCTCACTCCACCCTTTAACTATAGACCCTCACCATCGCCTCATGGCAGTCTCTCCTTTGCTGTCCCGCCCACTGCTCCCTTGCTGTGTATTCAATAAACTTCTGTCTCTTTTGTTCTGCCTCAGGCGGATCTTTTCACGACCCGTGCCCCGAGCCCCCATCCAGTCAGAGTGCACCACAACCACTCAATTTGTAGGTGGCAGGTTTAATAAGCAAGGGAACTCACACATGAGGCTTGTCTTGGATGGCTGCAAGACAAGCAGATCTCTGCAACTGCTTGCCAGAATCTTGAAGTTTATAGAGAGACCTTATATGGGCTTAGTCACATACACATCCAGATGGTCTCAACACCACATTACTATCTTAAGGCTATGTCCTTGGTGCAGCTGCTAGTGTGGAAAGGCAAGCATAATGCACACTCCAAGGACAGAAGAAAGGATGAGGAGCCTCTGATTGCCCAGTCTAGCCTGAGAGTCAAACAGAGGTCACGTCCTTTCAGGACCTCCTCCCACATCCTGGGAAGCAAGAAAGTTATTTTCCCCCAAGTAGTGACAAAGAAATCTGTCAACCAACTTAAAGAAGGCAGCTGAAAATAATTAATTGTTGTATAGCCTCATTTCCTCTTTTTTGGAAAAAAAGGGACCCAAAGCTCTGTTCGCCTTCCTGATAAGGGGATGTTCAAAGGCTATATCCAAAAAGATGCATCCTTTACATATGAATTTCCTATGTTAATTCATATAGAATTTTTAAAAACACAAGTGTTTCTCTGAACTATAGATCTCATTCAGTGCAATTACGTAGCTGTCTAAATCCCACTGATTGCTACAGAGCCAATATTACATAGTGTTGAGAGTACTCTGGACTGTCAAACTACTTGGCTTTGAATTCCACCTCCATGCTTGCTGTGTGAACTTGAACAACCCATTTGACCTCTCTGAGTCTTAGCTGTCCTAGCTATAAAAATAGTAATTTCCCGGGCGCCTGGGTGGCGCAGTCGGTTAAGCGTCCGACTTCAGCCAGGTCACGATCTCGCACTCTGTGAGTTCGAGCCCCGCGTCGGGCTCTGGGCTGATGGCTCAGAGCCTGGAGCCTGTTTCCGATTCTGTGTATCCCTCTCTCTCTGCCCCTCCCCTGTTCATGCTCTGTCTCTCTCTGTCCCAAAAATAAATAAATAAACGTTGAAAAAAAAAATTTAAAAATAGTAATTTCCCCAAGGATTGACATGAAGATTAAATCAGTCAATACATGTAAAGCATAAAGAAAAGTACCAGTGTATGGTAAATACTACATTATTATATAACAATTTGATATGCTAAATCTCACTGAATCCTGTCAAAAAGTCAAAAATTGCTATATCTGTGCCTGTATAAATAAAATACTTAATGATAATTGAAAACTTTTATCAATAATTGCTTTGTTTCAGGATGGTGGTCACTGATACTCTAAAGAAGTACACCAAATTTGGTAAAATCAGTTCCATAAAATTATTGTGGAATAAATGTGTAAACTGAATGAAAGACACTAAATTTCAAACGTTGAATTAAAATAGAAACTTCATTTACATTCTATCAAAAATGGTTGCAAAATTATCTTAACGATTAAAAAAAAAAACCCAAAATTACCTGAACTATTATTCAGGGCAAAGTTTTGGTTGTAAACTTGAAAGTATGCATAGTAAGTAGATTTTTATGGGTTTCAGTTGCCAATCTGGTAGGATTCAACTAAAAATAGCAGTAATAAACCCTCCAGTTAACACAGCATATTAAAAATATCCACTTTCCTCCTCTTTGTATGATACCTCACTAAAACAAAAACTGAGGAGGGGTGCCAGGGTGGCTCAGTAGGTTCGGTCTCCAACTCTTGATTTCAGCTCAGGTCATTATCTAGAGGTTCTTGGGTTCAAACCCCATGTCAGGCTCTGCACTATGAGCTTGTGAGTCTATCCCTCTTCTCTCTCTGCGTCTCTCCTGCTCATGTGTGCTCTCTCTCTCAAAATAAATAAATAAACTGGGGTACCTGAGTGGCTCACTCAGTTAAGTGTCTAACTCTTGATTTCAGCTCAGGTCATGATTTCACAGTTTGTGAGTTTGAGCCCCATGTCGGTCCCTGTGCTGACAGTGTGGAGCCAGCTTGGGATTCTGTCTCTTTCCCACTCTCTCTCTACTCCTCCACCACTCATGCTGTCTCTGTCTCTCCCAAAATAAATAAATAAACTTAAAATAAATAAATAAACTTAAAAAACTGAGGAGGTAAAGAAAAAAAGTTAGGAGGTATAGACCCACAAGAACAAAGATAAGAGGAAAAGAGACAACAGAAAAATGCCCACAAACATCTAGAAACTGGGGATGCCTGTGTGGCTCAGTGGGTCAAGCGTCTGACTTTGCCTCAGGTCATGACCTTGCAGTTTGTGGGTTCAAGCCCTATGTCAGGCTGTGTGCTGACAGCTCAGAGCCTGGAGACTGCTTCAGATTCTGTGTCTCCCTCGCTCTCTGCCCCTCCCCCACTTGTGCTGTGTCTCTCTCAAAAATAAACAAACATTAAAAAAATTTTTTTTAATCTGGAAACTGAATGACATGTGTCAGTTGTGTCCCCACAAAACACACATTGAAGGTGACCTTATTTGGAAATAGGGTCTGTGCGGATATGATCAAGATAGAATGAGGTTATAATTATGGGAGACACTTTTAGGCAAACAGACTTGAGCAATGGAATACAGAAAGGGCTATGGTGACCACCTGGCTAAATACAGACAGGCCCATCAGGGGACCCAACCTGAAATATCCATAGGCCCCAACTGACCAATGGGCTATTGACAACTAGGCACAGTTACCAAAAAAGGGAATATTCCATACATGGCCATACCTCCTCACCCTCTGTCCTTAAAGGGCTCTTGGGTGTCTCAGTTGGTTGAGCATCCAACACTTGATTTCAGCTCAGGTCATGATCCCAGGGTCATGGGATTGACCCATGTTACTCTTGTGCTCTCTCTCTCTCTCTCTCTCTCTCTCTCTGAAAAAAAAAAAAAAAAGGGTGTGTGTGTGTGTGTGTGTGTGTGTGTGTGTGTTTTAAAGTAGCCCCCTCCCACTGTTGTCTCTCCCCTGCTGTTGTTGCAACAGTCTCTCCCCTGCTGTCCTGCCTGACACTCCCTTGTAGTATATTCAAATAAACTTCTACCTCCTCCTTTGTTCTGCCTTGGGTGAATTCTTTCACCTCCCCCACCACTGGCTTCCACCCCATGGATCGTTGCCCCACATTTGGGGCACCCATCTGATAGGGAGACATCCCATTTAGGCACCCATTAGAGTGGACCCTAATGTAATAATGTGTCCTTATTAAAAAGAGGAATATTTGGGCCCTGGGAGAACACTATGTGCTGATGGAGGCAGAGACTGGGGTGATGCATGTACAAGCCAAGGAATGCCCAGTACTGGCAGCAACCACCAGAAGCTAAGAGGGAGTCATGGAGCCCACAGAGTCCCCAGGAGAAACCAACCTTCTGATACCCCCCTTTTTTTTAATGTTTTTTTATTTTTGAGAGAGAAAGAGAGACAGACAGAGAGAGAGATAGAATATGAGCAGGGGAGGGGCAAAGAGAGAGGGAGACACATAATCTGAAGCAGGCTCCAGGCTCTGAGCTGTCAGCACAGAGCCCAAGGTGGGCTTGAACTCACAAACCATGAGATCATGACCTGAGCCAAAGTTGGAGGCTTAACCGACTAAGCCGTCCAGGTGCCCTTCTGGTACCTTGATTTCAGATCTCTAGCATCCAAAACTGTGAGAGAATAAATTTCCATTGGTTTAAGCCACCCAGTTGGTGGTAATTTATTATGACAGCCCTAGGAAATTAATACAGCATTAAACAGATGGACTGATGAAGACTCATACAGCCCAGAGGAAAATGAAACCCAAGTGTTTTCAGAGGCAAGGCCTGGAAGCAACCTAATTGACACTGCAAAACCTCACAAAGGCTCAGGAATTGAAAGCAGCAGATATCCCAGATGGTGTGAGCTGAAAAGAGAAGGTTAAAAGTCCTGGAGGCAATTAGATTCCTAGATTCCCCACCACACCAGACAAGGTCATGGAAACATTCTCCACTTGCGCATTCCCAACCTGGAACCTGCAGAATTATTTCTTTTCTGAGAGAGCAAACCTGAAGGACCATGATTCAGGGATACCAGCCACAGCTGAAAACAAAGATACCATATGGAATAGAGGTTTAGGTGAAGGTATATATACAGAAATTATCAAGATTTCCAGCCTCCTTTCCCCTTTGGGCTCCAAGAAAACTGGTAAATCCCCCAAGCAAGTAATGAGAAGGTTACTCTCAGGAAGAAGACAAATAAGTGGGCCCTTGCCCCATCATCTTACAATTTGCTCAGCAGATGACAAGCCCTTGCCCATGTCCCCAAAGCACCTTTGTAGAGCAGGGCTTTTGTATATGAATTGACACCAAGGACCACCACACAGCTGAGAAACGTCTCTTGCATAAAGGACAAAGAAGCCACATATAAACAACCAACCAAAAAAAGACTGAAAAGAATCAACATCAATGCAGGGTTATGTAGAAAACATTTTAAAAACTCTATAATTTATGTCTTCAGACTTAAGAGGCACTACATCCATTAAAAAAAAAAGAACATGATGCTATAAAAAGAACAGAAAATAAAAAGAGCACTTAGAAATTAAAGTACAAGCATACCTCATTTTATTGCCCTTTGCTTTATTGCGCTTGCAGATACTGCATTTTTTTTTTTTAACAAATTGAAAGTTTGTGACAGCCCAGCATTTAGCAAGGCCATCTGCGCCATTTTCCCTACAGCATTTGCTCACTTTGTGTTTCTGTGTCACATTTTAGTAATTCTCAGAACATCTAAAACTTTGATGTTATTATTATATGTGCTATGGTGATCTGTGATCAGTGATCTTTGATGTTACTATTGTAATTGTTTTGAGGTGCCATGAACCAAACCCATATGACAGCAAACTTAACCAATGTTGTGTGTGTTGTGATTGTCCCACTGACTTGTTGTTCCCATCTCTCTCCCTCTCCTCAAGCCTCCCTATTTCCTGAGACACAATATTGAAATCAAGTCAGTTAATAACCCTACAATGGTCTCTAAGAGTTCAAATGAAAGGGAGAGTCTATCTGTTAGAGTAGGCATGTAGTTAGGCTTTCCCATGATGCCTGGAGGTAAGCAAAGGGGAAGTCAAGGCCCTTTATCAGAAAAGTTAGCAACCTGTCCTGGTAGCATTCCATAAACAAGGCCACAGGAGCCAGATCAAACCAGACAGACCCAAGATAAAGAAGGCCATAGACCCTGACCAAGTAGGGGAGAAAAGACATGAAACCTTGTTCTCCCAAAAATTCCCTACCTGAGTAATAAATATTCCACACCTTAGTTAACAACAGTCAATACAGGATAGAGACCAATCCTGGAGGCAGCTCTCCCTAGAGGATGCCCACCCTCACATCTCCAGAGTGTACTCTCTCTTTTATAGACTCTTCACTTGTGCCACTCAACCAATGTGTCTGGTCCATCCTTGAATTCTTTTCTTGCGATGACACCAAGAGCCTCCAGCAACATCCCGGGCATGGGCTGGGCAAAGGCCTCAGGGCCCAGAGATCTCCCCAGTTTACCCAGCAACATATTTTTGTGACCACAAAAAGACATGTTGAGTGACACTCTTCATCAGTGAGTTTCCAACTCTTACCTCCCTTGTGCTGGAAAGTTGGTCAAGAACCATACTTCCTTGGGGCACCTGGGTGGCTCAGTTGGTTAAGCCTCTAACTTTAGCTCATGTCATGATCTCATGGTTCGTGGGTTTGAGCCCCGCATTAGGCTCTCTGTTGTCAGCACAAACCCCAATTTGGATCCTCTGTCCCCCTCTCCTTCTGCCCCTCCCTTCACCCTCCCACTCTCCCCCCACAGCCCCACCCCCAGCACGCACTTGTGTGCCCTCTCTCTCTCTCCAAAATAAATAAACATTTTTTAAAAAGAAGAAGGAACCATACCTCCTTTGTTCTACTCTTTCTTTCCAATCTACCTGGGAAGGAGAGAGTCTGGGAGCATTTATGAGAGACTGATTTTCAGCTCCAAAGAAGAAAGGCACACTTGCTCCATCCCATAGAAAGGTGTTCTTAGGCAACTAAGAACCTACGGGAAGTGTCTGAGGTCATTCCTGGAGATGTGGAGCAGTCCTATGGGGGAACCCCCTCTCATGGTAATTAATTTCTGGCTCACCCAGGGATGCACACATAAGGATTGATCGATCATCCAGGGATCTGAGCCCCCGTGGCAGTTTCACACAGCTGCTGGGAGAAACTGAGATACATAGAAGAGTGATTCATGGCCACCAACTCACAAACAGTACACCAAGATCCATTACATCAATCCCTAGGTGACTAATATTCCCAAGCTGTCTCTAGCTCTGCAAAATCTGTTTCTTAGGCATGGGACACTCTGACCTGACCTTCACCTCTGTCTAGCTTCAGCTGCTTCCACTCATTCTTATTTCCGAAATATTCTTTGTTGAGATGTTGCCCCTAGAGGGGGCGCTGGGTCCCTTGAGAAGTTTTGCCGGCTATTGCAAAGGTCCTGGACGATTGCCTGCCCGCTCAGACTGTTGTATCTGTGCAAGATACCATAAAATAGGCTATAAACCAGTTTACTCCCTGGCAAAGGACCCCAGCTGTTGAGATTTCCTCCTGTGAGTCTGCCTTATTCACCACTTAATTAAATGTGACTCAACCCAAATAATTCAGGGATACAGAGATTTGGGGGGGGGGGGAAGGTTAGTTTCACAGGAACTGACAGCAAAGTGGGAGAGATCAACAGATATCTATGGGTCAGACAAGAAATATTCAATGAAAGGGACTTCCAACCCTGGTAGCCATTTTTGGTCACCAACTGTTTGAGAGGCCTATCAGAACAAAGACAGTGGGATATTCAGAGAACTTGGAGTCATGATGATGATGCCTATTCCCAAAGTATCCACCCTGGGACATTAGAGCTAAATTATCGGGTCTTTGGGAAGGCTTCCGCTTCAAGGACTGCAGATGCCAGCACCAAGTATGGGCTCTGGGACGCCAGGGCCAGCACAGTTGCCACACAACATGCTGGCCACAGCTGTGATGACAGAATGACAAGCAGACAGCAGGTTGGAAATGCCATCAAAAGTAGCAGGCTGAGGGGTGCCTGGGTAGCTTGGTCGGTTGGGTGTCTGACTTAGGCTCAGGTCATGATCTCGCGGTTCGTAAGTTTGAGCCCCACATCTGGCTCTGTGCTGACAGCTTGGAGCCTGGGGCCTGCTTCAGATTCTGTGTCCCCCTCTCTCTCTGCCCCACCCCTGCTTGTGCTCTGTCTCAGTCTTTCAAAAATGAATAAATATTAAATTAAAAAAAAAAAAAAGGAAGTAGCATGTTGGTCCATTTGCCATCAGAACTCTCCAGGAGAGTTCACATCTGAGATCCTATCAGGTTCCCAAGAAGGAGGGAGCTAACCTTCCCCAGGAAAATAGGACTTTAGGTTTCTAATAATGGGAGCCCTTATTTTGTTGCTCCTTATTTCATCATAGGAGTCAGCCTTCTCCCTGAAGGCAATAAGAAGTTCCACCTCCATCCCCAAAGACTCCTCTCTGAGATGCATTCTGAGACACTGGGATCAACCTCCGTTAAAAAACCAGAAAGAGGAAAAGGCTTATCCTCTTTTGTAACAGTATTTGGCCTCAGTATAGGCTAAAGGACGGGGAAGACTGACCAGAAAATGGAAGTCTTAACTATAACACTGTTTTTCTACTTAATTTCTTCTGTAAGAGGCCAGAAAAAATGGCAGAGATCCTTTATGTCCAGGCCTTTACAGCCCTCAGGGATGACCTGAACAAATATAGAACATGCACAGTGAGGAAGGGCCTTTTAGACTTGACTCTAAGGAAAAAACTCTCACGATAGCTCCCTTTGGGCAACAACCCAAGACAGGAGAGTAACACCCTAATGCTGTCAGCTCTACCTGAGCAGCTATCCACCACCCCCCCGCCCAACCCCACTTCCACCACCCACCCCCTACCAACCAATCTATCCTCCTTTACCAGAGTCAGGTCAAGAGAATGAGCAGCTGTGCCCCCTTCAGGAAGTGAAGGTGGGCCTCAGGGGACCACAAGAGTACATGTTTCCTTTTCAATGTCAGATCTCAGGTAGTGCTCTAAGCACTTAGGTCAGTTTTCTGAGGACACCAGCAAATTTACTGAGGACTTCTGGAGCCTGACTCAGTCTTTTGACCTAACCTGTTAGGACCTTACAGTCATTCTTTCTCTGCTGCACCATGAAGGAGACATTCTGCATCTGGGTGGAAGTGCAAACCCATGCAGATGCCCTTCATGCTGTCCAGCCTAAAAGATATCTGGTAGGAATGACAGCAGTACCTCAGATAGACCCCTGTTGGAATTTTCAGCTAAGGCAGCACGGACTAGCCTTTAGGGACCACATGGTACCATGTCTTTTGGAGGACATGAAGAGATGTATCATCAAGCCAGTGAATTATGACAATATCAGGGAAATGACCCAAAAGCCAGGCAAAAATCCTGCCCTCTTCCAATCTCGCTTGGTGGAAGGGCTGAGAAAATTCACTAATGTAGACCCAGACACTCTAGAAGGGCAATTAATCCACCCACTTCATAAGCCAATCAGCCGCAGATAATCACAGAAAGCTCCAAAAGATCACTTTAGGCCCCAAATTCCCTTTAACCAGCTTATAGATGTGGCCTTCCCTGTCCTCAACAATTGAAATCAGGCTGAGAAGGAAAGGAAGAAACAACAAGGACAAAGGCAGGCTAGACTTTTAGCTGTCGCCATTAGGGGACCTGATACACCTCAGGGCCACCCAAACCAACCCCAAAAAGGACCACAAGATAAAGAAGCTTGTTTCTCCTGTGGGTGCCTGGACTAGTGGAAACAAGAATGCCCCCAAAGGTGCTCTACCCCCTATATGAATGCAAAGGGCACTGAAAGAGGGACTGCCCTGGGGTCTGAAGGGAGCCAAGATCTGATCCCTCACCAGTTACGGCTCTAAGTGACTGATGAGGCCCAAGTTTCCTAGAGGTCCCAACAAAGACCATCAATATTCCAAGGGAAGAACCATGGGTAACTCTTGAAGTGGCAGGTAAGCCTGTCAGATTTCTGATGTACTCAGGAACCACATATTCAGTCATTTCCCATTCAGGACCCCTGACCTCCAAAGCACAGTCTATTATTGTGTTAGAGGGAAAGCAAAAATCAAAATACCTCACCCAACTCCTACTTTGTTCATGGGGAAATTATCTTGTAACTCATAATAAGTTCCTGGTCATGCCAGAATGCTCAAGCCCTATTGGGAAGGGATTTCATTCTTTCTTTCTTTTTCAAGTTTTATTTAAATTCCAAATAGTTAACATACAATGTACTATTAGTTTCAGGTGTAGAAATTAATGACTCAACGCTTATATACAACACTGGGTGCTCATCACAATAATTGCTCTCCTTAATTCCCATCACCTAGTCAACCCATCCCCACCCCCCACTGTAGCAATCAGTTTGTTCTCTACAGTTAAGTATCTATTTCTTGGTTTGCCTCTTGTTTTCCCCCACTATATTTATTTTGTTTCTTAAATTCCACATAGGAATGAAATTGTATGTTGTCTTTCTCTGACTGACTTATTGTCAGTCCACGTTGTTGTAAATGGCAAGATTTCATTCTTTTTAATGACTAACCTTCCAGTGTGTGTGTGTGTGTGTGTGTGTGTGTGTGTATCATATCTTCTTTACCCATTCATCAGTCAATGGACATTTGGGCTCTTTCATAATTTGGCTATTGTTGATAGTGCTGCTATAAACATCAGGGTGCATGTATCTGGGAAGGGATTTCTTATTCACCCTTGGAGCTACTCTCAACCTCCCAGAAACAAGGGCCCTATTCCCAGTTAGCTTGCATCCCCCTCTGCTCCCACTCAAGGAAGACCCTCCTGATAATATTACCCACAAATCTGGGACCAAGTTAATCCCCAAATGTGGAACAAAGAAATTCCAAGAAACAATATTTACAATACCTGCAAAAATCACCTTAAAGGACAAAAATACTTACCCCTGCAAATACCAGTACCCCATTAAACCTAAAGCCCAGTGAGACCTCTAGCTCTTAATAAACAAGTTCCTAAAACATGGCCTTCTAGTCCCTTGCCAGTCTCCCTGCAATTCTCCCAATTTTAAAACCAAACAGGGAATACTGGATGGTCCAGGACCTCTAGGCAATAAATAAGCCTGTCTTTCCTCTCCACCCTATTGGGCCTAATCCCTACACTCTTAACCCAGATATCTAAAGGCACCACTTGGTTCATAATCCTGGATCTTAAAGATGCTTTCTTTTGCATACATTTACATTGAAATCTCGGTATTTGTTTGCTTTTAAATAGACTACTCTATCTACCCATGTAACTCAGAAATATACCCAGACAGTCCGGCAACAGGGCTTTAGGGACAGTCCCCACCCATTTGACAATGCTCTTGTCAGAGCAGTCAGCTCACTCTAGCCACTGAGCTCTCTTGCAATACACAGATGATTAACTCATCTGTAGCCCCTCTAAGGAAGAATCAGATAAAATACCATCTAAGTTCTAAACTTCCTAGGAGAACGAGGGTATAAAGTTGCCCCGACAAAGGCCCATTATTTCCAAAGAGGAGTATCCTATTTGGGGGAATGTTCTGATGCTGGGAAGGTGGGTACTTTCTGTGAAGTACAAAGAAATTATATTGCATGTAGGCCCACCACAAACAAAAAAACAGCTTAGAATGTTTCTGGGGATGGCAGGCTTGTGCCAAATCTGGATTCCAAGGTTTGGACGGATAGCCAAGCCCTTGTATGAGGGTTTAAAGGGGACAGACGCTGACCTGCTTAAATGTACAAGAAAACACAAGAGGCTTTTCAAAAAATAAGAGCCTGCTCACAACAGCCCTTGCACAGAAAATTCCTAACCTCAAAAAGCCCTTCACATTGTTTGTGGCTGAAAGGCAAGGGGTGGCCCTGGGGGTACTTATTCAAAACTTAGGACCAACCCCACAACCAGTGGCCTATTTTTCTAACAACTGGACACAGTGGCAGCCAGATGGCCAGGGTACCTGAGGGCAGTCACTGCTCACTGCACTTCTGGTAAAGGAAGGCACCCAGTTAACCTTAGGTCAGTCTCTGGAAGTATAAACTCCACACCAGTTACAGGGAGCCCTAGATATTAAAAGAAATATTGGCTAACAGGAGGGCACCTTACTTTAGTATCTGGCTTTACTCGAGAGGTGACCTTTAAACCATGTCAAATTCTTAACCTGGCTACTCTCCTGCCATGCAAAGGAGATGAAAACTTACTCCTGTGTGGAAACCACAGAACAGGTCTACTCCAGTAAGCCAGATTTAAAAGACCAACCTTTGATAACCTAGACAATATATGATTTATTGATGGCAGGGGTTTTTTAAAAAGGGATTAAAGGAGCCAGACCTTTACCAGGTAGACCTTCACCAGGTCATAGAAGCAGGAGGTCTGTCCCCAATACATTGGCACAAAAGGCCGAACTTATTGCCTTCACTAGAGCCTTACAACTAGGAAAGGACAAAAGAGCTAACATCTACACTGACTGTAAGTATGCCTTTCTTGTTCTCCATGTTTGTGTTACCATTTGGAAAGAAAAGGGGCTTTTAACTGCCAAATACTCCCCCTGTACAACATCACCAAGTGATCCTTGATTTCTTAAGCAGTACAGGAGCCTCCAGAAGTGGCCATAATCCAATGCAGGGGTCATCAAAAGGGAAACACTGATATTATTGCAGGAAACAATTGAGCAGACAATGAGGCTAAAAATGGAGTCCTGGCAGCACTCCCAATACAGGCAGCCTTACTCCCTCACAGGCCAATCCTCCAACAAAGGCCCCAATGTACAGAAAGGAAAATAACTGGGCTCAGCAGAAAGGCTACCAACTAGATCCTAAGGGATGGTAGACACAAGGCCAAAAGGTAATGCTTCCCTAGGCATCACAATGGAAAATTATCAAGGGAACACACAACTTCTTTCATTTGGGAAGAGAAGCATTAACCTCCTTAGTTGATAGAGTCTTTTTAGGAATTGGTATGTCACAGGTTATGAAGGAAGAGTTATCACCAGGGCCTGGAAGAGGGCTTAGACCACCTCCCACTCCTCCAGCCCATCCAAAGGTGAGGCACACACCCCAAAGAGGGCTGGAAGATAGACTTCACACAAATGCTCCCATCTCAGGGATATAAATACCTCCTGGTCTTTGTGGACACCCTCACTGATTGGAAAAAGGCTTATCCTACTAGAACAGAAAAAGTCCAAGAGGTATTAAAAGTCCTATTAAAGGAAATTATCCTGTGCTTTGGGCTTCCAAAGTCTCCATAGAGTGATAATAGCCCATCCTTTATTGCAAAGCTTACTCAACAGCTGTTTTTTGCTTTGAGAATTCATTACCACCTCCATGCTGCCTGGAGATTCCAATCCTCAGGAAAGATTGGCTGATTTAATCAAAACCCTTAAAACAATCTTGGCCAAACTGCCAGGAAACCTCAGAATCCTGGACAAAACTCATGCCCATAGCCTTCTTGAGAATGAGAATGGCCTCAAAAAGACTCCTCCAACTTAACGCCTTTGAAATGCTGTATGGGAGAGCTTTCTTTACAGCAGATCTGCTGCTTGATTCAGAAACACATGGACTTATAAAACATTTAATCAATCTAGGACAGATACAGCAGGGTATCATAAACTATAGCAACAAAGTTTTGCTCATGCCTAAGAAAGAGCCTGTCCTTGCCCAGACCAGGCCAGGGGACAAGGGACATGATTTTATTAAAAACTTGGTGGAAGTGCTCACTTTCAGATCAATTAGACCCCAAATGAAAGGGGCTCTGCCAGGTCCCAATGCTAAGGACTTTTTCACACGCTAACAGCAGTGAAGCTTCAAGGTGTAACTAGCTGGGTTAGTCTGTATAGAATAAAACCAGTGGCTCCAGGCTCCCCACAACCAAAGACTAAAGAAATTCCATCCTATTCCTAATCCTGTGGAAGATCTACATGACATCTTCAAAAAGGCAAGTGGTTGACATCTTACTATGAATATTTGTTTTGTATTGTTAGCTATTGCCTTGATTTTTCTTTTACTGCTTCTCCTCATTGCAAACCTTTGCCTACATGGACCTTTAAATTGATTTCCTTGTTAATCCTCAGACATAGCCCTAAAAATCACATTTTATCTTATTCTCACCACCGCTCTAACTTGCACAGGTTTACAGGGGTAGAGGGAAAACTCTCTCATAAATCTTTCCAACATAATCATCTCCCAGGGAATAACCTTTCCAGCTGTTAGATCTGCCATTTACATTCTCAAGAAGACACTTCTTACACCTTGTTTTATCTCATTCATTCTCCCAGAATAACTCTCCTCCAAAAAAAACTATACTGGGCCTAGTTCTCTTCCCCTAGAAGAGATGCTTGTTGACCCAAATTGGAACATGTGTGGACTTATCCACTCTCATTACTTGAGACATCTCAGGGATTAGTCCATGATTTTACTTAAGTTCTGAGTCCATGCTGCCAAATAACATCACAGACAAATCCAAAAGATAGGTCAGCTGCAAATAACACCACCTCCTCACAGGATAACTCAAGATTCGTGGACCATCAAATCATTTCCAATATCTCAGTTTAATGTGCTGAGTACAAAATGTAGTATGCTTGCTAAGAAAATTAAAATAATGCAGATTGTGATACCACCCAGTGGACTTGTGCCAGATCCGGCTATCCACATGAAACCCCAATATTATACCCATGTTTTAGATCATGGCCCACATGGACACCACTCCACATTGACGACAATTCCAATTTTACCCTTCTCAATTACATTTATATGTTCCCTAGAATAAAAGGAGAACTTCTCCACCCCCCAATGCATACACAATAACTATTCCAGGTGGGTCCTGCAGCTCCAGAATCTGGAAATAGTGAGTTATCCAATAACCTTACATGCCCCTCCCAATTATCTCCTTATCTGTGGACATCCTCCTCACAACCCACAGGAGCCAATCTTTACCCAACCCGTATTGGCCTGAGGATTTCTTTGCATTGATAACCTCAAACATTGGGGCAGTTACACACCGGGGTATGTGGTTCCCCCAGGAGTCTGTAATTCTACCTGATCCCACATTAAAGCCTGAAGGGCAATAGCCCTTGTATTGGCTGGAATAGCAGGTACCCTTGGTGCTAGCCCCTTGCAGGAGATTTGTATACCATGAAACCACTCTTCGAAATCTGACAGCAATGTTAGATAAACTCACTTTCACCACTGCATCCCCTTGCTCAGATCTCTCCAAGCCACACCAATCTTTGGCCAGTGTGGTTCTGGACAACAGGCTGGTTTTGGATTACTTACCTGCTGAGCAAGGCGTGGTATGTGTTGTCATTAACAGAATATGTCGCACTTACGTCAACAGCACTGGACAGATGGAAGACAACATCTGAAAATTATATGACCAAGCCAAAAGGCTCCATCAAATGACCAAAGCAGCTGATACTTCTAGTGCTATTTGGAGTGCTGTATGTGAGGTGCTTCCATCTATACCCTGGTTCCTGCCCTTTTTAGGTCCACTAGTGGCTATATTGTCACTTTTACTTCTTGGACCTTGTTTAACTTTCTTGTCATATTTGTCTTTTCCAGACTCCAACAATCTCATCTCCAGATGATGATGTACCAGGCATTCCAACCTATATCCCCCATGAAGATGAAGCCTACCAACACCCCCTTGAACAATCTACAGCTTCCTTCTACTCCACTGTCCTTCCAGGTTTCCTAAAACCTAGATAGCAAGGACTTCTGGAGCCCTCTGGCAGGGTCAATGCCCCATACAAGCATGAAGCAGTTACATAAGATGGATTGTCACCCATTTTCCCTTGAAAGATTTTGAGGGCCCAGAGGGCCCTTGAGGGGGGAATTCCAGAGTAGGCAGGTAGTTAGACTTTCTCAGGATGCCTGGAGGCCAGCAAAGGGGAAGTCAAGGCCTTTTATCAGGAAAGTTAGCAACCTGTCCTGGTAGCATTCCACAAACAAAGCCACAAGGAGCTAGATCAAACCAGACAGACCCAAGATAAAGAAGGCCAGAGACCCTGACAAAGTAAGGGAGAAAATACATGAAACCCTGCTCCCAAAAAATCCCCTACCCAGGTAATAAATATTCCACGCCTTAGTTAACAACTGTCAATAAAGGATAGAGACCAGTCCTGGGGAGGCAGCTCTCCTTGAGGCTGCCCACCCTCACAGCTCCAGAGTGTACTGTCTCTTTTATAGATTCTTCACTTGTGCCACTCAACCAACCAATGTGTCTGGTCCATCCTTGAATTCTTTTCCTGCAATGAGACCAAGAGCTTCCAGCAACATCTTGGGCATGGGCTGGGCAGAGGCCTCAGGGCCCAGAGATCTCCCCAGTTCACCCAGCAACATATTGATGCAGCAAACTTCATTGTTGTCTTATTTTAAGGAATTGCCACAGCCACCCAACCTTCAACAGCCACTACCCTGATCCATCAGCAGCCATTAACATTGAGGCAAGACCCTCTACCAGCAAAAAGATTCCACTCAAAGCTCAAATGATAATTAGCATTTTTTAGTACTAAAATATTTTAAAAAAAAATTTTTTTAACGTTTATTTATTTTTGAGACAGAGAGAGACAGAGCATGAACGGGGGAGGGTCAGAGAGAGGGAGACACAGATTCTGAAACAGGCTCCAGGCTCTGAGCTGTCAGCACTGAGCCCGACGCGGGGCTCGAACTCACAAACCGCGAGATCATGACCTGAGCTGAAGTCGGCCGCTTAACCGACTGAGCCACCCAGGCGCCCCAGTACTAAAATATTTTAAATGAAGGGGTGTACATTTTTTTTGACATCATACTATTCCATATTTAGTAGACTATAGTATGGTATAAACCTAACTTTATATGCACTGGAAAACCAGAAAATTCATTTGACTCACTTTATTGTGATATTTGCTTTATTGCCGTGGTCTGGAACCAAACCCAAAGTATCTCCAAGGCATGCCTATATAATAAAAGAATAATAATAATTTGATATCAGGGTTTCTGGGTGGTTCAGTTAAGAGTCTGACTTCAGCTCAGGTCATGATCTCCTGGGTTCGTGAGTTTGAGGCCTGCATTGGGCTCTCTGTTCTCAGCATAGAGCTTGCTTTGGATGCTCTGTCTCCCTCCCACAATTGCACACACACACTTTCTCTCTCTCTCTCTCTCTCTCTCAAAAATAAACATTAAAAAAACAAAATAATAATTTGATATATTTGTCTAATTAAATCGAGAAAATTATCTGGAAAGTAGAACAAGAAGAAAAAGGCGATAGAAAATAGAACAGACAAATAAGAAAAAACATCATTCAAGAAGGTCAAACATCTGAATAACGAATTTCCGAAAAAGAAGACATACAATGAGGGAGGGGGAAGATAGAGAAAATTAGCCATAGATAACACCAGAAAAATCTCCAGAACCGAGACATATGTTTCAAGATCAAATACAACCCACCAAATACCAGCTCCATAAAAATGAGGAAACACCCATAACCAAGATACATGATGGTGTCTGAGAACATTGGGAATGAAGAGAAAATCCTAAGACTTCTTGAGATGAAACAAAACAGAAACAGGTTACACATAAAGAAATTACTTGAGGATGAAGTAGGTAAATGTCTCCCTATTCTTTGATTTTAGCACAGTGAGACTGATTTTACACTGTGACTTCCAGAATTATAAGATAATAAATTTGTGTTTTTAAAAAATGAAAGAAAGAAAGTTACCTATAAAGAATAGGAATCATCAGGTAATGACAATACTGGAAGCTAAAACATCGTGAAGCAAGGCCTCTAATATTCTGACTAAAAATTATTTTCAACAGAGAATTCTATAGTCAGCCAGAATAAAGACAGTACAGACATGCAAGGTCTAATGAAAAGGGGGAGGGGATCACTCACGGAGGATAGGTTCCACAAAGCTATGGTATAAAATCAAGAAAAGGGAAGATAGAGATTCAGGAAATAAAGAATCCTTTCAGGAATGAGGCAGAAGACCTTCCAGAATGTCAGCACTGGAGGAGGCACCAGGAGATCATTTGAATGCAGTGCCTCTCACACTTTGAGTGCACACGAATCAATGGGGGATCTTGATGAAATGCGGACTCTGATTCAGTAAGTGTGGGATTCTGAATTTTTTAAGTTCGTCTTTTAGAGAAAGTAAGTGTGCGATTCTGAATTTTTTTTAAGTTCAATTATTTTTGAGAAAGAGAGAGAGAGAGAGAGAGAGAGAGGAAATGCACACCTGCGAGCAGGGGAGGAGCAGAGAGAGTGGGAGAGAGAGAATCTCAAGCAGGCTGTGGCCTGTCAGCATGGACCTGGATCCCACAAACCGTGAGATTATGACCTGAGCAAAAACCAAGAGTCAGAGGCTTAATTGACTCAGCCACTCAGGCACCCTAGGTCCCGAATTTTTAACAAGCTCTCCTCAAAAGGCTAATGTTGATGCTCCTGGGGGTACACTTTGCATAGCAGGGTGTAGAGAACACAATCCAAATTGTAAGAAAGAATGAAAGAAACTGATTTCCTTCTGAGAGATAATTGAGAATAAGAGTTACTGTTAGGTAGCAATAGTATAGTGGAGAAGGTAGAGAGATGGAAAAGAGGAAGACAACATTCAATGCTTTAAATAAATATAAATCAAGGAAAAACGAGGGTTTGGGTGATGGCAGTGCCATACATCCAGCCTTGACACTAGTAAACACCTAAAGAGGAAGTCCGGATCACCTTAACGGATCCAAATTCGGTACACTGGAGTCTCAGGAGCATCCCTGCAGCTAGTCTGCGCGACAGCAGCTTGCGCGGCGAGGCAATAAGGGTGGATCTAAGCGGCACCGCCCCCCGTGCCCGGTGGGAAAGTGGGCGGAGCCTCTGCCATCCTCCTCTGGGGCCTCGCGGGGCGGGGCGGGGCAACGGCGGAGGCTTTTCCCTCTGGCGTGGCCCTGGCAGCACAGGGTTTCTGATTGGTGTCTCTTGAACCGGAAGCAGTTGGCGGCGCTCGGAAGCAACGGCGGGACGCGGGACCCCACAGGCACTGCGACTACAGAATGGCCGGCGGCGGCGGGAAACGCAGACCCGGCGGGGAGGGGCAGCAGGTATTGCCACAGTGGGTGTGTGAGCTCTGCCGAGCTCTCTGGGTAATAGCTAGGGCACCAAGGGGCAGCACATTGCATTTCTCCAGTGGTCATTGAGTGGTTGCTGTGTGCCTGGGAACGACTGTCTGCCACTGGCTGCTATTTCCCGCTCTGCTGGGGTTTGGACCAGAGAAGTAGTCCTGTCTCCTCTTGTGCGCTTCTCCCGGTGCTGCGGTTCCTGGGGGAAGCCGCGTAAGACAACCAGTGGTTCAGTCGTTCAGTCAGCAACATGTTGATTGGAAACTGATTATATGCCAGGCTCTGCCCGGGCGCCGCGGTTTCAGGATGAATCATGCTGCCACTGCCCCCATGTATGGCCCCCAACTTGGCACAAATGAACATTTTACTTTAACTTTTTCTGTTGTTTGGTATTGTAACGCTGCTGCGTAGAAAGTGCTGGGGAAACATTGAAGGAGGATCTAAGTCCCAGGAGGTTGTTAAGGAAATCTTTTAGGGCAACTTAACCTGGAAATGGCTTTTTAAGGCAGAGAGAGAAATAAGGGATAAGAAATAAGAGAGAAATAAGTGTAGAGGATGTTTGGGCACAGCGGAGTTCTGCCTGACTGGAGTCTGGTAGATGGGAAAGAGGGACCTGATTATAAAGGCACTAATGCGGGACGGGGCATAAAGTAAATGCAAATTCTCATCCTGTTCTTCGATTTCAGAAGTTCCTTACTGCTGTAGCAATTAGGAGACTCAGGCAGGAAAGAAATGTCATTGTGATAAGGAAAGTTTTCAGAAAAATGACTCCCTCTGGATTATAAACTGGATAAAGCAGGACAGTGTTCGCTTAATTGTTAGAGGGCCTGAGCATTATTTATATTGGGTCATGCTTTCTAGGAACACAGGGGTAAAGGATGAGTGTAGCCAATGAAGAGGACAGCTGCACTAAATTCTAGTTATTGGGGATTTGAGGTTACTAAATTAGTGTGTGAGGTAAGACAAAGCTGAAAAAATCTTGATCTCCCATTGAAGGTGCTATAAACTGCTTTGAGTGATAGTATTAGAAATAAAACAAAGATGAAAATGAATTTATAGAGACCATAATTAACAGTAATAGCTAGTATTTATTATCTGCTACAACTACTGTGTATTTTCACAAACAGCTTATTCCTCCTAACAAACCTGTGATATAGGTATTACATGCCCTTTTTGTAGATAAGAAAATAAGGCACAGGTTAAATGACTTCCCTGAGGTGACAGAGCTGGAAAGCAGAAGAGTCCAGAGTCAACCCAGGCAACCTAACCATTAAGCAAAACTGTCTTTCAGCAAGGTAGATTAAGGCTTTTCTTTCTAACATCTTAAGTTTGAGCCAGTCTTTGAAAGCATAACCAAAGACTGCTGTGAAAACATAAGGGGGGATAGGTCAGGACTTGATATGTTCCTAATTTATTTATTTATTGGGAGAGAGACAGAGCTTGAGCAAGGGAGGAGCAGAGGGAGAGGCAGACACAGAATCTGAAGCAGGCTCCAGGTTCTGAGCTGTCAGCACAGAGACCAGGCAGGGCTTGAGCTCACGAACTGCCAGATCATGACCTGAGCCAAAGTACAACGCTTAACTGACTGAGCCACCCAGGCGCCCATATGTTCTTACTCTTTTGTATGTAATTGGAGAAGCAGCATAAAGTGGATGAATCTGTGCTCTGGAGCCAGCTCATCTGGGTTTAACCGTTCTACTTTCAGTTAGGGACGTAAGGGAAGTTACTTCATTTTTCTCATTTGTAAAATGTGGATAATAGTATCTAGCTCATAAGGCAATTGTGAGGATTGAATGAGTTAATTTATAGAAAGTGCTTAGAACAGTGACTTGGCAAATGGTAAGTGCATGATAAGTTTCATTTATTATTATTGTTTTTATTGTTATCTTTACTATTATTATCAACATTCATTTCTGCATCCATATTTCTTTTTTAATGTATTTAAATGTTTATTTATTTAGAGATATAGCAAGCAGGGGAGGGGCAGAGAGAAGGAGAGATTCCCAAGCAGGCTCCACACTGTCAGCATGGAGCCCGATGTGGGGCCCGAACTCAGGAACTGCAAGACCATGACCCAAGCCAAAATCAAGAGTCGAACATTCAACCAACTGGGCCACCCAGGCACCCCTTCTTTTCTTTTTTAATGCTTACTCGTTAAAAAACAATTTTTCTTTTGAGAGAGCAAGCACATGAGGGGGAGGGGCAGAGAAAAGGAGACAGAGTTCCAAGCAGGCTACATGCTGACCAGTGCAGAGCCCAGTGTGGAGCTCCAGCTCATGAACCATGAGATCATGATCTGAGCCGAGATCAAGAGTCAGACAGACTCTTAATCGACTGAGTCACCCAGGCACCCCTAAACGTTTATTCATTTTTGAGAGAGTGCAGGAGCAAGGGAGGAGCCGACAGGGGACAAAGGATCCAAATCGAGCTCTGCACTGACAGCAGAGAGGCCAAGGGTGGGGTTAGAACTCATGAACCATGAGATAATGACCTGAACTGAAATCAGATGCTTAACCAGCTGAGCCACCCAGGTGCTCCTAGATGCATATTTCAATAGCCTTTTTCTTCAATTTAAATTGTTTTATGAGCGGGGCCCCTGCGTGGCTCAGTCGGTTAAGCATCCGACTTCGGCTCAGGTCATGATCTCGCAGTCCGTGAGTTCGAGCCCCACATCAGGCTTTGTGCTGACAGCTCAGAGCCTGGACCCTGTTTCAGATTCTGTGTCTCCCTCTCTCTCTGACCCTCCCCCATTCATGCTGTCTCTCCCTGTCTCAAAAATAAACGTTAAAAAAAAAAATTATTGGTCAATGCATGGTCCTCTTTACCTTATTTAATAATATAAAAAATATCTGTGAACCCTTTGCCCTACCCAAGAACTAAAACACAATAGCTATACTTGTGTTCATCATCTATCTTTTCTGCCTGGCTTCCTGTCACCCCCATTTATGTAGCTACCATCCTCAGTTTTATATTTTGTCTTCTTTTTATAGCTTTATCTCAAACTTATTTATTGTTTTTGAGTGTCATAAAAAGGCTATCATGCTGCATATAAACTTCAAGGGCTTTTTTCTTTCATTCAACATTGTATTAAGACTGATCTATATTCTGTGGCTATATTTTTCTTTTCACTAAGCAGAATATTCCACTGTTTGAAATCCTATAACCTTACATCCTCATGTCAATAGGCATTTTCATTTGTTGCGTTTCCTACTCTTAGAAACAGCACTATCAAGAACTTTTTTTTAAATGTTTATTTTGAGAGAGCAAGTACGTGTCTGTGCATGAGCAGGGGAGGGGCAGAGAGAGAGAGAGAATTCCACGCAGGCTGCACACAGCCCCATCAGGACTGGAACTCACAAACTGTAAGATCATGACCTGAGTTGAAATAAAGAGTTGGACACGTAACCGACTGAGCCGACCCAAGAACATTCTTGTGTGTGTCAACTGATTCATAAATAAATTTTATAGACTTTGATACATAAAGTAACATCAATAAACTTGAGCCTACTGGGAAAATAAAATCTGAGAAATGTCTAGGTTAGAATTTCTCAGCCTTGCACTATGAACATTTTGAACCTGGTAAGTGTTTGTTGAGGGAGCTGACCCTGTGTATTGTAGAATGCTTAACAGCATCCCTGGCCTCTATTCCACTGAATGTCAGTGGCACCCTATCCTAAATTTATGACTATTAAGTGTGTCCCCTGGGAGGCAAAATCGTTCCTAATTGAAAAGCACTGATACAGGTGGAAAGGAAGAATAAAAAGAAACTTAATCCCAAAAGAAAGGATCGAGGTTCCTAGAAAGAAAAAAACTACTGAGAAAACTAAAGATACGTAACCTTCAACTAAGCATAACCTCCAACTAACCATAACCTTTATGGAAATTTATCAAGTAGGCATTATAAAACCTACCATACTTACATAATGACCATATTGCAGGGATATTAAAAGATGAGTGTCATAACTTAGTCCTGGTATTAAAGACCTTTTTCTGAAATGTTTTAACTAGTAAATCCCCTTTTGTCTAGTTATTTCTGCAGTTGGCTTCCGGTGTGATCACTGAATCTACTTAAAGGGCATGATGACCTATTTACCCAAAGAAGGCAAAACCTTCCTATTCCTTATTCCCCTTCCTGTTCTTTACCTTTTATACTTGTTTTTTTTTATTTTCTGTATTTCCATTATCTTAGAGAAATATACTTAAAGACTTACTGTGTGTATCCTTCTTGACCGCTGTATATTATAAACTGTTTTCCTTTTTTCTTAGCCCAAAAGAATCTCTAGATTTTATTCAGAAATACCATTTGTAGAGTTTTAAGGAAAATGTATATCTCAGAGTTGGGTGAACAGAAATGAGCAATATTGTTATGCAAGGAAAGCTGCCAAAATTACTTTTGGAGAAACAAAGTTTTGTATACTGACTTTCAGTGTGAAAACACAGTTGATGTGAAGAAGAGTAAATCCTGTGAAGCTGATGTCTCCAGTGACCTTCGACAAGAAGTAGAAAATCATTATAAGCTTTCTCTGCCTGAAGATTTCTATCACTTCTGGAAGTTCTGTGAAGAGCTTGATCCTGAAAAGCCAGCTGGTGAGTTGCTCCAAAATCATTCTGCTTCTCCGAGTGGAAAAGATAGTAGGAAACTGGAGCAAGGATCTAAACAGTTCATAGAAAAGGAACTTTTTCAAAGATATTTCTAAGAAATAGAAAAATAAGGCTATAATATGTGACTATCCCCTGTTATACTGACAAAGGTAAATAATTTCACAACATGCTTTGATGAGGGTTTAAAGGAAAACAAGTACTTTGATTTGTTGCAGGAGTTTTAGTATGACTTAGCAGTTCTAGGAACTTGGCGGTTAGATGAACTAAAAATGTTCATTTCAATCAAATTTATTGAAACAAAAGTGGGAAATGGCTTAAACAGTAACACATCTATCAATGGATATTCATAGTTTTAAAAGAACAAGGTAGATTTTATATAATAAAGTACTGTGCCTAAAATATGTCAGGTGAAAAAAAAATGTGTAGAGTATGCTACCGTTTGTATTTTTTTTTTTTTTTTTTTACGTTTATGTTGAGAGAGCACGAGCAGGGAAAGGGCAGAAAGAGAGGGGGAATTCCAAGCGGGCTCCACACAGCCAGCACAGAGCCAGACACGGGGCTCAAACTCACAGATTGTGAGATCATGATGTGATATCATGATCAACAGTCAGACGCTTAACCTATTGAGCCACCCAGGTGACCCCCCCCCATCCCGTTCATATATATTTTTTAGAAGTCAAGGACACACGTATTCCTATGTACTTTCTCTGTGCTTATGTACCGTCTGTGAAAGAATGCACAAAAAACTGATAATTGTGACAGAGTTACTCTTCACCATTTTGTGCTGTTTACATGTTTTAACAGGTGGGAAAGAAGCACTCCTGTATACTACTGATGGAAATGTGTATTGGTAGATAACCATTTTGGCAATATAGCAAAACACTTAAAGTGTGCAGCAACTTTTCTAAAAATATGATTGTACAACGTGTATTACCAAAGATGTTCACTGAAATATTGTTTAGAGGAGTAAAAAAAATTAGAAATGGTTAATGTCTCAATAATGGAATATCATAAAGCTATTAAAGATTAGGAAAAAAATTTTGATAGCATGGAAAAATATTCAGAAAGTTTGAGGACAGAATGGAAAACAACCATTATAAAACAGCATGATTGTCTTTAAAATATCTGTATGTTCATAGAAGGAGGAAAACATTGTTATTGTATATCAGACTATTAACCTTGTTATGACTGGCTAATAAGATGGATAACTTTAGTTTTTTGTTACTTTGAAAATTAGCGTAGGGACACCTGGGTGGCTCAGTTGGTTAAGTGTCCCATTCTTGATTTCAGCTTAGGTCACGATCTTGCAGTTTGAGTTCGAGCCCCGCATTGGGCTCCGAGCTGTCAGCATGGAACCTGCTTGGGATTCTGTCTCTCTCTCCATCTCTTTCTCTCTGCCCCTCCTCTTCCCCTCTCAAAATAAATAAACTTAAAAAAAAAAAAAAATCAGTGTATGCTACCCTAAGTTCCAAATAAGCTGAACTATTTTTCCCCTCTGAATAAACTGTTTCTATGCCTTTATTTGTATTGTCACCTCTTCCAAGAATTTTCTTCCTCTCTCAATCCCCATCTCCTTGCATATCCAGGTCCTGCCTGGAGTGCTTATTCTCTCTTAAAGAAGCAACAAGGACCCATCTGATATAAAAAGATATGTTTGACATGCACACTGACTGGTTTTATTTAGCATTCTCCCTTTGTGATCTGTGGTTGGAGAAGAGATGTAATCATCCAGAATTAGTGTTGGCCAAAGGCAAGGGAATTGAGAGTGATAGTTGGCTGAGGTGTAGGAGGAAGGGAAAGGAAATGTTTTCATTAAATATATTTTTTATTAAATAAATTATTTACCCTCCATGCACATTCACTTACTGACCGTCTTATTTCTTCCTTAATATGGGTATGCTACAAACATTTTAGGCTAATAACAACATAGTAATGAGACAATGTAAGTACTTGAAGCTCTAATATGCCCATGAGAATACAAAACTGTCTGGCTTTGTCTAAAATAAGAGACAGCAGAAATGTTTGAAATGTAATCAGTTGTAAATTTAAGAGAGAATCTTAAATGTGAGTGCCACATTTTCATTGCTCTGATTTTTCATTATGTATGTCTTCAAATGTAACTGAAGCTCTTTGATTTTAGAAGCTTTTTTTTTTTTTAAGAAAATTTCTTAGAAATAGTTTACGAATGAAAGGCCTTTCCTGTCTGCCTTCAGAAAGTTATTGTCTCAATAAACTTACTTACTTTATAGATTCACTTTCCACAAGCCTTGGACTTCGATTAGTGGGTCCTTATGATATCCTTGCCGGAAAACATAAAATGAAGAAAAAGTCAGCAAACCTGAATTTTAACCTTCACTGGAGATTTTACTATGATCCTCCTGAGTTCCAGACCATTATTATTGGAGATAATAAAACTCAGTTCCACATGGGGTATTTCAGGTAAAGGATCTTTTCTTCTGTAAAATACAGCTACTGGGCTGTATACATAAGTATAAGAATATAAGTAGACATTCACTGGACTCAAGGTGAAGGGCATGTTTTCCTCTTTTTGGTGGATACATAGGCATTTAATGTTCTTGATAATATCATTGTAGCCTACGCTAAGATGAGTGAATTCTTCAGGGTTGAACCTCACTGGTTTTTCCTTTGTGGTTATAAACTTTTTTACCTTTTGGGTTCAGAAACACTCTTGTGGCCCAAGAAAGTTAATTTAGAGCAGCTGTCATGGCTTAAATTAGCCCTGTGCTTCCAGGGGCCATAGAAATAAGAATGTGCTATGGAGTCAGACTGGTTCTATTATCTGAGTGACCATGTGCCAGCCACCTTTAATGATTGTGATTTTCTATGACTCAGTTTCTGTTTACCCAGTTTCCTCTAGTAAGATGAGGATAATAATTGTACATACTTAATGGGAATGTTAAAAGGATTAAATGGATATGCAAAATGCTTAGACTATTAAGAAATAGAAGTACCTTGAGAGAGAAAAAATACCTTGGCCACTTCTATCAGTAGAGATGCTGTTTGAAGATCGACTGTGGGATAATACAGGAAGTAGAGGAAACCTGCCTAGTGAGAAGTGTGGTACTGTAGAATGCACAAAGGGCTGGGAATTGGGTTACATAGATTCTGCTTCTGGCTTTGCCATTAATTTACTAGGACCTTGGCTGAGTCACTTCATTGCTGTGTATTGGTATCCTTTATTGTAAAGTAAAATGATTTGATTATATGTATGAATTGTATCCCTTTCCTTCTCATGTTTTATGATTCTGCTTGTCCTGTTTGTTTTTGTTTCTCTACCTTTTTTCACAGACTATAAAACTAAGGTAGAGAGGATTGTGTGTAATTTCCCCTACTTTTGACAGGCCTTATTCCCCCTTTCTTTGTATTTAGATATAAAAGTAACGAGGTCCTAAGAATTTTAATTTTAAATCTGTTATATAAGCAAGATTTATTGGAGATATTCCTAAGAAACTTAGAGCTTAAACCTGGCAAATTTGTCCCAATTTCTTAAAAACCTGCAGACATAAATTGTCTATAGGTCTAAAATTCTATTTGCCTGATAAATGATGGGCAACTAAATTTTTAATATCTTTTGCTTACACAGGGATTCTCCTGATGAACTTCCTGTATATGTTGGTACAAATGAAGCAAAGAAAAACTGCATAATTGTTCAAAGTGGAGATAATGTGTTTGCTGCGGTCAAGTAAGAAAATTTTTTAATCCTTCTCCTGTTTATAATATTTGTTTATACTTTTTGTACTGTCTCAGTCCATCACTGAGGCACATTGAGGTAACTACAAAATTTTAGATTTCAAGAGGTCACTTCCATGATGTTTGCAGATATTCTTATCCACACTTTTTTTTTTTTTTTTTTTAATGTCTATTTTTGAGAGACAGACTGTGAGCAGTGGAGGGGCAGAGAGTGGGAGATGCAGAATCCCAAGCAGGCTTCAGGCTCTGAGCTGTCAGCACAGAGCCCAATGCGGGGCTCAAACCCATGAACCGTGAGATCACGACCTGAGCCGAAGTCAGACACGTGTCCACACTTCTATTTGGCTACTTTTCACCAAAAAAGTACCCATCTTATAAAACAAATTACTTTAAGAAAAATATTATCTAATCTTGACTTCATTAGTCCCATGGCAAAATCAAAAGATTTTTAGGCATTTTATTTTAAACACCATCACTAAGAGTTCATTAAAAGAACCCATTGTGTACAGTTCAAAGATTTAATACAGTAAAAGCAGGTGCTCATAAATTGCTGACTCACTATATTGTACACCTGAAACTAATATAACACCATACGTTAACTATACTGGAATTAAAGAAAAGAAAGTCAGGTGCTCATAAAATTTTTGGAAGGGCCAGTGGAGCCTCCAGACGTGCCAGTTGTGTGGCAGAGCTGGCTCAGCAGTGAAGTTTATAGCTGTGCCGCTGTTGGGGAGCGGTCAAGAACTGCTGCCACAGGTCGTTCTCGTCAGTCACTGTCTGTGATTGAACCTGTGGGAGTAAAAGGGCTGCCCTGCCTCCGCCTCTCAGCCCAGATAGAAGCTGAAGACCAGGCACCGACATCTCAGCTGTGGCTGCTCCTGAATAGTCTGATGCCTCTAATGAGTCACTGCTGGAAACAGACGCACAGCTTCCACCTGCTATCTGTTCTGCCTTTCAGATTTCAAGGAATTGTATCTGTTTGAGAGGAGCTAGGCCTCCTGTGGAGCCGGAGCTGAAGAGTAGTGTGGGAAATGTAGCAAGCTCTTGTGGGAAAGGGGCTTTGAATGGAGCTGCGTGAGCCAGTCCAATATACTGTGCCAGCCACAGACTTGATTTGAAGCTGTCTGGCAGCAGCTGTGCAGTTTACATTGTAATAAAATGAAGAAAGCAATCTTTGTCACCTTCCATATAAATAGGTCATGTTTTGTGTGACCTCTTTTCATACCCTACTTGAAAAGACTTCTATTCCCTGTGACTCAGTAGTGCAAATTTCCAGTAAACAATTCAAACTAAGTCAACAGGTGCCCTCTCTAGACTGCTGCATGCATACTGGTATATCTGAAAGAGCAACTATATGGTGGATGTCAGAAAAAAGCTGTTTGTCTTTCTGATACCTCCCAGTTTTTTCCACAGTGTTTCTTGTTATTTACAATTTATATATTCTTTTAAACTCTTCAGATTATTCAGTTTAAATTGGTGGTATCTTTATTAGAAACTGTTGCCATTTACTTATTACCTGTCTCGCATTAACATACAAGTTTCATGAGGGTGGAGGCTTTACATCATGCACAGTACCTGCCCCACAGTAGATGCTGCATAAATAATTTATTCATTCTACAAATAATTTGGCATGCAAAAATGCAGGACTTTTCATTAGTCTTAGTAAAAATCTTTTTTTAAAGTCTGTTTATTTTGAGAGATGGTGTGAATGGGGTAGGGGCAGAGAGAGAGGGAGAGAGAGTCCCAAGCAGGCTCTGTGCTGTCAGCACACATCCTAATGCGGGGCTCAGACTCACAAATTATGAGAGCAAGACCTGAGCCAAAATCAAGAGTTGGACATTTAACCAACTGAGCCCTCCAGGTGCCTCATCACCTAAAATTCTTTTTTAAAAAAGAAAGATACAGTGGTAAAATAATCCAAGACTGTTCTGGTTTTTGTGGGGTTTTTTGTTTGGTGTTTTGTTTTGTTTTAGCTTATTGGAGAACACCAAAAAGGAAACAAAAATTGGTGACAATTGTATAATTTAGGTGAAGACCAGGGACTCTTTGAGTACCTAATGTTATTTCACACAAAGAACGTTTTCTACCTTCAATAATTTATCTCAATTTAGAAGTAAAAGGTTAAAGTATTTTTCAGGTATTATAACTGTTTTAGTTTTTTGGCACCTTCCTTTACTTAAATCAACTAATCAGTGCACTTAGTTTATTTCTTTATCAGCCTGAGTAAGATCTTTTTAAGGAAGACTATTTGTAATAAACATTATTTTTATGCTCAGGGAAACTAGTTCTCTTTGTGCAGAATTTAATACCAAAGAGATGCAAATTCAGCCACCAAACATTAGTAAAGATTAAAGAATTTTAATACTGGGATGCCTGCGTGGCTCAGTTGGTTCAGCGACTGACTCTTGATCTTGGCTCAGATCATGATCTCACTGTTCATGAGTTGGAGCCCCACACTGGGCTTTGTGCAGACAGCAAGGAGCCTGCTTGAGATTCTCTCTCTCCCTCTCTCTGCCCCTGCCCTCCATGAATGTGCTCTCTCCTCTCTCTCTGTCTCTCTCTCTCTCTGTCTCTCTCTCTCAAACTTAAAAAAAAGAATGATTTTTTTTCTCTCTCTTTTTTTTCTCTAAAATAATTATAGCAATAGTTTTGACCTCAAAGTCCTCCTGCAAGGTTTCAGGGACCCCATAGTGTCCTCAGACCATTCTTTGATAACTGCTAGTTAATGGTTTTAAACCTGACTGCATATCAGGACCTCATGAGTTATGGTTAAGAGTACTTCACCTTAAGCTCTGTAGGTCTTACTTCTAGAGATGCCACTTCAGTACATCTCGAATAACACTCAGGAAATTTTTTTAAACTTTTTTTTTTTTAAGTTTATGTATTTGAGAGAGACAGAGACAGTGTTGGGGGGTGGGGAGCAGAAAGAGGGAGAGAAAAAGAATCCCAAGCAGATTCCACACGGTCAGCATGGAACCCGATGTGGGGCTCAAACCCAGGAAACTGTGGGATCATATCTTGAGCCAGAACCAAGAGTTGGACGCACAACGAACTAAGTTACCCAGGCACTCCAGGAATATTTTTTTTTTAAATACATGTTATAAGTATATCTAAATGTAATCTGTAACTATACTTCTGTAATTTTATTTTTTTTTCCAACATTTTTTTATTTATTTTTGGGACAGAGAGAGACAGAGCATGAATGGGGGAGGGGCAGAGAGAGAGAGGGAGACACAGAATCGGAAACAGGCTCCAGGCTCCGAGCCATCAGCCCAGAGCCTGACGCGGGGCTCGAACTCACGAACCACGAGATCGTGACCTGGCTGAAGTCGGACGCTTAACCGACTGCGCCACCCAGGCGCCCCAACTTCTGTAATTTTAATTAAGTGTAAATGGGCATTAGAAATGAATGAACATTCATTTGATGAATGCTTACTTTGTGCAGGCACAAATACTATGTAAAACATTTGGTACTTAGTAAAAGAATAAATGTGGCCAATAGATCATGGGTCAACTTGTTAAATAATCTTTTTTCTTCTTGCCTGCTGCCCCCATGGTCTCTGCCACCCTGCCTTTCTATACAGGGTCATATGGATTTGTTACTGTAGGCAATGATTTTTCAAACACTAGCTCCAAGTACTTTTAACCATTAACCCAGGAGGTTCTGATGTATATTCAGGTTTGAACCTGAAAAGCAGTTATCGAACAGTAGTATGTAGACTCCCAGGGGTGCCTGATGCTTTTTTAGGAGGACTCTGAGGTCAAAACTATTTGTGATAATACGTCATTTTTGCATCAGTGGCACAAAGGTAATGGTGGGTAATACTGATGATGCCTTGACAGGAATCAAGGTAATGGCACCAGATTTACAGTTGTCATTCACAGCAGTAATATAATGCGAATGTCATGTAAGAATGTCAGTGATGAAGCAGTAAAGATATTAGATCTCTACCATCGAGTACACAATCTGTTTAACATTTTGTGTAATGTGATGGGAAGCACGTGGAAAGCACTTCTGCATCCTCAAATGTTAACGTTTATCTCAAGGAAAACGGTCTTAAGAGATACAGTTGGGAGCTGAACTTTTCTTGTTTATTTGAGAGAGTGACTGACAAAGTCTGGATAGTCTGACGTGGGTATTTGGCAGACATTTTCTCAAATGAGCCAAAGAAAACAACTGTGACTGTATTTGTTGTCAGTGATAAAATTTGAGATTTCAAAAGCAAAAATTAGAATTAAGGAAGCTTGTAACCACCGTTGTGAGCTTAATTGCTTCTCACTACCTGAAGACTTTTTAGTGAGATGGTGGTAATATTAACGTGATTTTTTCACATTGTGATGTAATGGAGACAATTTTTTTTTTTATTTTAATTCCAGTGTAGTTAACATACAGCGTTATATTAGTTTCAGGTGTACAATAGTGATTCAGCAATTCCATATATTACTCAGTTTTCATCAAGATAAGTATACTCTTAATCCCCTTTGCATATTACCCTCCTCCCCCACACCTCCCCTGCAGTGACCAACTGTTTATTCTCTATAGTTGAGTCTGGGGGGGTTTTTTGGCTCCCCCCCCCCTTTGTTCATTTGTTTCTTAAATTCCACATATGAGTGGAATCATATGGTATTTATCTTTTCTTTGCCTGGCTTATTTCGCTTAGCATTATACCCACTAGATCCATCCATGTTGTTATAAATGGTAGGATTTCATTCTTTTTTATGGCCAAATAATATTTTATTATATGTATACACACACACACACACACACACACACACACACACACACACACACCACGTCTTTATTCATCTATCAGTGGAGACTTGGGCTGGTTCCATAATTTGGCTGTTGTAAATAATGCTGCAACAAACATAGAGGTGCATATATCCCTTCAAATTAGTATTCTTTGGGTAAATACCAAGCAGTACAATTACTGGATCATGTGGTAATTCTATTTTTAATTTTTTTGAGGAACCTCCATGCTGTTTTCCACAGTGGCCACACCAGTTTGCATTCCCACCAACACACACCAACAGTGCGTGAGAGTTCTTGTTTATCCACATCCTCACCAACACTGTTTCTTGTATTATTTTAGCCATTCTGACAGGTGTGCAGCGATATCTCATTGTAGGTTTTTAAAAATTATTTAAGTATTCTCTACACCCAACATGGGGCTCAAACTCAAGACCCTGGCATCAGGAGTTACATGCCCTTTCGAATGAGCCAGCCAGGCACCCTTCCTTGTAGTTTTGATTTGTATTTCCCTGACGGTGAGTGATGTTGAGCATCTCTTCATGTGTCTTGGTCATCTCTGTGTCTTCCTTGGGGAAAGATCTGTTCATGTCTTCTGCCTATTTTTTAATTGGATTATTTGTGTTTTCGGTGTTGAGTTCTATAAGTTCTTTATGTATTTTGGATACCAACCCTGTATCAGATATGTCATTTGCAAATACCTTCTCTCATTCTGTAGGTTGTCTTTTAGTTTTGTTGGTTGTTTCTTTTGCTGTGCTGAAGCTTTTTATTTTGATGGAGTTCCAATAGTTCATTTTTGCTTTTGTTCCCCCTTGTCCTCAGAAGACCTCTAGAAAGCTACTGTTACAGCCGATGTCTGAAAAATTACTGCCTGTCCTGTTTTCTAGGAATTTTATGGTTCACGGTCTCATGTTTGGGTCCTTAAGCCATTTTGAGTTTATTTTTGTATATGGCCTAAGAAAATGGTCCAGTATCATTCTTTTGCATGTAAAAGAATTTGTTGGGAGACTGTCTTTTTCCCACTGCATATTTTTGCTTCCTTTGTTGAAGATAATTGACCACATAATTGGTTTATTTCTGGGATTTCGGTTCTGTTCCATTGATTTGTGTCTGTTTTTGTGCCAGTACTGTGCTGTTTTGATCACTACAGCTTTGTAATACAACTTGAAATTTGGAATTGGGATGCCTCCAGCCTCGTTTTTCTTTTTCAAGAACGCTTTGGCTATTTGTGGTCTTTTGTGGTTATATACAAATTTTAGGATTGTTCTAATTCTGTGAAAAATACTGTTCATATTTTGATAGCGATTGCATTAAATCTGTAGATTGCTTTGGGTAGTATGGACATTTTAACAATATTTGTTCTTACAATCCATGAGCATAGAATATCTTTCCATTTGTTTGTGTCATCGTCAATTTCTGTAATGGAGAGAATTTGATAAAATGAAAAATTTCAATATTTGTAAGATCTGCATAACTTAGTGAACCAGTATTTTGCAAAGACCACTGAGATTCATTCAAGGTTCAAGGTATCCCGTTGGATTTAACGTAACAGAGTACAAATGTTTACAGTGATTGTTTCTGTTTGCATATTGCAACTTTAGGCATCACAAAGCAAAGTATTGGAGAGTAGGTTTGAAGCTGAGAGACCAAAGCCTAATAAACTGATATAGAAATAGTCATAATAATGTGATTAAGTATGAAAAGACAGATACTAAGTACCTTAAGTAGTGGTGGAAGTCTTCATCGTGAGGATATTTTACCTAGACCTTGATGAATGCATAAGAACTTACTACAAAGAATGGGAAGAAGAGTGTTCTAGGCAAGGGGACAGTATGTGCATGGAAGTATGAAAGCAAGTGGCACAGAGTACTTGAAGGCCTGTATGCCCATATGCCACACAGGGTAGGGAAACTATAAAGATTGATTTACCTAGAACTGACATGATCAGTTTGCTTATAATGGTTAATGTAAATACATTCTCTTGATACACAGCTGGTTAAGATTGAAGGTAACATTAGGTGTAATATGTGTGCTGTAATCAGAAGACAATGCTTTTGGTGGTCTTGGCTTCTCTGCACTTCAGTCCACTCATACTAATTCTATGAATTTAGGTAAGTTGATTATCCTATGTGCTTGTTTCCTTATTTGTAAAATGGGGATAAGAATACCCACTCTAAATGTTCCAAACTCTTTACACCCATAGCAAACTGTCAGGTGTTAGTAGTAAATAGAAGGAAGTTGCCTTCTGAGAGTCTGGAGGTAGCTATAGAGGAAGGGGGTTGAGTTGTGTGTCCAGCTGAGTGCTGCTTCCTGCTGCATTTTACCCTGAACCTTTTGCTCTGCTGGCAAAATCTTAACCTGCTTATGATAAAACGTAACTATTTCCCTAACTGGCATTGATGTATGATATTTTTCACATACTTTAAAATTATTTTGAATTGTGCTTTTGTATAAGCTTATAAAATAGCTTTTATTGCCTTTTACATTTTCTAAATTTATCATAACACAAATTTGTAGGTAACAGTTTGAAAACGTCTGCTGATCCTAAGTATTGCAAGTATCTTCTGGCTCCTTTTAAAAAATCCTTTTTGGTATCCATATACTATTTTCTTGTGTCCTACCACACTTCTCCAAGGCAGTATGCTGTATGTTATTATCAATAATATGGCTTAAATATGGTTTAATCTCACCTTTTAATTTATTTATTTTTAATGTTTTTATTTATTTTTGAAGGAGAGAGAGAGAGCGTGCAAGCGAGCATGAGCAGGGGAGGAGCAGAGAGAGAGGGAGACACAGAATCTGAAGCAGGCTCCAGGCTCTGAGCTGTCAGCACAGAGCCTGACGCAGGGCTCGAACTCACGAACCATGAGATCATGACCTGAGCTGTAGTCTGACGCTTAACCGACTGTGCCACCCAGGCCCCCCTAATGTCAACTTTTTATTTTTTTTATTTTATTTTATTTTTTTTTTTTTAATTTTTTTTCAACGTTTTATTTATTTTTGGGACAGAGAGAGACAGAGCATGAACGGGGGAGGGGCAGAGAGAGAGGGAGACACAGAATTGGAAACAGGCTCCAGGCTCTGAGCCATCAGCCCAGAGCCCGACACGGGGCTCGAACTCACGGACCGTGAGATCATGACCTGGCTGAAGTCGGACGCTTAACCGACTGCGCCACCCAGGCGCCCCTAATGTCAACTTTTTAAATACCTCATATCTTTTTTTAAATGTATACTTATTTATTGTCGAGAGAGAGCACAAGCAGGGGAAGGGGGGGAGAGAGAGAGAGAGAGCAAGAGAGAGAGACAGACAGACTGGCTCAAGCAGTGATGCGGGACTCAGACTCCCAAACTGTGAGATCATGACCTGAGCTGAAATTGAGAATCAGACACTTAACCGACTGAGCCACCCAGGCACCCTAGTCTTTTATCTTTATTATAGAGACAATACATTATAGAGACAATGCAGACTTGAATCATGCTTGCTGTTTCTGTGACTGGTAGCTTTTTATTAATAATTGTTTTTCTCTTGAAGAAATCTATTAGACATTTGAGAGAACTGTTGGTAATCTGCAGTCTTTTTCTTGCATGGAATTGGATGTCTCTAACATACTCCCTTAACTTCCCAAGATCTGTATACTTAGTACAGTGGCCTGAATAATAATGAGGGCTTTTACTTCTTTTTCAGATTATTTCTGATGAAAAAACTTAAGGAAGTAACAGATAAAAAGAAAACTAGTCTCTTGAAAAACATAGATGAAAAACTCACAGAAGCAGCCAGAGAACTGGGGTACTCACTGGAACAGAGAACCATGAAGATGAAACAGAGAGATAAGAAAGTATGGTTTAAATCTGTCAGTCTCAGACTGTTTTGCTTTTTAATAGAGATTTTCCTGTCCTGATTCCTTCCCACCTGCACATTAGCCTTCTCTTCTCCTGCCCCACCCTAAGAAGAGCTGGATACCCCCTCAGGGGCTCCTGTGGGGCTGCCCTGTCTGTGTCATTAGAGAGAGGACAGCCCGTGAGCAGGGCTGCTTGGGTGGTTCTCAGAAATTGTTTCCCAGGATGGGCTAGTGCTGCTCTGGTTACCAGCTCATGCCAGTACCGCTCACTCTTTTAATCTTGTTTTACCAGTTACTCATTTCATACAGTTGAGTGAAAGCAGCTTTGTGTACTGCGTTTACTTAAATTTCTTTAATAGCTAACGGCGGTTGCTTTAGTGCAAGGTGTTTCTGGGGAGTAGTTTTGTAAAGGTCTGCCTTAGAGTGGTTTAGTTAAGGGTTCAAAGTTACTTCCTTTTGAGAGACAATGTGTATTAAGATTTGTTCATTTTCTGCAGCAAATGTGTGTATAAGCAGTCCTATCTCCTTTTTCCTTACTGACCCCATCAGCATTTCCTTTTGCTTCACTTCTAACACCTGCAGTGTGAGTGGAGTGTTTTGTAAGTGGCAAAGACTTCTGGGTTTTGAATCCTTTTGGTTTTTCACTTAAGAAATTTCAGAGTAAGTTAATGGACAAGACAGAAGAATTCTGCTTTGGGGTAAATGAGAATTCTATAGGATTTTATTCTTACAACCTCGGGTGAAGAAGGACATTTACCACTGTGAAATGAGGGCACCCCCGTCTCCCAGCATTATCTACTGCGGCCGGTTCATCTGAAAGTTCTAGGCCAAATTTAGTTCTAGTTATTTCTGGATAAACTAGTACTGGTAACTAAGTAGTTAAATGTATTTATTTGGTCATTGAAAATCTTCTGCAGCAGGGGTGATACTCAGATAAGTTACACTCACTAAACTGCAGTCTCAGCAATTCTTCCTTTAATCCTAGAGACCAGAAATAATTTCTAAAAATGTACATTTGAATGAAAGTCACTGCAGTGGAGGTATTTTTAAATTACTTCAAGATGTTATGTTGCCATTTTCCCTTCCTAGTTTACATAGGGAGCCTCTCCTACCTGATGAGTGAAAGGAACAGTAGTATTTTTTTTTCTTAAGTTTATTTATTTATTTTGAGAGAGCAAGCAGGGCAGGGGCAGAGAGACGAGGAGGGTGGGTGAGAGAGAATCCCAAGCAGGCTCCGCACTGTCAGGGCAGAGCCCAGTGTCGGGCTCAGACTCACAAACTGTTAACATCGTGACCTGAGCTGAAATCAAGAGTCGGATGCTTAACCCACTGAGCCACCCGGGCACCCCTTAAAATTTTTTAAGTTTATTCATTTTGAGAGAGAGTGAACAAGGGAAGGGCAGAGAGAGAGAGAGGGGGAGAGAGAGAATCCCAAGCCGGCTCTGCCCTATCAGAGAGGAGACTGATGGGGGCTTAAACTCACAAACTGAGATCATGCCCTGAGCCCAAGCCAAGAGTCCCACGCTTAACTGAGTAAGCCATCCAGGCACCCCAGGAACGGTAGCATTTCTTGCCTTGTAATTATGTATTCCTAATTTGCTTGACTAAATACTGCATATTTGTGGACAGAAGAGCTTATAATAAATTCTTTCCTCAGAGCCTTATTTTATTTTTCTACCATCAACTGTAATTTATTTCAAATGAGATTTAATTCTTCTCCATAACTATAAGATATAATTGGAGTTTAAATTTCATAGGTATGTTTATCCTGGCTCCCTTCCCCATGAGGTTTCTTTTTAGTACATGTTTTTCTTTCCATAACATTAGCCGGTAAAAACATAAAGGGAAAAACAGAACTTAAAAAACAACCATTATTTTATCCTCCCAAATACAATAGGTTGATGATTCTGCTTTTTGGTTCCTTGTCTATTAAAAAGAACTTCTGCTGTCAGATATTCATTTAATTAACATGTTTCTAGTCTCAAAAAATTCAGTTCCACTCATATATGTGAGTTAGTGATTTTGTCCTTCTGTATGAGAGTAATATATCCATTCTGGCATAATAGTGCACTATATGCTACACTAGAAATCATTGTTTTTATTCTTAATGGTACTTTATGGTGCTTTGGAATACAAAGCCCTTAGGAGTTACCTCATTCGACCTCTGCAACAAATCAGCAAAGGAATTCTCATCCTGTGTTATAGATCAGTAAATCGAGGTTTACAGAGGCTTTATTCCCTGTCGAAAATCTTAAGTGACCCGAGACCCAAATTCACGTCTTTCATATTTAGCTTTCTTTCCACACCATCTTACTGATTGGCCATATGCCATTTTACCTTTATACCTAGATTTCATTTTTTAAAATGTACACTGATTTAATGTTGCTGTAAAATGAGAGTACATCATTCTGTCATTCCATCCTCTGATTCTGACGCATCAGAATATCCCCCACCCTTGCCCAAGATTTTCCTAAATTTGTAACCCTAGTCTTCATAATAAAATTGGGATTCTGGTGCTTTGCTAATAATTGATACCTCTTTATGGAGAATTAGTGCAGTTAATCATCTATGAAAAATGTGAAAATATATCCATCCCATGGTTTTGTTTTGCATTAGCCTGAGTAGAAGATGAAGCTAGTAGCTATATCACTTTCTTTTTCTTTCATTATCAATACTGTTTTATGACCTTTTTTATACTTAAAATTGATTATCATTTCATATTGCTAAATTGAAGATCCATTTCATAAATATTTGAGTGACTGTAGATCACTGTGCTATGTTCATAGTTTAGGTTGCTTAAAACTTCACAAATAGGACACACCTGGCCATATATAACTATTACACCTTTCTTTGCACACTCATTTGGTTATTTCCTCAGAAATTACTAGATGTAGTATTGCCGGGTCCATAGTCATTTAAAGTGGCTGCGTGTGTATCGTTTTTCTTTGCTGGAGTTTTTATTTTCATTTTGTGGAGTTTTTATTTTCTTTGTTTGCGAAACTACCCACTACAAGTTAAGCGAGGGTACATACATTCCCACCAGCAATGTAGGAGTGCCTGTTCTCCCTATACTTTTGCCACTGCTGTGTGTTAGCAGTCCCTATTAGCCTTTTCCTTTTGCATGAGCGTAAAATGATATGTCGTTTATAAGCATTTCTTTGATTATAAAGGACATTAAATATTTTTCACTTATCTACTGGCCATTTGTATTTCTTTGGTGAACTGCTTGAACTTTGGCCATTTTTCTGTCAGGGTTGGAATTTACATTTTCTTACTTGTGTTTTAATTTGGATGTTAGTCTTTTCCTTTTAAGACTCCTTTATAGTTTGAAGACATTACTCTTATCTTGTTTTAATGTTTGTTTATTTTTGAGAGAGAAAGAGCGAGCAAGCACATGAGTGGGGGAGGGGCAGAGAGAGAGGAAGACACAGAATCCAAAGCAGGCTCCAGGCTCTGAGCTCTAAGCACAGAACCCGACGTGGGGCTTGAACTCATAAACCGTGAGATCATAACATGAGCTGAAGTCAGATGCTTAACTGAGTCACCCAGGCACGCCACATTAATCTTATTTTTATTATATATATTGCAGGTATTTTTTATGAGTATCTTTTATTCTTGATTTTTACATGACTTTTTAAATTTTATGTAGTTAAATCTATAAATAAATCTTCTCTAAAATTATTAAAAATATTTGCCTTTTCTTCTAGTAGATTTATGGTTTTATTTTTACATTTAATCCTGAAATCCAACTGCAGATTATTTTGGTATAAAGAGTAAGATATAAATATGACTTTGTTTTTTCCAAATGGTGAGCTGTTTCCTGAGAACTTCTTTTGAATAATCTGTCCCTTCTGTTACTTAAGAAAGATAATGAGGGGTGCCTGGGTGACTCAGTCGGTTAAGTGTCCGACTTCAGCTCAGGTCGTGATTTCATGGTTCGTGAATTTGAGCCCAGAGTCAGGCTCTGTGCTGATAGCTCAGAGCCTGAGCCTCATTCAGGTTCTGTGTCTCCCTTTCTCTCTGCCCCTCCCCCACTTGCATGCGCACGTGCGAGCTCTCTCTCTCAAAAATGAATAAACATTTCAAAAAATGTTAAAAAAGAAAGATAATGAAAGGTGCAAGAGAGTGGGGTCATCTGAGTGAAATATGAAATAGGTTTTAAGATATAGAGACTTAGGTGGGAAGACTTTAAAATGAACAAGTTTTGGGCTTGTGTCCTTCGGCCTTGGGAATTTTCACTGGCCTGCACAAATAAGTGTAACATTTGAAGTGGTTGCTTTGTTGAGGAAAGACCTAATAAGGCCACTGTTGTGAATAAAAAGAAGAATATCGATGGGAAGGGTTATGGTGGTAGTTGTGGTTGAGCCTGTTTTGTCTTTGAAGATTACCGCTTAATAAAAGATCACTAGTTATGTTATTGTGCTTCTGGAAAGGGCACCACAAAACTGGAAACTGCTCTATTTGGGGGAAGTTTGCAAAACAAGCTTGAATTTTCCAGGTGCAAATGGGGGACCTGAACTTGGCAAGATGGACAAGAGGAATTCTGTTCCACCACATTTTCCTGCTAAGAGAAACTATTCCTTGTCCTCTTAAGCTCAGTTCCTTATGCTTCCTACCTAGAAAATGCATGGAACTAAGAGGAAACAATATTCTGGCTTGCCTCTTCTGGATACGATGCATTGGCATTCCTCCTTATCAAATCAGGCTACAGACTTCTGTGTGGATGCCACGATTAGTAAAAGCCATTTTCATTGCTCTGTCATTTCTTCTTGGATTTGACTTTTAGCTAATTTTGAAGAAATTTTTGCTGTGGACTCCAAATTTACTGAAATAAAATGTCATTCAATGTTACATTTGGACAGAAGTGTGGAGGGTTTGGGGTGCCTGGGTGGCTCAGTGGGGTTAAGTGTCCTACTTCAGCTCAGGGCTCTGTGCTGACAGCTGAGATGCCGGAGCCTGCTTCAGATCCTGCGTCTCCCCCTCTCTCTGCCCCTCCCCCACTTGTGCTCTGTCTCTCTCTCAAAATATCAATAAACATTAAAAATTTTTGCAAAGTGTTGAGGGTTTGTGTGTATGCATTTATTTTGGCAAGTTTGTCGTTGTTATCTATCATGTCTATTTTGTCTGTTTACCAATTGATTTTATGTTTTTTTAAATTTAGGTTGTGACAAAGACCTTCCATGGTGCAGGCTTGGTTGTCCCAGTAGATAAAAATGATGTTGGGTACAGAGAACTCCCTGAAACAGATGGTAATGTATTTCTTATGTAAACATATGAGGAAGGTTTTCCTTCTATTGAGAAGTAGGTAAGTAAGTATGCCTTTTGTGGGACAGTCACTAAATCTTAGGGATAAAGAACAAGCTCAGGTTTTAGTGTCACGTCTGAATTAAAAATGGGTTTATAGCTGTGTAACCTCAAGCAAATTATTTAACCTCACTAAACCTTGTCTTTTTCATCTGTAAAATGGTTAATAATGGTGAATACCATTCATGTATAGGGATGTTTGAAGTGTAAAGCGTGTGTAAGGTGCTTATTAGCATAGTGCTTGCCCAAAATTTAGTCCAGTCTGAAAAAATTTTCACCTGTATATAAGACTGTTTAGCTTTCAGAAGCCCAAGATCCTGAACTACTTTGTTTATAAGTACAAAAACTCTTTGAAAATGGACTGTTTATACACAAAATCTAATTATTGCTATTTTGAATAAAGGGGGAAAAAATCACTTCTCAACTTTCTCCTCTCCTCCATTCCCTTACTTTGAAGAGCCTTGTTGGCATTCCTTTATTTACCATCCTTTTCTTAGAGGGATAATTTAGAGAGAAAGCAGAATTCGCACTTCCTCAAGGAAGAACCAAGTATTCCTGCCCAACACATATAATATTGGTCATCCATTTCTCAGAACAGAACTAAGCACCTTGGTTTATAGTCTCTGGGGTTGGCACTTGGAAATTTGCATTTTTAATCAGTTCTCTAAAGCAGCTGTTCTCAAACCTTGTTGTGCAGTCTCCAGCCAAGATTAGAATGTCATCTATCACGACTATTCATGTGTAACTGTTTTTGCCATGCCCCTACCACTTTCGGGGACTTCTATGGGGAAAATGAATATGGCTGAGCTATATAATAAATATGATAAGCACCAGCCACACATGACTACTGAGCACTTTGTATGTGGCTAGTGCAGTTGAGGAGCTAGATTTGTAATTTTGCTTGATTTTAATTCATTTAACTTTAAAAACTGAAAATTTTTTATATTGATTATATGTTGAAATGCTACTATTTGGATATACTGGGTTAAGTTAAATATCTTAATGTTAGTTTCACATATTTCTTTAATATGGATACTAGAAAAAATTTAATTACATAGGTAGCCCACGCTTTATTTGTTGGACAGGCTACTCTGTTCCTATCCTCTTTGAAGTCAGAGGTGATCCATCTGTAATGGGGAAGGCATATAGGCTCTAGCTACTTACTGTTCAGTCTTCTGCTTATGCTCTAATCTTCTGCCTACCTGTGTGCTAGTGCATTTGCAGCTTTATAAAGTAGAATCATGGTCTTGTTTGGGAAAGGCTGAGAATGTTGTAGATACAGGAGTCACTAAAACTTAAGGCGTGGTAAGTATTAAATTGTAGGACCCTGGAGTAAACCTTATTACCCTCCTCTGGTTGTGGTTCTATATTATGTCCAAGATCATTTTTATTTATCTCTACTTTTTTCTACCATTCTAGACATTAGATCCTTCTGTGGTTTAATGATTTTTGATTGAGAAGTGCAGCAAGGCATAATAAAGTTAGGGACCTAATACATATTTTTTCCTTCTTTTTTTTTTTTTTTTTTTTTTTTTAGGGACCTAATACCATCTTGCTTTTGCCTAGGTAACTGTGGCAGGAAGTATAGTTGACTGGCAGTATGTTAATGTGTGACAGTGTTCAGGAGATCACAGTGTAGTCTGTTCCAAACAGTTTCCCTTTTGAAGCTGCTTAAATATAACATTCTAACCTGGCAATTAAGATAACCATTTATTGGGGTGCCTGGGTGGCTCAGTTGGTTAAGCATCCAACTTCGGCTCAGGTCATGATCTCACAGTGTTTGAGTTCAAGCCCCGCGTCGGGGTTCTGTGCTGGCAGCTCAGAGACTGGAGCCTGTTTCGGATTCTGTGTCTCCCCCTCTCTCTGCCCCTCGCCTGCTTGTGCTTTCTCTCAAAAATAAACAAACATTAAAAAAATTTAAAAAAATAAAGATAACCATTTATTGAGCAATTCATAAATATCATAGACTGTATCAATTGATGTATATATAGTAACCCTCACTCCACTCTTTAAAGTAGGTCTTATTTCCATTTTCACGTGGAAACTGGATTTCAGACTTGGGTCTTTCTGACTGTAAAGTGCTTGCTGCTAACTAAAGAATAATTACTTAGCTAGGGGCACCTGGGTGGCTCAGCCGGTTTAGCGTCCAACTCTTGGTTTCCGCTCAGGTCCTGATCTCCTAGTGGTAGGATCTAGTCCTGCATTGGGCTCTGCACTGGGTGTGCAGCCTGCTTACGATTCGCTCTCTCTCAATATCTTTCTCAGTCTCTCCCTCTCTCCCTCTCTCTCTGCTCTTCCCCTGCTCACACACACATGTGCTCTCTCTCAAAAATTTTTATTTAAAAATTATTGAAGAATAACTGCTTAGCTAGTCTGACTTTTACTTTGGCACAGCCACTGTGGCTTGGCTCAAGTGGTGGTATTCCAGTTGGTGGTAATAGAAGGGTAAAATAAGGGGCGCCTGGGTGGCTCAGTCGGATAAACATCTGACTTCAGCTCAGGTCATGATCTCACGGTTTGTGGGTTCAAGCCCCGCATCCAGCTCTGTGCTGACAGCTCAGAGCCTGGAGCCTGCTTGGGATTCTGTGCCTCCCTCTCTTTCTATCCCTCCCCCGCTCACACTTGATCTCTTGTCTCTCAAAAATAAACATTAAAAAAAATTTTTTTTAAAAGGATAAGATAAGTATTGAAGCTCCTAAATCATTGTTTTGAATAGTAACATTTAAGACATTTTTGAGTAGTTAATTTAAGACTTCATTTAGGTATTAAGTTTGGGCTTCTGTTAAGTGAAATTTTGTGGAAGTTTTTATTGGTGGAAGAACATATTTTTCTTCACACTGGTGGAGAGCTGAGTATTTTCATCTCTGTTCTTTAATATTTTAGTAGCTCAGTAATTGTTATAAATTGCTTATTCTTTTGTAGTCCATTTATGACTTGCCTGAAGTGAAAGTAGAAGACATCAGAAAAGGGATAAACTTTAAATATGAAGGTCTTGGCTTCCACGCCAACTCTAATTGAGTTGTAGTGGCTGCCTCGAGCACTGTGGTGAGATTCTAAGGTCTCAGTTAGCTACATCTTCCCTGGGTGCAGGAAGGAACCCCTTGTTTTCCATCCTTAAGAAGGTTTTTGATGGAGACCTAATCTGTTTCCTGGAAATGATTGGCACTGATTTTTTTCTCTAGAAAAGGAAGCTTATGAAGTTTATATAAAATCTTTTTAAAAGTTTCAAACCAATAAATATGTCACCTATTTATAGCCGGGAACATAGGTGATGAGTGTAATTTGGTCAGTGTGATACGGATCTACCAAATGTGGGAAAAGGAACAAAAGTACATTTTGTGATCTCACATACAGCATACGTTCTGTACAGTTGGTGCAACTGAGTCAAACATATTCATATTCAGAGGTTAAAAACCCTAGTATTTCTTTACCACTCTTAATAATAGGTAGTATGAATAGAATATTGTGCCTTATACATACAACTTAAAATCATGTACCATGCTTAGGTGTGACTGTTCATGTTCTAACAAATTTTCCTCTCCCCCCAATATAGGAGCCACTTGGTTTAGAAATGTATCTTTGTTGGTTTAAGTAACATCCATTATTTTCATTATTGGATTATCCTCATGGAAGTAGTTTGTCAAAAAGGTATAGTCTGTCAAGAAGGAAGTTAATTAGATACTGTTCAGTACCTTCATTCTCATATGTATCCTGAGATCTGATGCACACTGGCATCCAGAAAGTGGTAAAAAAAAAAAAAAAAAAAAAGTTGAAAGCTCTCCCAAAAATGTTAAACCACTGACTTTTTAGAGAAAATTTCTAACGTTTATCTATGTTCTTATATCAAATCACAGTTTGGTAAGGGTTTAATTCGGCAGTGATTTTTTTTTTAAGTTTATTTATTTTGAGAGTGAGTGTATGCGCACTCCTCTGTGAGAGGGGCAGAGAGGAGAGAGAGAGAATCCCAAGAAGGCTCTGAACTGTCAGCGCTGAGCCTGGCATCGGGCTTAAACCCATGAACCATGAGATCATGACCTGAGCCAAAATCAAGAGTCAGATGCTTAACAGACCGAGCCAACCAGGTGCCCCTTGGCAAGGATTTCTTATATTGTTGTCTTTTTCTATGCATGTATCTTTTTAGTAGAATACGTAGGACAGGGCAAAAAGGAGTAAACTTTATGGTCTATTTTGATGTTTTGTTGTTTTAATCCAATTCCTAATATGAACTAGCCTGGAGGTGGGCTACATAAGGTCTCTGTATGTGCCATATATTTTGCTTTTTTCCAACAAGTTAAGATGGAAAAAGATTCTTAGTGTGAGGGCAGTTAAAACAGGGTGGGTCAGGTTTGTCCAGTTTGCTGATCCATGGACTAAGCTACTGAAAATCTTTGAAAGCTTACATATCATGGTCACAACTAGATCCACGGTAAAATAGTCTCAGTTTGCTAAAAATCTTTTTCGTTAGGCCATTTTTATCTTAAGAGAAATTATAAGATTGCCATTCTAAATTATAGTGCCACCCAAAGTGGTATCTGTTGTACAAAAACTGATCAGGGAAAACCCAACTTAATGTCTTTTTACCTTTGATGATGGGTGATCATCTTTTTATATTCTTGGTTTCTTACAGCCAACCTCAAGAAAATTTGCAAGACAATTGTTGAGGCACCAAGTGATGAGGACAGACTAAAAGCTTTTGCTCCCATTCAGGAGATGATGACTTTTGTGCAGTTCGCTAACGATGAATGTGATTATGGGATGGGGCTTGAGCTGGGAACGGATCTCTTTTGCTATGGCTCACACGTGAGTAAAATTTCTACCTCCCAACCATCGCCAGACCTTCCTTCCTTTCCCCACCCTGCTCCACATATGGGCACACTCAAGCATGAGCATGGGTAGGATGTAAATACAGCTTATGGTTCAGAATGAACTTTGGGATAAGCAGATGTCTGAAAACATTTATTTCAAACTCATCTTGTATTCTGCCAAAGGTGGATACCAAGATTATTTGCCTTCAGGTTTACATTTAAGTGAATTTACTTATTAGATGCTTATATATGCATTTACTTATATATGCCCTTTAGTTGGGTATGTGTGTGGGTATGTACACACAGCTTTCCTGGGGCTCCGTTTGTTTTTCTGCCGTGGGGGGGGTACTTGTTGTTACACTTGAATTCCTGGATGAAGAATAGATACTGCAGTATTCCACCCCCCCACCCCGCCTTATCCCCGGTGTCACTTTTGGCAATTTCAGTTACCCACAGTCAACTGTGGACCAGAAGCAGATGATCCTCCTGAGATATTATCAGAAGGACAGTAGTAGCCTAACACTATATCACTATATAGTGATGTATAACACTATACATCACAATGCCTACATCATTCACCTCACTGCATCTTATGTTGGCATTTTATCATGTCACATCATCATAAGAAGGATTAGTACAGTATTTTGAAAGTTACCAGATTCATATAGAATTATAACCATATATCCTAATAGAAACTATTTTATTATTCTTGTTAATCTCTTACCATGCCTAATTTATGGAAAAACATAGAATATATAGGGTTTATAGTTTTAGGCATCCACTGGGGTCTTGAAACCTAACCCTTGTGAATAATGGGGGCAGGGTGGGGGGCTACTGTGTCTTAAAATAGGCTTTAAATGAAATTATTTAAAACAGGAGGGTTTTTTTGTTTTTTGCTTTCTTTCTTTTTTTTTTTTTTTTTTATCATGAACTTTGCTTATTCAATAGGAAAAACCTACTTAACAGTTAACACAGTGTTTATTCACCATAGCTGCCTAAAGGTGTAGAGGCTGTAACCTATTTCTGGGACTAAACTGTTTGGTTTTAAATTACATCTTCCCCACCTAGTAGCTGTGTAAGACTGGGCAGTTTTTCCAACACTGTCGTATCTGTGTCCCTTAGCTATAAAATGCCTGCACACATGCACAGACCTTCCTCATTTAACCTGCCATGTCACCTACCAAGCTGTTCTGTAGACAGCTGTAAAGACCAAGACTAAACGAGCAGCTCTGTAACTTCACATATCACAACCACCTGGAGGGCCTGTTCAAACACAGATGGGTGTACTGCCTTCCTCCTTCCCCACCAGTTTTGATTGAGTTATTGGGTGAGTCTTCTGAATTTGGACTTCTGACCAGTTACCAGGTTAAGCTGATCCACTGGGCAAGGGAGTCTATTTTGAGAACTCTGCTCTAAACCGTATTACTGTATTTCTCTGCCTACCTTACATATGGTTATTAGTAAAAATAAAATGTTTAACAGCCAGAATCACAGTCATTGGCCAATCACAATAATGCCAGGCCTCCCAACAAGCATGAATCACTGTAATTGAAAATGGTTGTGAGAACTGAAGAACATGTGAACAGGTTTGGCACAGTACTTAGCATAGAGTAAGTGTTAAGTGTTCTAACAAAAGCAGTGCCAGTTTCTCTTCAAGTATGTGTATATGTAATAGCAGTAGTCAAGTCACTTGATAAACCTAAGGCAGTGACTTAAGGGGTGGAGCAGGGTTCCGTGGTGTGTGGAGGAGAGAGAATTTGAAGATAAAAGGGAGGGAATAAGTGTGATTTGAAAACTCAAATCCAGCATACCTATTCTTACAGTATCAACTAAGGGAAAATAATGATTTAAAATCTTAACTGGTCGGGATACACTAGAGCAGGGAAAAGCATTTGAGCATATAGTTTGGGGCAAGTAAAAAGGATGATAAACCTTATCTAAGGTTTATCTAAGGGAATAAGGAAACTTACAATTTTTAGATTTCTTCTGAATTTTCTTCAAGATGTGCCATCAGTCTTTTAGAACTAAAGACTGCCTCTTGGACAGAATGCTAAGTGCCTGTGTCATTTTACTGTTCCTCGTCAACTGAGAAAGGATGGGAGAGTATGCTTTGTTAAACGAGCTTTTGCAGGGCTTGTTTTGCTACTCAGTAGGGCATCTGCTATATTCTTGCTTAATGTTATGTTCTTTTGTTTTTCAGTATTTTCATAAAGTTGCTGGCCAGCTTTTACCTCTTGCATATAATCTGTTGAAGAGGAATCTCTTTGCAGAAATTATTGAAGATCATCTGGCAAACAGAAGTAAAGAGAACATAGACCAACTTGCAGCATGAATGAGAATTGGCTTTCTTTTGGTGTACAATATTTTAAAGCATAAGTGTTAAACTTGTGAATTTTTTGTTTTTAAGGAATACAGAAAATAAATTGATGGAAATATTTACTAAGAACTTGTATAAAGTTCTAGCTTTTTTCTTTCTTGTGCTGTAAGACGGTCAGTCATCTAAATGGTGATGCCCTAATTACATGTGAAAGGCAACCAAGGTTGTCCTCTGACATGTCACAGGAAGTCACTGTCTACTGCCTTTAACATGTGGGCACTAAAAATTTATTTCTCAGACTAGAATTAATAGCCATCCATAGCTTTAAGTACTGCATTTATGGGGGTGCCTGAGTGGCTCAGTCGAGCATCCAACTCTTGATTTCAGCTCAAGTCATGATCCCAGGATTGTGGGATCAAGCCGTGCGTCAGGCTCAGCACTGCTTAAGATTCTGTCTTCTTCCCTTCCTCCCTCTTTCTTAAAAAAAAAGGAGGGTGGGGTGGTGGGGAGGACACAGGAAAAGCAAACTTGGAAGGTACCTGACCCCAGACGTACCACAGCTGCATTTTAACAGTGATTCATCCAAGTGATTCATATGTAGTCTGGGTACCTATTAGGTATATTCTGTAAAGCGGTTCTTGGACTTACTGTATTTACTAATCAATATAGCAGAGAATACTGACATACAGTATAGTGTACTAATCACTAGACCATTAATTTAGATTTTAAGGTTTTTTACAAATTCTGTCAGTGGATTTCTAGTACAAATCTGGATACAACTGTGTTTTATCAGACTCACATCCTCTTTAAACCTGAAAAAATGTCCTTCACTTTAAAAATAGCAAACCATGAAATGTAAAATAGCAAACTGGGGATTGAGCTGAAGAGCATATAAACTTTTCCCCCTTCTTATGAAGTTAAAGGTAAGAAAGCCCTTAGGTCCTCAAATAACCCCCACATTTGCAGAAGATTGACTTGACTTACCCAAAGAACTTTTGTTGAACAGCCAGTCTCCAAATTCACTTACTCTGTCAGCTGCCTCCTTAAAATAACTTGAGATCCTTAACTTTTTCATCTAAAGTATGAGATAATTATAAGCAAACACTTTCAGCCAGGATTTTTAATACGAGTAGCTTGTCTCATCTTCCCATTTAGGCTATAAGCTTTTTAAGAACATACATTTTATCAGTATATATTTCCCTCAGTAATGCAAACCTTTGAATATATATGTATTTGTTGAATAAAATGACCTTATTCCATACTGCTGGATGCCAGATAAAAATCACACTAGCAAGACTTGGGAAACTACTTTGAGATGCCCTTAAGAATTCTTCTCAGACAACAGAATGTCTTCGGTCAAAAATGTCTACTACAGCCTATACCTAGTATCTGCTCTTCCTTCCCATGGCCCACATGCTGCCTTTGTAGGCCATTAAGATGCTTTCTTAGAGACGTTTTATGTAACCGCTTACTTCACCAAACTGGAAAGATCTTTTTATCTTCCCTTACATTACTGTACCAGAACTTTTATAGTTCTGATGGGGAAGTATCAAGAGGTTTTAAAGAACTGCCACATTTCAGCTTCATAAGAATCTGTAGGTCCTGGACCCATCTGAACTGTTAGCTGGTTTATATTAAAAAGATTACATTAGCTCATACATACTTTGATTAGAAAAGGTGACTGAATCACATTTGGTCTTAATCGAACATTTTAGAAGCTCTTGAGCTTTTTCCTTCAGATTTCTTTAGTTTCTAAGATAATATTGGGGACAGTATTTAAAAATAGTTAAATCTTTTAAATACTGATTATTCAAATTCAAATACCTTATATCAAACCAATCTGCTTGGCTTGAAATACTAGATTCCTTAAATTTTGCCATTTCTTGATCCTATAGTTTCATACAGTTTAGCTTTTTAAAAATATGCATTCTTGTGATCAATAATACAGATTCAAACAGGATTTCTTATCAAGGAACAAATCAGAATGAAGGGGGACAAAAAAAAGATCAGCTTTTCATCCATTCCTTACACAAACCTAACATGAATGTGTATTTTCAGAAAGCTGGGTGCAACAGCCAAGATTCAATTGGAAACCAATGCCAAGAATATGGCCGTTATAATTTGGATACTATAGTTGTGGATTTATAGTCTCAAATTCCCAACTTGTATCAGAGGGCTGGAAACATTTCAGGAGGTACTGACCTTCCAACTATTGAACAATTTTTCATTGAAGAGTAAGCTCCTTACAATACCGAACCTTTCTTTTTCTCTCACTGGAGCACAGTCCACTGAAACCTAGTTTGCTTAAATATTTTTATCCTCCTGGGATGTGGCCATCCAACAGCTATGGTAGCTTCTAAATGCTGCCTACTTTTCTCTGCGAACCCATACATTCTAAGTGCCTTTACTCATGAATGAAGCCCCTTGACCCAGTAAGAATTTAACAGAAAATCACTATCCAACTCAGATTTAGCTAAGTTCACTCCTGGAGCTTATTAATAACTTTCTAGATGACCTCTCAAATATATGGAGAAAGATACACCCAAGGAAATCAATAAAAGCTCTAAAACTTTATCCAGGTAGTGCTACAAACTGTGTCCTCACAATGACAAATACCCAATATCTATGTAGATGATCCTTCCCATTACCTAAATCTCATAGTTTATTCGGTGACCTAGACCAGGGGTCAACAAACGGGCTGAGGGCCAAATCTGGCCCACTCGTTTTTTGAAATAAAATTTTATGGAGAAACAGCCACACCCACTCATTTGCATATTATGTGTGCCTACAATGGCAGAGTGGTTGCAGCAGAGAGACTGTAAGACCCAGAGCCTAAAATATTTACTATCTGGCACTTCACATAAGAAAATTTGCTGACCCCTGATCTAGACAGTGCCCCACTTTAGCCATCAACTCTAAAGTCCCACCCTAGCCCTTGTCAGCACCAACAAACCCCCCATAATCAACTTTAAGCATCCTACTGTCCAAGACATCAGCACCCATCTTCATCTCTTCCTCCAGTCCCCAGCTCCAACCATTTTCCAACCCCACCACAACCTACAATTCACCGATCTAACAGCCTTTTTCACTGTTCACTTCATATTCTTGCTTCCCTCTTCACCCAGCCCTTATATTCCACTCTCCATTATCATACTCCCACATCTACTCCACTGCCCCCTCTCTCTTTAGTTGTACTTATGTTCCAAACTTAAGCTTGATAAAAAGCTGCCTACTCCTACTTCTGCTCAGTATCCGGGGGTTAGGGGAAAAAATACAACCATGATAATGGGCCTCCTTTTAACCTCAAGTTGGTCATGCTGCTGCCCATTGATACCCCTACTTTTGCATCTTCTCTCAAACACATACCACCTCCCAGCCCTCGGTTTACTTGAGAAAAAACAAACTTCCACAAAATCTCACACTACCAACTACCCAATATACTCTGCCTTTTCCACATTGCTGCGAATGGTGCTCAATGTCCCCACTATGTGCACAAGATGCCATCCCCTCCTGCCTACTCAAGGACCTCTCAATCAATTTTCCCTCCCAAACATTCCCATAAACAACACAAGTTATAATATCCTGCATCTTAAAAACTCTATCACTCATCCTGTTTTTCAAAAACTCCAGAAGAGTTGGGAGAAGCTGCCTTCAATTGCTTTCAATTCTGTTAAACCCATTCCCATCAGACTATTGCCTGATCTCACTGAACCTGCTTTGGTAAAAGTTGTCCATTATCTCCACACTGGGCAACTATCAGTCCCCATTTACTTCACTGATCAGCAACAACCAAAAACTTGATCCTCCTTGAAACTATTACTCACTTGCCTTAAGGGGAATACCTTTCTCTTAAAGGCACCCCTCTTCACCCTACCTCATTGGCTGCTCCCTCTTTTGCTGGCCCCTCATGTCCTCCAATCTAAATATACACGTATGTCAATGCTCAGTCCCTCCCTGGCCACTTAATCCCATGTGATTTCATCCTGACTCAGGATGATGATACCTCCCACATTTTCTTAGGTCTCTCAGGCTGGACCTTTCTTCCAGAACTTGAATCTCATATATACAACTGCCTATTTGACATCCTCACTTGGAAGACGAAATGACTTAAAATTTCATGTCTAAAACCAAAATTCCTTACAACCTCAGATCTATTCTTCCTAACGTCCTTACCAATTCAGTCAGTGGTCATTCTTCTGTAGTTACTCAGGCCAAAAGCCTTGGAGACACCCTTTACTCCTCATGTATCACTCCACACTCAATCCATTAGCAAATCCTGTCTAGCCCACCTCCAAAATGTCTAGAAACCAGCCACTTCAATGACCTCCACCAGTTCCAGTCAGGTTCAAGCCTCTATATCTTACCTTGATTATTCTGAGAGCCTTCTAATTGGTCTTCCTGCTCCCACCCCTACCCAATATAGTCTATCCCCAACAAAGCAGCCAGAGATCATGTTAAGTCAGATCATGTCACTTTTCTGCCTCGCTGACTTACCATTTTAGTCATAATTAAGTCAAATTCCTACACCCCCAACCTCTTTCCTCATTTCCCACCCCACTCCCCACTCCAGCCAGCGACCTACTTGGTATCCCCTATAATTGTCAGGCATACCGTACCTCAGGATGTTTGCATATACTATTTCTTCTTTTTGGAACATTTTTCTTACAGATAACTGTATCATTCCCTCACTTTCTTTAGGATTCTGCTCAAATGTCACCTTATCCCTGAGGCCCTCTATAAAAATAGCATCTTCCCCATTACTTTTCTCCATGAGAATGGGAATTTTTGCCTGATTTATGTATGCCTATAATGGTGAGGGGCACACCAAAAAAAAAAAAAAAAAAAAGGAGGGGGGTGTCTGTGTGGCTCAGTTGGTTAAGTGTCTGATTTCGGCTCAGGTCATGATCTCATGGCTCTTGAGTTTGAGCTCTGCATCACGCTCTCTGCTGACAGCTCAGAGCCTGGAGCCTGCTTCAGATTCCGTGTCTCCCTCTTTCTCTGCCCCCACCCCAACTCGCATTCTCTCTCTCTCAAAAATAAACATTAAAAAAAAAAGTAGTGAATGATCAAATAAAATGAATGATAAAAAAAAAAAATCTATCCTGGACTTTTTAGCAAGTGTTTGACTTTTTACTAAGAGTTTCATATTTGACTACTAAAATCTTTTAGGAATTCAAATGTTACCACCTCCTTTCAGGCAGTTCTCTTAGTAAATTTACAGAGTAATATTTTCAAAACATTTAAATCATTTACATGTTTTATCTATATGCTAACAGCATAATTTTTCTTTTTGAAAATAAACTGAAGTGAAATCTTGTAAACCTGTGATTTCTCGCTGACAAGTGGAGGCTCTATTCTATTGCTGGATGTACATCCTGTTACTCAAGGTAACATCTATTCTCTCGTTGCTCCTTGCCTGCAAAGTATAGAAGTGGCTTTGTAACCTGAGAGACACATCTTATTTACCACCCCTCGGAGGCTGCATGCCCCAGGCATATTGGCCTGCACTGCATAGAGCAGCAGTCAAGTGCGAGGACTGTTAGAGATATAATTAAAGGCCAAACCACACATTGTCATATAGATTTTAATAGATTTTTCTGATTAACTCATCACAGTAATCATTTTTACTGTAATGATATGCAGCTTTACTACACTAGTATAAATAAAAACAGATAAATACAGCTCTAGGCAACATCACAGATTAACAAACTAAGCATTCTTCATGAACCAAAACTGAAAACAATTATTAATAAGAGATGCTGACACCCTTGCCCATTCTCATCATACCTTCTGAAAAAGGGTACTCCAATAAGGCGCTCCACTGATTATATTGGTCAATTAATTTGCCAATTAGCCAGGCACATATATTTCATGGTCTCTAGTATTTCATCATTTGGTTGAAAAGCAGACACACCTCAACATATCAAAAAGAAAAGTGGAATAGATAGTATTACCCAAGAAAACCACTGAATGCATTAAAGATATAACACTTTTCCTGTATTTTAGCAGTAAGACACATCAAGGGATAGAAATATACCGAGAAGAAAATTAATATCCACCTTGAATATCCACCCTGAAATGTCAGTCTGTGAAGCAGGATGGGCAATGAAAGAAGGACCTGAAATCAAAAAGGACTCATGGAAAATAAAATCCATGTGAGGTCTGATGTTATGAAGCTATCTGCAAAGAAACTCGTTTCTCCTTTGAAGGCTTATAACTCAAGAGAACCTATTTAATAGCCAATGCTGAGGAGTTCACACTGCAGATACACTTAGGACAAGATACACGGGTAAGATACACAGAAGTATTGTTTAGAAAAGATTTCACTCTGGTGGCCAAATGAAGGGATCATTAAGAAAGCTTGAAGTTTGCCAAAGGGAGGAAATAAACTAAGATTCAAAATACTGATTTTAGGCAGATAGCAAAACTAAGAATATTCCATGAAATTCCTAAAATGTTACTCAACTTTCAACTGTCATTCTAATATGGCTTCATGATCTAATAAAGCTTCAAGATCTTATAGATACATTATTTTTAAGAACTAGGAAGTGAAGAATCACTTCCAAAATGTAAAAATGGCTTATTGCCAGTTATGTTTCAGAAAATGTCTGTCTGCAAAAATTCATTTCCTACCAAAAATGCATAAGCCCAGAATATTTAGGCCAGTCGTACAAGTAAACCTCCTTTGCTGATAGTGAATTAAGACCATGATCAAGACAAACATTTCCAAAAACAAAAATCCCAGACACACCCTAGGACATTTTCAACGCATCCTGCAAAACTCTGCACTGTGGATATTCAAAACAATACTCACTGATGAATGTGACAAACCCAAAGAATCAAAGGTTATGTTCATATTAAAATTTTAACTGCTACCTTTGCAGTGGTTTTCAATTTAAAAAAAAAAAAAGGTTAATACCATTTAACTTTTGGTTTTAATCTGCAAAGTGATTTGTCATATTTTAACTTGCTAGTTAATGATCAAAATGTATACAGGTCAGAAGACATAATCCAGAGGATGGCAGTGAAAGATCAGAAAAAGGTTTATGTACACATTGAATCATAGACAAATAACCACAACCTCTTTTTAAACCCTTGTTCCCATTGTAAACTTTGTTCATAACTCCATATTTGTAAGTCTGAATTAGTCTATAAAAATCACATTAAAAAGGTAAAATTATTTAAGCGCGATATTAACTGATCTGTATTTTATAAATTTTAATCCATAAAAATATAAATAAGAATGGTAAATTTTTAAGAAAAGAAATATACATTTAGTGCAAGTTATGAATTACATTTCTTCTTCAGTGTCAGCAATAAAATATCTTGAGGAAAGAAAAATGATCTAATTTCAAGAAAAAAAATTCCAGTGTTTAAACATGCAATTAATTCCAGATACAGCGAAACAGAATACTTCCTTCTCTTTACTGTCAAAGCAGCAGCATTTTGTTTCTTTATGCTGAACAGTACTTGTATATTATAGTAGTTTTAGAATAGAAAATTTGCATAAGACCAGGTCACATTATCCATAAAGTCTGAGCAGGAAAAAAACAAAAAGAAAACTGTTTATCCTTAACAAGTCAAGTTTCGTTGTTGATTCTGAACCACAATGCACACAAGCTGAGAGCTTTTGTTCACACTTCATTCGAGATTTTACCTGTTTGATTAGCCTTTGTTGTGGTACATGAGACAGCTCCAAGCATTCAGCGATGGTACACACTACATGGTTAATGGCACAAGAAACACTCCCTTCTTGCGATGAAACTTCAGTAAAATCACAGTACATCTCAATATGAGAAAGGACTGTTTCAAAAGGGTACACCAATTTAAAGAGGTTTTGTTGCAGCTCAAGAGAGAAAGAGGGAGAGAGAGAGAGAGACAGAGAGAGAAATAAAAGCTCTTCTGGAATGTAGAAAGATAATGCTTAACTATATAAGTCATGAATTAAACAGAACAGTTTTGATACAAAAGGGCAAGACCCTGCAGTCTTATAGATGGCTCAATTCAAATAATCCCTCCAGAACAGGGACTGATAATGCGTCTTTGCAAAATGTTGGAGTAACCGGCCAGGTGCTCCAGGACTGCGGCGTCCTCTCCGTTGAGGCTCAAGCCTGCACTATCACGGCACGTCCTCAGCTGAATGCATCCAGTGCAGAACCACAGGAGATGATTTGCTGCTCTTGGTTAGATGGGGAAATACCTCACTCGTCTCCTTCTCTCTCTCCTTTCCCTCCCCAAACAACTCCTCCATGCCACCAGCATTATTTGCAAACCACGTTGCAAAAGCCTGGGTTTTATATTTTCCTTTTTTTTTTTTTTTTTTTTTAAAGGAGGAAAAAAAAGTAGACGACTCCTTCAGGTTAAAGAGTTGTGCTATTCAACAAATGAACTTCCTCTTCTGTTTCCTCTCTCTCCTCATCTATAGGATTCAGTTGAACATTATTGAAGCGGGGTCTTGGTTTGCCGTCTGGGCCATATGACGGAGGATATCTTTTTTTGTTATAATGCCAAGGAGGCGCCTGAAAGGAATAAGCAGAAGAGTGCTATTTAAATAAAAGGGAAAAGAAAAGAAGAGCTAAATCTATAGCTAACACTTTTTGTTGACAGGAACAGAGCAAAGCAAGCATCGTGATTTTGTATTTTCAGAAAGTGTTTTACTGGTAAAGATAATTAAATTAGCCAGCAACCATCCTTTGATATAAAAGTACTATGGTCACTAATAAGCCAATGTCCTTTCCACTGAGACTCTGAGGACTTCATGCCTCACTGAAGTAGAGGTATTCTGATTAATGTATGCCAACAAAAAAGTAACAAAAAAATGGGAGGACGTATAAAATAAGAGAGGACACTGATCCCATTTGAGAAGGAAAATTAATTCCCATGACATCAAGAAAGCAGTAAAATGTCTGATGACCAAATCTCAATATTCCACGGTTTTAAAACCAAACTTAATCAACTTTAAAAAATAATGTAAAGATTGCCCAGTTGTATGCAAATCTTCATGAAAGCACATACAATTGAGATAAAATGCATATAAAATGGTCAACAAAGAACTCTAATCCCAAACTTCAGAGCCCCAAGAATAAATCTATAAGACAACCCAAGTTTCTAGTACACACGTCAATGTTTTCCTCTTTTGATTTTGGCCAAAAAAGTTAAGATACAGTGCTTTTATGAAAGTCTTGGTGATTAATGCTCACATTAAAAGATAGGTGAAAAATCAAGAAGCAGTCCTAAAAGATTATTATAGGTGAAGCAGAAAGCAGAATGAATGAGTAGCTACTTATTATTCTGGTTAGTAGTTTTTTAAAAAAGGATGCATGAAACACTTGTGAAATATTAGCAAACAACAGGAATACATAATCAGTTGTGTACTTAAGCAAACTGGGACAGGTTTTATATAGGTATGACAATTGCAGGGCAAAATAATTTCAGGCATTAATAGCTAAAGCCAGACGATTTTTTAGGTTATATGATTAAGATAATTCAAACTTTATCTTTAGTCATGAAACCACTAGGACATAAACCCGGTTAAAACAAATGCATTTGACCCCAAGAGCTGCTCACAGCATTCTGGAAACATCATACCAAAGGGGCACACACATAAACTAGGTACAGGTTACTAATGAAATGGCAGGACACACATTCTTGATTATGAGGGTATGCAAGGTGTAGCAGAAGAAGAATTAATGCCAAGATCACAAATATATACAACATTACACTCTAGTGTGCCCATAAAAAAATCTGTTTAACATTCAGCAATTGTAACATTGCTAAGCTCCATTAACAATCATTTATGAGCTTAGATTTACCACAAGACTACCACAAGATTAGGAAACATAAAAAAAGAAAAAGGGTTTGGTGGGTTTGGTGGGGCAGACATTTTTAACCAGTCAGGCATCTTCTGAGACCGGTGTATCCACTAAGGTAGACAGACTTGTGTTTACTTTAAGAATGTCCAATGACATTTACTCATTTAACTACCAAACTGTTTACAGTTCTTAAATTGCAACCAATGATTTTGATGAGAGATGGTAACTTCTGCTTACTTCCTGTGAATGGAATTTTACAAATATCTAAATTTATCTTACAGACATAGTTTACGAGATAGAAATGTTAACTGGCAGCATGTAGGATTTTTTTAGTTCAGCAGGTATCTGGGAAAGAGAGAACTGAACAGTTCACAAGTTTCATGCTTCCTGACTTCTAAGGTATCTAATGAGGAGATCTGATATATCTAATCACCAAGGGTTCGACGTGCTGCTTTAGTTGCTCGAGATGCTCTAATATGTTCTTCTTTGTGATGATCCCCAAGACAATCCTGAAACAGATCATGTTATGCTAATAACTGTGAGAAATCAAAGTAAAAAAGGTTCCAATCATAATGATAAAGAATGAGAGAAAAAATAAAAACATGAACCATAAGAATGCTTTTAATGAACTTTAGAAAAATAAAAACAAAAATGATTTGAAATCCCAGGTCCCATTTGCATAAATTCTACTGACTTTCATAAGAGACATGATACTATTTTTAAATATTGGTGGGCTGTTTTCCTTTTTAAATTAAAAAGCAACCCTATAAAAGTTCACAATGAAGACGACTATAAAGAAAAGCAAAAAAGAAACAGTAATAATACACAGCTATAAACCTCTAAAATTTAGTTTCATTTTCAGTGTTCCTTCTTTAGAGGAAAGTATTTTTCTAATTGCTAAAAAGTTAACAATGCGGCAGCTATGATTTGGATCTACCTCAACAGTGAAAAGGTAGAGGCTTAGCCTTAATTGTCTATGAAGAACTAAGAAATCCCTTGGATCTTACTATTATTTCAGATTAAAACTGATGGCAATGTGCACTTAAATAATGCCAAGCAATGTAAAAAAAAAAAAAAACAATTTTCAGGACCTGCTGAAAGCCAGTTCCTAAAATAAACTAGTAAGATGTGTTTATGATTAGGGGTCAAGATGACTTTTACATTATGCATTTCATTTTCTAAATGATTATTTCTCAGTTAACCTACAAGCAAAATGATGGACATAAATTCTCACAAGGATACTTGTAAATAATTCAATTTATTAGAACAAAATCCTGGTTACTGGTTTTAGAGTGGAAGCCAATGAATTCTACTACAATATATGGCAACACAGATAATGAATGTCAAAAACCTTAGAAAGCTTTAGTCATGAAATTCTGGAAGCCCATCCAGAATGCCCTTCAGGGTAACTAGACATTTCCCTGAGGATCTAGTTAAGTCAACTTTACTATTCAACTGCCCTTGAACATTCTGACTTCTTCAAGAATGTTACCAGGGTATTTCACTTAGTCAAAGTAGTCTGGGACTAGAGATGTGTCAGTTATGAAACAGTTATTAAGGATGATGCCTGGGTGTGGGGGTGGGTAAGCAGGAAGAGCAGAGATTGGGAAAGGCAGAAATAGATTTTCTGCTAATGTTTTCTCATTATTTAAAATAATGTACTAACTTAAGAACAAAGATAAATTGCAAAGTTATCCGAGCATGGGAACAAATTCTCCCTCCAAAAAGGCTTAGAAAATGCACTCATGAAATAAAAAATGGATACATAAAAGAAGCACTTAATCACTCAATAGATGTTCTTCTCTAAGTGTGTGAGGGAAAATAAAAAACAAAAAAACACATCAATTCATTTTAATTTATAGCTGGAGTCAGGAAATAAATAGTTGACAATTAAATAGTTTCAGTTTAATTCTTACTCATTCTTTTCTATCCAATTATATACAGTGATTAATTTCAGTTAGTATATTAGTAAGCTCCACCAAATCACAAGATACAAAATGAGGAAAGTTACAAATTTATGAAGGACCAAATGGCAAATTTAGAGATTTACAAAGTAATCTCTATATTACAAAGTAACGGCCCTAAAAAAGGAGGACAAACGTGTATTTCCTTTCCAATGAAGAAGAGTGATTTGAGAATAAGGCCACGTTCACTGCTACTTTATTAATTTCTGGAAGTATAAAGAAACTCAATGCAAAATATAACTTGCATAATTTGCTATTTCCCTGTGGGGCTAATAAGCAATGACATAAGTATAACAGAGCATGACCCAACATTTTCCCAAAATATGTTCCAAAAAGCACCAGTCCAAGGAGTTTGGCCCTCTTTCCTCCATTAAAAAAGAAAAAAAAAAAAACAACAACAAAAAACTGCATGTTCAAACAAGTTTGGAAAACTGTATTTCCTACTATCCCTGAGATTCAAATAATATCAACATTATAACTTTTGAGATATTCCACAATAAAGAAACCTCAACTGTATTTAATCCAGTAACTTCCAAACCTATATGGTCACAAAACTCTTTCTAAGCAATGCTTATTTAACATCCTGCTAGTTCCACCAACACTAAAAAGATTTTGAGAAATTCTGCTAATTAAAATATAAAATACGGGAAATATACAACTGACATCTTTAAAATTCACAGACACACTTCCCCCTCATCTCTCTATTCTCATTTTCTACTTGCATCTACGAGTCTGGACTTGTTGCACCTCTTTCCCCAAACAGTTACTTTCTACCTCTGTGGACCCAATATGAACTATAAGATGCTGACAGTTATCCGGATCTTCACACTATCCAGTAAAATACAGAAGGTATGGTTTCTTTTCTAGGTTTAAATCATTTAACTTCAAGTGAGAATAAAATGCTCTATGTTCCTTACATACTGCAAAGAAAATAAAGACCCAAGAGCTACCACTCCTAATGATCTCTTTCTTTCTCTCTCTATATATCGACTTATTTTCCTTGAAGTACAGAAATAAGGAATTATAATCAAGGCAATTAAACATATTCTTTTAGAAAAAGCTACCCCCTCACCAAAGCTTTCTTATAAACAGGCAATATCAGGTAAGATTTTAATTAGCTGTCCTCCCCCACCCCCATTTTTTAAGTTTTACACTTTAAGTATTTTCCTTTGTAATATTTGTGCTGCCAAAAATCTGGAAATTAAGCAGCAAAGTGAAAAATGGTAACTGACCCATCCAGCTTGGTGATCACAGGTAATCATGACTAGAGAATGACATTTATATGTGTTAGCACGTAAAAGGACACACCATGCCAGGCAAAGAGAATAACTGGAAGCAAGTAAAAATTGTAACAACTCAGCTTAGTTTCTAACTGAGCCATTTATAATTAAAAGGGTCCCCAAAGCAGTACAAATTCATAAACAGCTACCCCATTTAACATGTATTTATTAAGTTTTTAAACAATGAAGTTTGATATTATTATTATTATTATTATTTTATATTTTTTAATTTATTTTTGAGAGACACAGAGAGACAGCACAAGTGGGGTAGGGGCAGAAAGAGAATGAGACACAGAATTCAAAGCAGGCTCCAGGCTCTGAGCTGTTAGCACAGAGCCCGATGCGGGGCTCGAACTCACAAACTGTGACATCATGACCTGAGCCAAAGTCAGAGACCCAACCGACTGAGCCACCCAGGTGCCCTGGTACTATTATTTTTTTATTAAACATTAAAAGTTATCATACATCTCTTCTCCAATCAGTATCTGTGATATTTAATAATTTGAAACTTCCTGCCTTTAATCAAGAGTTTTGTACCTTCAATATAATTTATTTCACACTATTTAGAGTGATTTTATTTTATTTTATTTTATTTTATTTTATTTTATTTTATTTTTTTGAGGGAGGGAGAGAGAGCACAAGCAGGGAAGAGGCAGAGGGAGAAGGAGAGAGAGAGAATCCCAAGCAGGCGCCACACCCAGCACAGAGCCCAATGTGGGGCTCAATCTCACAGCTGTGAGATCGTGACCGGAGCTGAAATCAAGAGTCAAATGCTTAGCCGCCTGAGCCACTATTTAGAGTGATTTTAATTGGTTAGCATAGTGAAAACGCTGAACTTGGATCTAATTCTCTACCTTTATATTTCTGTTCCTAACCTAGTATGGCCTAATGTATTGTTCAAGAAAATTGTAGTAGTTTAAGAAATCACAAAGAAAGAAGATACACTCTACTGGTCATTAACAGTGTAAAAGCAGTAGCAAGAGATCGGGTTCTAAAATTGGAAAGATACTCGATTCCCTAAACCATGACTTACCACCCACATGACTGGGCATATTATGAAACTTCTGAGCTTCAGTGACTACACTGTAAAGCAGGGAGGCTGCCGCCCACTTTGCAGAGATATACAAAGTTCAATGAGAAACACAAAGAAGGTGCTCGATACACATATTTCCTTCCCTTTTTTTCTTTTCTCCTCCTTTCTTTAGAAAGGGGTCATGTGTTTTGCCACTCACATATTTTGTACAAAATATTTTTTTTTTTTAAACCTGCTGTGATTTTCTAAAGTGTTTACTATTTCAACCAGTTTCAGGCTGTGCAGGCTTATGCATAATCAAGAGTACCTTTGTTTCTCACTTCTAGCCTTCCTCTCATCAGCCTTCAGATAAAACAATGTTCTTAAGTATTTCAACTAGGAACAGTAATGTGATGGAAGCAAAGGGGACTAGAGAGAGAGAGCAGGTGGGGAAAGAGACCCCAGGTGCAGGGGGAGAGGGGAGCAGAGGCAGTGAAGCAGGAGTGCGTCCGCTGAGCAGCCCGCAGATACCATCCCCACTGTGTCCCTTTGATATCTGCCGAGCAAAACTTGTCAATATCCTACCCTGGAGAAACACTGGTAGTTCATGTGGAAAGGACAAATAAATTAATCAACTTACACATTTTAAATACATGAGTGTTTGTCATTAGCAGTTTATATAAAAGATTTCTGGACGGAAAAGGTAGAGAAGAGGAAACAAATATTTGCCAAAGGAGGATTTTAGCTAATTTACAAATTTAATTATATATTATTTCCCTCATTATATGATAAGTAAAATAATGGCTAAAATAGCGAGCAGCAAAATATCTAGAAAGTTTCTACTGAACTAGAAAGTTACATTAAAAAATGAAATACTTACAAAAAGAAAACAGGTTTTTCTCTACTCCGTACAGGTTAGGTTCACTCCTCCTCTAATAGAGGAAATACTCTAAGCTCAATGTGCATGTTGGAGGTGTTTCAGAACCTCTTTGCCAACTCTGAAGTGTTCCTGACAAATACTACTTTATGTTTTGGCAAAGATCTGGCAGTTGACAATGTTTTTATTCTTGGTAAGTGTCAATTTGATCAATACTGATCCTGTACTTATAATAACCACACTAAAAAAACAGACCTTCCCACTCGGAAGCTGACTTACAGTCCTTCCTAATAACTGAATTTGAATTCCACTAAACAGTATCATAAATTCCAGTAAGCGAACTGATTTCTTTCACTAAACTTACCCATTGTGAGTTACAAGGCATTGCCTCAGACCCAGCTTTCGGAAAATATCCACCACTATCTCCATTGGGGTGTGATCTGTCACTGTGAAAGGGCTCATGTCAAGAATGCTCCGAAGCTTCAATGGCCGAGGACTTTCCGCCGGAAGAGATGGGGTGTGCTGCGCAAAACACACACGAGAACTGCCCACAATGCCTTCTTGTTTTTTTCTAGCACTTTCTGAAAAGAGATAGAGATGACCAAAACTTAATTTGTTTAGGGGTAATCTTTCTGGGAGACTTTAAAGAATAAACAAATGTATCCCATGACTTTTGGTCCCTTCATTTTTTCCTATCTTCTACCCTAAGAAAGGAATCAGCTGAAAACTGATTTAGTCATTTCTTATATTTGACAGAATTAGAATACACCAATAACAAATCGTCTTCATGTAAATAAAATATTTTTAGTACATCAATTTTCTTCACTGGGGCTGAAGCCGTTTTCTAACTTTGGGGGACAAGGAAGCATGTTTGAAATATGGTTTTTAAAACCTGCACAAATTATGAGAGCATAGTTTATCATAGGAAGCCATCATCAAGCACTGGGTGTTGTATGGAAACCAATTTGACAATAAATTTCATATATTAAAAAAAAAGAAGAAGAAGAAAAATAAAGGAAGCCATCATCAAGTAACACCTGCCTGTGTTAAAATGTCACTCATCCTGCAGAGGGGGGGCTAAAGTGAGTTTCACTCTTAATTCTGACTATGTTGCATATACTCCAACCTCTGTGAATCAGCTAGTTCTTTCTCTTTTCTAATGTTAAAGTTTCATTTTCTGGGTGACTCATGAACATCAATAGGTGCGTTTAAATTACAATTATGCACATAATGGACGCAGACTTATTTTTTTTTTTAGGTTTTATTTATAAAGGCTCTGCTCATTTCTGTCTCTAGTGTGGCTCTGCTTCAAGTGCTTCTGTTTGCTGCCACTCCCACTCCTACTTTTGAAAGTGCCAGACAAGAAGGGGTAAAGATACAGAAAACTGCACAACAGAGATCACAGGAGGAAAAAGGAAACTCATGAAGTGGAGAGAATACAAAAATAAAGAGCTTTATGTTTCTATTTGGAGTTAGTATGTATTCAAAACGTTCACAAATATGCTATTTGCTATATACTAAACATATTTTAAATATGAATTTTGCTACAAAAATACTTAAGCCAAAATAAGAAGCATCAGTCCCAAGTTAAGAAGCAGATACAGAACTCATAAACAAATACTACAATTCTTTTTACTCCTTCTGACCTCTAAAGCCTTATTTAACTGTGTTGTGACACATTCAGGTAGGAAGGCACTAACTGAAGTTCTAATGGCTAATACTTACTAACCCACCTTAAAAGCATGATAAAGGCATGGAAAATAAGAAATCCCATTTGCAAATGATGTAAATGATTTTTGAAAAATGCTCTTTAGGTTGCTCTTAACCCATAGAAGCCTCTGACTAATGACCTGTGAATGGTGGAGTATAAATACTATTCTCATATATGACAGATATTCTGAGTTAAAACCAAGCCCACTCATCAAACTTAAATATCTTAAAATAACAAATATTCTATCATCAATGAAAATATGCTATAGACTGTTTAAATAAACCATTTAATGACAAAAGTTTCAGAACATTTTAGAAAAAGTTCTTAACCTAATTTATTTTTTAATTTATTGGAATGTTCCTTTGAAATAACAAGGCACAGGGTAGTGAACATTCAGCCTGACTTAAATTTGTCATTTAAGTGAATACGGTAACTATTTTAACAAGCATCATTTACTGAATACTTACAAAGCGTCAGGACATCTGCTAGGTTTGTTTTCCTTTGTTTGAAAAAAACAATTTTTTGAATGCCATCCAAAGGCTTTTGAAGCAGAAAATACCATCATAGTTTTCATTTTCTGATATGATTCACACAGTTTCTTAAAGTGTGCATGCAGGAAAGAGTTACACTTCCAGGAGCATGGAAATGGTTCTTTTCTAACAAAATGTCCAAATGTAAGTAATCACCTTTCTCCCCACAAATTTTATGTCTTATTTTTCCCATTCATGTCAATATACTCTCAAGGCCTTGACTTCTCAAAACTTCTCAAAAAAGAAAGGGACATGAGCTGTCCCCTTCATATTTGACAATGTGAAACCTGGTAGTGATAGAGTCCAAAAACACTCCCCAGGGATCTAGAATTCTTACATCACTTGTATTAACTGTAGAAAGCAAAGAAGTCTCTAAATCCACAAAATGGTATTTCAACTAACCAAGCAGGTATAAAGTTTATTTTAACTACTATAAAGAGATAAACAAAAAGCTTGCTTGCAATGCACATTATTGAGTAAACTGTATTTTAAGGTTTCTAAGGTTGATAATATTGCTATGGAAGGGGAAACCTTTAATGAATTAGTTCTCCTAGGTATGCAAGCCAAAGCTTTATTCTGCAGAAAAAAATCTTGAGGGGACAGGAGAGTATAATTAAGGGAAGAGTCTGTCACTGTGTCATGTACCATACTACTGTGTTCAATATGTCAATGATATTTAGGCTTTCATACACTGAGAATCTCCCTGTAAAACTTACAGCTCCTATTACATAAATAGAATCGAAAAAGTGTATTTTTATGACTCAAGTTGGAAAATAGGAAAGACTATTCACACCATAAATGTTAAATATGCTTCATTTTAAACAAATCTATAAAACATCCAGCCTCACTTAATCTTGACACAAAAATGCAGGAAGAAATCTCTCCATTTGAACTAAACTTTAACACAGCAAACTGTCATTCACTGCTGGTGGGAGTACATGGCATGATCACTACCTGGTGCAATAGGAAAATATCTTACAACATTACAAATGCACCCACTCTCTGATCCAACTTTCTACTTCTAGTAATTTTTGTCCATTTGCACATAGGCACAGAGTCAAAAATAGGAGATTATCAAATATATGAGGGAGCAATTTCTATCATAGCAGAAAATTGTAAACATCTTAAATGTCCATCAATAAGGAACTGATTTTAGAAATCATGATGTATCCCATGGTACATCTACTTCAAGAAATACTATGTAGCTTAAAAGAATAGAATGAAGAAACTTTACATACTCATTTGGGTAGATGTCCAAGAAAACATTGCTTAGTGAAAACAAAAAACAAAAAAACAAAGTACACATGTATTGGATAGCATGACACAGTTCGTTTAAAAAGATATATATATAAGTATAGAATAATATCTACCAGAGTACATAAGAAACCAAAGAGATGGCTGCCTACAGAGAGTTAAATGGGGAATTATGAGGTCAAGGGTGAGTGAGATTTTTCACTGTATACTTTTTAATCTTCTTGAATTTGAACTATGTGAATATACTATCTATAAATAAACACTTTAAAATGATGAAATGACACAAAAGTATAGTTTATAAATAAATTATGGGAAAATTGTTCTTTCAAAATCTTGAGTTTTCCTGGGGTGCTGGGAGGCTCAACTGGTTAACTGTTCAACTTTGGCTCAGGTCATGATCTCACGGCTCATGAGTTCCAAGCTCCACATTGGGCTGAGCCTGCTTCAGACTCTCTGTCCCCTTCTGTCACCCTTCCCCCACTTGCCCTCTCTCTCAAAAATAAATAAATATAAAAAAAAAAAAAAAAACCTTGGTCTTTCCCAATCCTGGATATAGTATATAGCTTACCACTTACTCAAGCATTCTTTGTCTTTCATAAAGTATGTCATATAAATACATATAAATTACATATTATATATATTTAATTAATTTATATATATTTATATATATTTGATTAATTTAATTTATGTATATATTTAAATGTTCACTTATTTTGAGACAGAGAGAGAGACAGGGAGAGAGAGACAGGGAGAGGCAGAGAGAATCCCAAGGCAGGCTCTGTGCTGTCAGCGCAGAGCCTAATGTGGGGCTTGATCCCATGAACAGTGAGATCATGACCTGATCTGAAATCAAGAGTCAGAAACTTAACCAAGTCTCCATATTATGTTATGTTATGTTATGTTATATTATATTATATATTATAATTTTTTAGTTTTTTTTTATGCTTATTTATTTGAGAGAGACAGAGAGCATGAGCGTAGCAGGGGCAGAGAGATTGGGAGACACAGAATCTGAAGCAGGCTCCAGGCTCTGAGCTATCAGCACAGAGCCCGATGTGGAGCCTGAACTCATGAACTGCGAGATCATGACCTGAGCCAAAGTCGGACACTCAACTGACTGAGCCACCCAGGCACCCCATATTTTATGTATTATACATATATACAAAGCCTCAAGGACAGGTCTATTTTTCTCATTCAAAACTGTAAACTCTATGAAAATGTACATGGGTAAACATGTAAGGTATGTTCTAAAAGTCATCATGTGAAACGTTTCTGATGGCATGTCTAAAATACATCTATTCCCTAAACTGACATTATCTACTATCACAATATTCTGTTTCAAGACAGTAACAATGCTTTGAAAAACATATCCACAGAATCAGTGGGAATATGAGTAATTCTTAACTTTGACCACTTTATCTTTTAAAAACCTTGCTTTTTCCTTTCAATTTCTATATAAATTCCAGAATTCTGACCTTTTTCTTTTCTTTGGCTGGCTACCATTAAAACCTAAAGAATAGGAATGTGAACAATGAAATTCTTCTGTGACTGTAGGTTTGGCCATGGTACTAGATTAGAAGCTGAAACACTTAAATACAAGAGCCAAGTGTGACCACATACTTCGCCCATTCTGGCAAATATTCTATTGCCTACAGCAAAACTTGGAATGATGAGATTGCTAGTCTTTAAAAAACTCCTACAAAGCTGTAGGCTTTTCCTTAACTGTAAGGATATTTTCTGCAGGCTCCTTTGTTTTGATAACTCTTATAAACTGAGCATTTGCATTTCCATTCTGATTTAAGAAATAATCCTAGACTAGATATCTTCCCTCTTCAAATGGCACAAGAATTAAAATCTTTCACAATCCTTTTGCAGTGGCCAAGAGATAAGCTGTAGAGACTCAAAGGAACAAAGGCATGACATTTGCAGCTTAGGGTCCTTTACTAAAAACTGGGGAGTATGAAAGCAACAGCTTCATGAAAATATCATTTATCACTTTTGGGGGTTGAGAGAAGAGAGGGAAAGGAATCGGATTGAATAGAAATGGTGTTACTAGCCTAGCCTCCTCATCAATACTGCAGGACTATAAGATAAGGAGAAAAATAAATTTTGGAGGAACACAAACAATTGTTTACTCCTCATAAAAAGTTTACTTTATCTCCATATGTGGAATTTAAGAAACAAAACAGATGAACATAGGGAAAGAGAAGAAAAAATAAGACAAAAAGAGAGAGGGAGGCAAACCATATGAGACTCTTGAATACAGAAAACAAACAGGGTTGTTGGAGGGGAGGTAGGTGGGGGGATGGGCTAAGTGGGTGATGGGCATTAAGGAAGACATTTGTTGGGATGAGCACTGGGTGTTATACATACGTGATGAATCACTACATTCTAGTGAAACCATTACTACACTATATGTTAACTAATTGGGATTTAAATAAAATTTAAAAAATAAGTAAAAACAAAATAAACCAAAACAACAGTTTACTTTATCCCCAAGAAATAGCATACTATGGCTAATGCCTTTAAACATTATTTGTAGGAATATCAGCACATAATACAATAGAACTTATATACTTTTCAACACAGTATTTCACCAAAAATAAAATCTCAATGATTTTTCACTTTAAAGTAGGTATTACAGAGGCGCCTGGGTGGCTTAGTAGGTTGAGGGTCTGACTTCGGCTCAGGTCATGATCTCGCAGTCCCTAAGTTCAAGCCCCATACTGGGCTTGCTGCTGTCAGTGCAGAGCCTGCTTTGTATCCTCTGTCCCCCAATCTCTCTGCCCCTACCCCCCTTACTCTTGCTCTCTCTCTCTCAAAAATAAATATTTAAAATAAAAAAACAGGGGCACCTGGGTGGCTCAGTCGGTTAAGCGCCCAACTTCAGCTCAGGTCATGATCTCACGGTCCCTGAGTTCAAGTCCCGCATCGGGCTCTGCTGACAGCTCAGAGCCTGGAGCCTGCTTCGGATTCTGTGTCTCCCTCTCTCTGACCCTCCCCCATTCATGATCTGCCTCTCTCTGTCTCAAAAATAAATGTTAAAAAAATTTTTAAAAAATAAAATAAAATAAACAAATAGGGGAGCCTGCGTGGCTCAGTTGGTTAAGCATCAGACGCTTGGTTCCAGCTCAAGTCATGATCTCATGGTTCATCAGTTCAAGCCCCACATTGGGTTCGGTGCTGGCAGCGAGGAGCCTGCTTGGGATTCTCTCTCCCTCTCTCTGCCCTTTCCCCTGTCGCTCTCTCTTTCTCTCTCTCAAAGTAAATACGTTTAAAAAAAATTTTTTTTAAAGACTAAAAAAATAACAAAGTTGCTATTACATGTTACTATTGTAAACTTAAATCCAAAAACTGAAAAAGGAAAATATTGTGAATCTGATATGAAACAGACCAAAGATGAAATTTTTCAAAGTCTGCATTCAAATAAGCCAATATTAAGTTAATATAAGAATGTATTGGGGCGCCTGGGTGGCGCAGTCGGTTGAGCGTCCGACTTCAGCCAGGTCACGATCTCGCGGTCCGTGAGTTCGAGCCCCGCGTCAGGCTCTGGGCTGATGGCTCGGAGCCTGGAGCCTGTTTCCGATTCTGTGTCTCCCTGTCTCTCTGCCCCTCCCCCGTTCATGCTCTGTCTCTCTCTGTCCCAAAAATAAATAAACGTTGAAAAAAAAAATTTATAAAAAAAAAATAAAAAATTAAAAATAAAAAAAATAAAAAAAAAAAAGAATGTATTTACTGGGATGCCCTGGCACTTGCTAGGCCATATATTACATGCTACTACAAACAATATAAACAAGGCTTATCTGAGTGGGAAAAGAATCAGACTCCAATCTCTGATAACAATGCCAAATCAAAAGATAAAACTGTATTTAGTGAGAAAACAATTCACAAATTCCTTTCCTAAAGAGCATAAGACTTTCAGGGACATAAATAAAATATACTCTTTACTCCAACACACCCAACCAATTAAATATTATTGTTTTCCTTTCCTCCAAAAATCCATTATATGCCTTTATCTATCTAGATATATAGATTCCACAGATACACGATATAGACACAGACAGATGTATATGTGTGTTTGTATTCTTAAAAAAGGGTACCTATTGCAATTGTCAGGTCTCTTCTGAGGGCAAATCCCACTAATCGTTGAGATTCTTTTGACATTATGACAGGAAAGCCATTGTAGCTGGTTTCATTAATCATGTTTTCTATATCATCCACTGTCATATTGTCCTGTGTCAGGACAGCTAAGGGAGGATCGTTCCTTCGAGGTCTCATGACGTCAGCAGCCAGGGTGGTATGAGTGAATTCTTCTTTTGCGTCCAAGAAAGGGTATCCATTTAACCGGATGTGTGCTTCATAAATGCCTTCCCTACCAAAAGCATCACCAACCCATTTACTGGTCATTACTGCAGCCATAAGGGGAACAATATATTCCAAGCCTCCAGTGAGCTCAAAAACAATAACCACCAGGGAGACAGTCATCCTTGTCACGCCACCTGAAAAAAAATGAATACCACTGGTCAAGGAGGACAGGACAGGTCAGTGGAACTGTTCTACTAGGCAGTTGAACACAAATTGTAAAAAGAACTTAGTGAAAAGGATAATCATCGAAAACTACTACTCCTCTTTTAGGACAATTATCACTGTTTTAATAAGATCTAGAGAAACACCAATTTTCTTTGTTAAACACAAGACTATTAAAATAACATTTCAAAACCTGTTTACTTCACAGTAAACAGCCAACTGAAACGAATTTGCCATTTTGGTTTATTGCTATAGCAAAGATATAATTCCACTCTTATAAAAGCTGATTATTAATTAAAGAATTTGGTGAAGCACATCATAGCTATCTTGCTTACTACCACATTACAAATAAAGCTCCTATGTGGGTAGAATATTAATACATTTCTCTCCTCTAAATCTTTTCAAAATGAGTAAAATATTTTGGTGCCTTGTGATTTATGTTAACAGTGTAATATCCTCTCCCTTAGAAACTCATCTATTCATTTACCCAAATCATCATTTTTTTTTTTTAATTTTTTTGATGTTTATTTTTGAGAGACAGAGAGTAAGCAAGGGAGGAGCATAGAGGGAGACACAGAATCTGAAGCAGGCTCCAGGTGCTGAGTTGTTAGCACAGAGCCCAACAAAGGGCTCAAACTCACAAACTGCAAAATCATGACCTGAGCCGAAGTTGGATGCTAACCGACTGAGCCACCTAGGTGCCCCCCAAAATCATCATTTTGAACTATCACCTCTATGCTCATGCTTCCTAATCCACATCTTTCTACTTCCTGTTGCCATTGTTCCATGTCTCCAACTATGCATACCTTATTGCTGTGCTTGTCTTGTTTTCCAACTGTAAAAAGACTTTGGACGACCCACTGCCACAAAAAATACCACACATTTAAAACCAAAGTCCTCTTCTTCCCCAAAGAGCTACCCATTCCAGCCAGCACAGCACCATGTTCTTCCTGACAACCTAGATAGTTATTCCGGGTTCATCCTTTACTTGAATCCAATACCTAGACTCTCACCTAGTCTTATCTGATTTGCTTTGCAAAATATCCATCTATTGGTCCCTTCTCACTATTGTCACTTTAACCAAACTAGTCCAGACTCTCAAGACTTTGTTCCTTAATTTTAATACTATTTTATCTTACCTCCTTGACTCCAAGCCCCATTACCTTTAATCCACTTTATAAGCCATGTTCCCAGGTTAATCTTTCCTAAGTACTACTTTCATCATGTTGCTCCTTTGCTCAAAAACCTACCAGGATTCGCCAGTTCATACTGTATAATTAAGCTTAAACTCTTCCTTTTTGCTTTTTAACCTAAAAATAGAAGGGAGAAAGAACCTACTACATATTACACATCTACACTATGCCAGGCATGTCCTAATCAGTTCACAGAGAATTTTGTTTTGAACTCAAGTAACTTATTTTACCTGGCACTGTGCTAACAGCTTTACATGCATTTTATCTCATATACTGCTCAAAACAACTGTAGGAGATTAGTGGTTATTATTTCTATCTTAAAGATAAGAAAATAAAAAATCAAAGTAAAGGAACATTCCCAAAGTTGTCAAGTTACAACTGCCAAAGCCACGATTCTGCCACAGATACGACCTATTCCAAACACAAATTCATCCTGACACAGATGATTGCCTTTTCATAACCTGGCTCTTTCTCACTAATCCAACTTCATTTCCCAAAAGTATCCAAAATGCACTCTCTGCTTCAATACTATCAGTATCCTCAAATTTATTCCAATTCCTTCAATTTCACACCATTCTATTCCTCAACAAAATCCTCTTCTTTAAATCCTACTAGTTTTCTGAAATAAAGCTCCTGTTCTACCTGAACTACTTCAGCTCTCTTTTCCTCTAGTTTCCTACACTGTCATAGACTCAGTACTATATATAATTATTATATATTTCCTACTACTGTTTCTCAGTTTTGGTCTTATCTTCCCTTCCCAATCTGACTGTCGTTGAAGTGTGAGCCCATGTTTTACACTTCTTTTTGTATCACTCACTGCACCTAGCACAGCACTTTACAGACAGTGGACAACTACTAAATCACCGCTACTGTGGTGAAAATGTCCTGTCCTTCACTTTAACTTGATAGCATTCTTTTGGAGATCAATAATTATAGATTTGTGATTCACTGAACAAAAGTAAGTCAAAATACCAACTATTTAATATCATAACCAAAATTCGACATTTAAATTTTAAAGTAACAATTTTTCATATCCAAGAGGACAACAGACTCATATTTAATGCAGTTACTTTGTTTTGCTTTTCGTTAAAACAGTAGTTATCTTTTTTAATTTTCCTATAAATGCACCTTAAATAAAAGAGGGCTGGTAAAGAACTCTTTCTTTTCAGCTAATTATAAATCACTGCAGAACCAAATCTTCAGCTTTGCTAAATGTTAATCTCAGGAACCATGCTATAGTTGTTATAGGTAAGCCAAGATCCCTGACAATGAAAAAACCAAAAATCTCCCTGACAGGATTCAAACTAAGCCTAATTTGTACTGAGATGTTTTCTGTCACAAAGCATTACATGATGTTTAAAAGATGGTAACTACCATTAAATTTTTGTATTAACAAATATTTAGAGCAGGCAAAATGAAAACTATTACTACATAAATACTATATATTAGTGGTTTCATTTCTGTTAAAACATTCTCTTCCTCCATCCTGTACCGCCCTCACCCCCCTCACCAATTAAGCATAAATGTGCTCCCACACTCGCTCTCTTCTCTCTCAGATTCACAAACATCCATACACAGACACAGTTACATTACCTAAGCACGCAGCAGCACCAACCATGGCATAAAGGCCAGGTGTAATGCAATCAGCTCCAACCTCACACCATTCCTTAAAGATAAACCAGTCATGGTGAAAATACGCAAGCTGTTCCACCGCAATCCCCACAATCCTTCCGGCAATCGCACCAATGGCCATGCTGGGAATGAACAAGCCGGATGGAACCTGTAACAAAACCACAATGCTTAAGGGGACAGAGATCCTCTACTTATATGCTCGGAACCTAAATTATGGATTTCTAACTAACACTTTAGATTCTTTACACATTTTATTTATATAGCAAAATCCTAGTACAAATAAAACTACAGCAAAATACTGTTCTAATGATACCTTAGTAATTCTGTGATTTCAGTTACAAAGTAACAAATAACATTCTCTAAACCAACCTAAGGGTTATTCATCCTTTAGCTCAAGGGTTCCTTAATGCCAGTCCCTAACACGATTTTCATTAATTCATGGTGAAACGGGGAAAGGAAAAAAAAGGACAATATGAAGCATTTTTCATTAAACTGAATCAATTTAGTGTGAAGTACTGTCCTTTACTCCATGATTATATCCTCCCTACATATTTGTTGTTTACCAAATGAAAAAAATATTACATGCTATTCCTCAAGTAGTACAATGTAAAGAGGACAAGCTTATCAGGTCCTTCAATATTTGTTTAACGACACACACACACACACACACACACACACACACACACACACACACATATATGGAGAAGAGTATGTATCAATTAAATGTAATGAAAAAAATAGGAATAGTAGATACCTTAAGCGAGATCATTTAAGGATTAAAATACTAATAGCTCTAAAATGTTACAGAAATGAAATAAGCTGAGCACAAAATAATGGCATGTTGAACATTGCATTAGGATCATTAAAAGGTTATCCAAATAGAAGAGATCAAAATATGTTTTACACTCTCCTGTTGATTAGGATCCTTCAGCCAGAGCACAGAGCGAGGTGAGACTTAACAAAGACCTGACAACTGTCTCCAGCTTCCTGTAGCTCAGCTAAAGATGAGAAAGTTGGGATTTACAGAAAATCAACTTACTGTAGAAACAGGAGCTTTAACAGCTGCTTTAACTTGATTCACTATGATTAAACATTTTAAACTTCAAGGTTTTTCTATTATTTAACTCTTATAACCAGTGGACTAAATAGAGAACAACAGAAGAGACAGAGACCATATTTCAAAAACCATCATTACAATTTTGTTGAAATTAAGCTGTTATTCCACATAATCTACATCTGTGAAAGCATATAATCACTAGTGAATGTTAACTTAAGGAACAAGGATTAGCTGACATCGGATTCCCTATATACAGCACTGACAGCCATATAAGAGAATTATATTTACTGGCAAATCACTAATTAATGAATATTATTCTTTTATAAATTCACATGAAGCAACATCCCAGGGCATTAGGCCTAGCTCCCTTAAATCCTTGATGGAAAAAGACATGGTATTCATAGGCTAGTAATTTAACTCTGAGTCTGCAGTGTCCTTTCAAGCTAACACCCTATAATAATATGATAGGTGGAATAATAGCTCCCCAAAGATATCCCTATCCTAATTCCTGTGAATATGTTATGTTATACAGTAAGGAAGAATTAAGGGTGCCGGTAAAATTAAGGTTGTTAATCAGCTGACCTTAAAACAGGAAATTATCATGGGTGCCTGAGTAGCTCAGTTGGTTAAGTGTCTGACTCTCAGTTTTGGCTCAGGTCATGACCTCACAGTTTTGTGAGTTCAAGCTCCACATGGGGCTTTGCAATGACGGTGCAGAGCTTGCTTGGGATTCTCCCTGCTCCTCCCCTACTCATACTATCTGCCTCTCTCTCAAAATAAATAAATAAACTTAAAAAAATTTTTTTAAACAGGAGATTATCCTGGATTACTTAACTGGGCTCAAAGTAATTACAAATGTTTTTTAAATATGGAAGAAAGATTTAGAATAGGGTTAGAAAAATGAAGATAAAAAAGACTTGACCACCCATTGCTGGCTTTGAAGATGGGAGAAGGGGGCCATGAACCAGGGAATGTGGGAAGCCTCTAGAAGGCTGGAAAAGGCAAAAAAAAAAAAAAAAAAAAAAAAAAAGCTAGACTACATAAATCCATGTGAACACCTTGATTTTAGCCCAGTGAGACCCATTTTGGACTTCTGATCTCCAAAACTAAAATAAATTTGTGTAATTTTAAGCCATTAAGTTTGTGGTAGTTTAAAACAATCATGGGAGCACCTAAATGGCTCAAACGGTTAGGCATCTGACTTCGGCTTGGTCATGATTTCACAGTTCATGGGTTCAAGCCCCATGTCGGGCTCCGTGCTGACAGCTCAGAGCCTAGAGCCTGTGTCGGATTCTGTGTCTCCCTCTCTCTCTCTCTGTCCCTCCCCCGTGCTCACACTCTGTCTCTCTCTCAAAAAAACAAAACAAAAAAAGCACACATTAAACAATAAAAAAATAAAACATGATCATAAATTCCCTAACACTGCTCCAATTAAGAGGTAGGTAGGCCTCTGTGACAGTCTGGACAAACAGAATGCAACAGAGGCATGGTGCATGACTTCTTTGGCTAGGTAAGAAATGGTCCTCTTGGGACACTTGCTTTTAGAATCTTGAGCTACCATGTAAGAAATCCAAATGCTCTGAAGGCACCATACTGGAAAAGCCAGAGAGAGAGAGAGAGAGAGAGAGAGAGAGAGAGAGAGAGAAATGTTTCAAGAGCCAGACGTTCTGAATCTTCCTAGCTTGGGTGGTAGATGACCAGCCTTAGCCATGTCTGATGACATGTATGATAGGCCACAAACAAAACATGCCCAGTTGAGTCCTTCCCAAATTACTGACCTAATATCAAGAGCAAAATAGTTCTTTTAAATTGCCAGGTTTTGGGGTGATGTGTTACACAGCAACAAATAACCATGCTCAGCAATATATCCAAAGGAATTCTTTTTTTTTCCATTATTTAAAATGAAACCCAAAAGATAAGAACTTTTTTCAGCCTACATTTATGAAATAACCACTTTTAGATAAACATTCACTGCTCATTTCACATAAAAGTTTTGAACATGCCAAGATTACTTAAATAGCACCTCACATCAGTACTTACCTTGATACCAAAAGTGAATACTGTCATTATAATTTTAAATATGAGTGCTAAGCATAACTGCCATATAGCTGAATATACTCCCAGGCCTGCTGGACGATCAGGAATATCATCAACAATTTTACTGGCATTCATGTCATTTCTGTAGTCACAAAGAGAAGAGGATTCCAGAGGACCACAGTCTGTAAAAAGCTCTTTAATCAGCTCACTGGTGTTGAGCCTGGTATATGGATTAGGGAAGGCTATCACCGCAGTAATGGCAGCAACAACAATGACTTCAAGAACAGGATACTTTCCAAATTTGGTGGATTTGCGTCGACGACACCAGGCAATATTTGCCCTAATGAAGAAGGCTCCCCAAAGCCCGCCAAATACCCCGAGGAGAATAAAAGGAAACAGTTCAAAAAGGTACCACGGTGTATGATACTCCACATAAAAAAGGACCAGACGGCTATTACCAAATGGATTGATGGATCTTAAAACAAATGCAGCCACTAAAGCAGCAAAAAAGGATCTCCATAAAGTTTTAAGAGGAAAATAATAGCTAACCTAAAAAAAAAAAAAGGAAAAGAAAAATTAATGCTAGAATTTTAAGATGTTTCCAATATGGTATAAGTTGAATGGCGAATATCATAGTCTAATTTTTGTTGCAGCTAGAATTTACATATAATAGATTTTACTGCGGTAAGAAAAAGATTGATGTTTAATAACTTTGGCTATCACATCATTATAAATTCACAATATCAACTGGTCAAAAAATGTCTAATAATTACTTCAGACACAGCATTTTTTTATTTTCAAAATGAGTTTCACCTCCAATTCAATCATGTAGAGTGAATAAATACATCACCACCAATTCCTATGAGCTCAAAAGAAGTATTTGCCTGTTCTATATTAAAAAAAAAAAGAATGCAAAAATTGGGAAAAGTAAATTTTAAAACATTCCCAGTCACATTTTTGTGTAAACATGTAAAAAGTCTTGAGAGAACAAAAACAAACTAAACCAGTGACAGAACTAAAATCATCTTTTTAAATATCAATCACTGCCACAGAAATAATCATACAACAAAAACTCACAAAAACACATTAGGAATTAAGTATTTTTAAAATAAAAACATGGGCTATAATTTAACAAATAGTGGTTAAATATTTTCTATTAAGTCAAATTCACTTCTGCTTACTTTTAAATGTCAACAAAGTTAAATTTTAAATGACCACTAATAATTATACAAGAATAATATTTTTAAGACTTTTCTCAAGGTAAAGAACATGTGTAATGTATTACTCTTTATGTAAGAATACATGAAAAATAACTTTATGAAATTAAATCTTTGTTTTTAAGACAAAGTCTGCATCTCTTACACTAGTTACAAAACTGAAATGTGTGTCAAAATACATTTGTAATGGTAATTATACATAATTTTAATTGCTGTATTTTTTTACCTACCTCTTCCAGGCTAAAAAGAACTCCTCCAATTGGTGCACCAAAAGCTACAGAAACACCTGCAGCTGAGGCAGCTGATAGCACCTAAAAAGAGGATTTGGCTTATTTCGTATATTCTTATAAATTAAAATATATCAAATAAAAATTCTTTATGTTGCTTGAATTTTTGAAATGCCTCTTCTGAATTTTTTTTTTTTAAATTTTTTTTTTCAACGTTTATTTATTTTTGGGACAGAGAGAGACAGAGCATGAACGGGGGAGGGGCAGAGAGACAGGGAAACACAGAATCGGAAACAGGCTCCAGGCTCCGAGCCATCAGCCCAGAGCCCGACGCGGGGCTCGAACTCACGGACCGCGAGATCGTGACCTGGCTGAAGTCGGACGCTCAACCGACTGCGCCACCCAGGCGCCCCAACCTCTTCTGAATTTAACTTGCATGTCCACCCACCGCCCCAAACAGAGGCAAATATTTATTTCCTCTAAAAAGGTATTTTTTTCTCTTCTGTTTTAGTTGAAAGGTCATTCATATATTCAATATTCAGTCAAAAAACATTGATGTGAGATAACTACTGTTTTCTAAATCCTACTAAAATATCCAGAGAACTTAAAACCTATCGAGTTTCCTTATTTTCACTACTCTAAATCCTGTGACAATACTACAACTGCCAATATGGAAAACCTCATCTAAAGCACAATGGCTACCCTTTATGACACAGTCTTTCCAACTAGAAGCCTAACAATAAAGTTAAAGAAGACAAAAATATCCACAAAAGCTCTTACAGATCCTCTCTCCAGCCCCCCCAGACTATCACTTGGACATTGCCCACTTTTCCACCAGTACGAAGTCAACTACACAAATAAGTTCACTAAACATTTCATGTTGTAATTATTTTCCTAAGAGTCTAATTATTCCTTTCACTATTTCATTCCAGTAAATATCTGAGGCTATCAAAACATTTTCACAAATGGTGAAGTTTTACATTTCTGAAAAAGAAACTGGAAATAATCAAAATTAAATTATATACAGTTAAGAACATGATCTCCATTGTCAAGCTGCTGTCTGGCAAAACACCCAAGTAGTCATAACTCACATTTTATTGTAAGTATAAAGGAATCATTTAATTTAAAAATGTCAAGGAAGTGAACTAGGAAGAAAGCCAATATATGAGACCTTAATGCTTTCACAACTAACAAACTCTAGGCATTTATATGCTAAGGGTGAACCAAGTTAATGTCTTGTACATTACTAACCACCTACAGTGTGTATCTTAAAATTTTAAGTGATTTTAATTTCTGTAACATTTTCCTAACAAATTACATTTTGCACTTAAAATGAATAAATAAAAATAAAATTTACCCCCCAAAATATCAAGGTACAATAGCAAGTAAAGGAACTGCACTGGAGGGACAAATGCTATAGCTTCATTTTAGCCACTGATTTGTTATAATACAGTTTTAGGTTATGTTTTGTTTTGAACATACGTACAGATCCACACAGTCATAGTAGTAGTAGTGGTAAGGAGTATAGACTTGAGTCAGAAAAATAAATTTTAATCCATACTCTGACATTCTGCTATACAATCTTGGGCAAGTTTAGCAGCTTTACGCCTAATTTCCTATCTATAAATGGGGATACCAGTGCCAAGTTAATAGGATTATTGTGGATTTAAATTTTAAAATACAAGTAAAGGACTTAGAGGCAGATACATAGTAAGCAATCAGTAATGTCAGCTCTTTTTGTTAGAGGGTAATATTGGAATCACAATTATTATTCAGAGATGGAACTATAATGATCTGAAGTGTTCCACTTTTAGACTACCTGCTGCCAATGCATGAACAATGTGTTAGTACTAAACTGACCTAGAATTGTATCAACTCAAGAATTAAATCGTTTGATAAAAATATTCTACTCTTTTCTTATATTATTAAAAACAACAGGATGAAAGGGTTGTGCTAGGGCCACAGACCTCTGAGTTCTCTATTTAACGATATAAAAATATCATACCTTAAAAACCCCCAAGATGCACCATACCATCTTGGCCTACAGATTAGATTGGGAAAACAGGAAGGATTGGGCCCCCAAAGTATAGAGCCAATACAAAAGGTCTCAGGGGCCCATTTTCCTTCTAGAAAATATCCACAGCAATCTAGAATCATTAGGAAATTCTATAAAGTTTAAAGACTTCCTAGGAGATCTCAGGCTGGCCTAAAATAAATGATAAAGGAAAATGCTCCTGAGCAGCTCAATAAAGAGGAATTCCTATACTCCCTCTAGTGTGAATCCCTGATTTAAATCTTGAGGGGTCCTTAAAGACCTCAGAACATCTTCACGATGCCACATAGCTCTCTGCAGATAACACACATCTCTTGAGGGCATTAGACACTTCCTCCAGAGGAGAAAATAATGTTCCATTTGGGGAAAACTTCAGAGGAAGAAAGGTGTAAGGCAAAGCAAAAACAAATGGAAAGACCTTTGTGAAATTCAACTGAAACCAATGGTAGTCCATCAAAACCTCTCTAAAATATAGGGGTAACTGAGCAGCACTGGGTATGGGGTCTGAAACACATCAGAGGTACTCACAAAGGGAAAAAGAAGCAAACAATTCTCACACTTGAATTTGAACACAGAATTTATCCAAAGAGTAGAGTAAAAATGTGATCTTTATACTAGGAAATTCTCACTGATGTAAGTCTACGTCATAAATTTTTATCTGTCAAATAAACTACAAAAGACACTTACCTCCCTTTTTTTAGCTTCATTTGTGCTATACTTTGGAAAGAGGTAGGAAAAAATATTTCCACAGCAACAGGCAACATGTACCAGAGGACCTTCTTTTCCTAAACTCAAACCTGATGCCACAGCCAATACTAATGTGATGGTTTTGATCATTAAAGTCCATTTTCCCAAGTAACCTCTGATGATGAATCCACTTAAAATAGTTTTAATCTACAAAGGAAAGAATAAGACAGTTTAATTTTCTTTAAGAAACAGGAGAACTTAAGTTACTCTCTTGTTTTACTCACAAAACCACCTTGCAAAGATTTTTAGGTGGACCAAGGAACAATTCACAATTTTTCAAAAGCCTTAACTGTTATGCTACATATAATAAATCTGTATCATATTCTAATTATCTTCTCAAGCAAGGATTGAAGGCAACCGTATCTCATGAACAAAACTAAAATACAAGGCCATGTTAAAGGAAATACATACCTTAATACAAGGGTTGTAATTACATAACCAGGAAAAGGCAAATATGAGTATTTCTGTTGTAGAAACATAGATACATTTCAGACATTCTGCCAGAAATAGGGAATTATGTCTTCTCATAGTACTGTCATCACATACAGTATTTTCCTGTATATTAAGAACGGTTAAGTGGCAACAGCTAAATGCTGCATGATACTACCCCTTATTAAAGACTTTTTTTCTCCTTCCTTCCTTCCTTCCTTCCTTCCTTCCTTCCTTCCTTCCTTCCTTCCTTCCTTCCTT